>NC_143511.1:28926182-29270096 GCF_031878675.1 Megascapheus bottae | reverse complement strand
GTCTCAGGGGGAAAGTTAGCTTAGGTGTTGGCTCTCTGCTTGTCACAGAGAGATGAGGACTTTTAGGGGCTTTGTGTTCTGATGTGGGGAGGTGGGATTTGGGTGAAGACAATGACCTATTAGAGTCAACTCTTCAATTATCAAGCGAGCTATAAATGTTCTGTCCAGTCCTTGTGCTTGGAGACAATTATCTTTTATCTTGAGGGTGTGTATGCTGTGGATAGATCTGGCTGGCTACCTGAAAGAATGGGATTTCTTTTTGTTTGTAATCTCACTGGAAATCGCCTGAGATAAGCATAGGTCTGCTTTCATTCTTATTCCTTAATATAGCTACTGCATTCTTTTCTTCCCTTCTGAAAGGAATGTGCTACGCTGACAGGCTTTTAATCTTTACTTTCCCAGTGCTGTTCTTTCATTAGCTAATGGATCAAATGCAATCTTTGACACATCCACACCTTGCCTAAAATATGTTGTGGTTTTACACTTTCTTTCTTAGGAGAAAAAAAAAACAAAAACAGGAAGAAGATTTTAATTTTTTTAAGATAAAGAATATATGTCACTGAACTTTGAAGTAGGAAGTAGGCACTTGAAAGGGAGGGGGTGGGGTCAGGGAAAAGGAGTAGACAAGGGGAATAGGCAGGCAAAGAATTCATTGAATGGCCTACAAAATTAAGAAGAGTGAGGCAAGGGGTAAGTAGCAGAGGGATAGGTGAGAACGTTCAAAGGGGTGATCTTGATCAAGATGCACTGTTTTCATCAAGTGCTTTGTTAAATGGCAATGCCTTTTATAATTAAAGATAATAATAAAAAGTAAATAAAAGATAAGGAATATAGATCCTTCTCTGAATAGTTCTGTTTTATCTCACATGATTCACCTGGGATCTGAGGTAAATAGACATAGATTCTAACACCGGACTTGTTGGATTATTGCAGTGGTAATGAAATAATGTCTCACATTGGCAGATTCAATCAGGTTAGTGGTTACTGAACTTGCCCATATGGTACAGCACATACACTACATCCATTGTGAAATTTGTCTCATGGACATTTAAGACCCTAACCTACCAAGAAAAGCATTTGCCCAACAAAAAAATAAAGTTATTGATGGTAGGAGCATGAGGGTTGTGTGAGATGGCTACTGTGTTAATATAATGAGATTTCTAGAGTTCTCCCAGCAAAGAACTAACTAAGGGTTGCCACTTCAGGCTGATTTTCATCAGCAGGGCAGTATGAGGTGAGGCTCTTCTCTTGTGCCGGGGGATCTCTGAAAATAAGGCAGCCTTCAGCAAAAGAGCCACAGCTCTCAAGTAACCAATGGCTCACACCTGTAACCCTAGCTACTCAGGAGGCTGAGATCTTAGTATCACAGTCCAAAGCCAACCTGGACAGGAAAATCTATGAGATTCTTATCTCCAGTTAACTACCACAAAGCCAGACCATGGAGCTGTAGCTTAAGTGGTAGAGGACTAGGCTTGAGCTGAAGCCCCAGGACTAGCACAGATAGACAGACAGAAAGAGAAAGGGGGGGAGGAGTAAAAGATGGAAGGAAGGAAGGAAGGAAGGAAGGAAGGAAGGAAGGAAGGAAGAAGGAAGGAAGGAAAGGAGGGAGGGAGGGAGGGAAAAATTAATGAATAAGAAAGAAAGAAAGAATGAATGAATGAAAGAGAAAGAGAAAGTCAGAGCGTGAAGGAAGGAGGGAGGGGGATGGAGGAAAGGAGGGTAAGAGAAAGAAATATTGAATGAAAGAGAGGAAAAAGAAAAGGGAGGAAAAGAAGAAAGAAAGCGGAAAGAGTTGACATTGTTCAAAAGGAAATGTACTCATTATCTGACATAATTGTAACTTCTGTGCACATTCCTCTTACAATAACAAATTTTTTTAATAAGAGAACAGAAAAGAGCACCTATCTGGACAAAGTCATAGGGAATGGAATGTTTCTCCACAGAACAAAAGAATAAAGGAAAGAAGGAGGGAGAAAAAAGTGCATGTCTTTCTGAGCTGTGTATTTCTTGAAGTCCTGTGTATATTTCTCAGGAATAGACACTGTGTCTGGGACCAATTTTGTCAGGGAACAACTTTGTCAGGGAACGACATTTAAGTGTATTACATGTTTTTCTTGTTCTATAAGAATTATGCCTGGAGAAATTCCATTTTTCTTAGTCATCTTTCTCTTTCTCCTCTTCTTCTTCCTCCTCTTTTCTCCTTCCCCCTGATCTTCCTTTCTCCTTCTTCTCGTCCTCTTCCTCCTCCTTCTCCCTCTTCTTTTCCTGTGCCAATACTGGGGCTTGGACTCAAGGTCTGGGTGCTACCCCTTAGTTTTTTCACTCAAGGCTGGTGCACTACCACTAGAGGGGCAGCTCCAGTTCTGGGTTTTGGCTAGTTAATCAGAGATAGAATCTTTACTTCCTCCAGACTGTCCTTGAACCCATGATCCTCAGATCTCAAGCCTCCCAAATAGATAGGTTTAGAGGCAGGAGCCGCCAGCCTGCTGCTGTTTCTGAATTCCCTGCATACAATCATTTAGGATCAAAAGATCCCTGTAGTGGCAATAATTGTGTCCATAAGGAAAAGAAGAAGGCAATTTGTCATTCCCAATAAGAACAAGTAGCATCTCATTACTTAGCAATTTATTACAAAAGGTTGTTGATACACTTGAGGGGAATAGGTGTTTTACCTGCTGTGATGTTCTTTGAGGACTGGCCTCGCTGTGAGAGACCCAGTGTGAGTTTTCCATCCTTAAGAAAGAGGATAAAACTTCCTGAAGCATGCCAAAGTTCACCAAAAAGCAATTGTCCCAGTTTGTTCCACGTCCGAAACTGAAAAGTGACAGATATGTTGTCCTTTTCAGCGTTGCCCGGCAGAGACAAATAGCTCCTAGAGCTCAGAAAAGTCATGGGGACAGACTGTGGTTGTGGACACGAGAAGGAGACATTTCCCTGTAGATAAAACAGAAGGGCAGCAGTGAAAGACCTTTCAGAGAAGGGAGCTTCTGTTTAATTAAAGGTGCATTTGCAAAGATTTACATAAAGTTTCTTTTAATACAGAGGTTTAGGAATGAGACTATTTTACCTGACAATGCGTAACTTATGACATTTATCTTGTCTTCCAATGTAAATATTATCGTCCATAGGCAAATCTATCTATGGGTGTGTGTGTGTGTGTGTGTGTGTGTGTGTGTGTGTGTGTGTGTGTGCGCGTGCGTGTAATTCTCCACCTTACTATTTCTCTATACTAGCAAAGAATGTTTACTATACTAGATTGCATAGGAGTTAATGCTATGGCAGTTAATTTCCAGGTTCTCTGGTAGGCCTGAGGTTACAACAGTTAACAGGAATGTTTTATAATTTTGGAATAATATTTAGATTTTCCTAAAGATCATTTCTGAAACAGTTTCATGCTAATGTATTCCTATCATTTCCCTCATTAATTTAATCACTTATTTATTTATATACCTATTTAGTTGGTACTGGTGATTGAGCTTGGAGTCTCACCCTTGCTCTGCAGACACTATACCACCTGAGCCACATTCCTAGTCCTTTTCACATTACATTTGTTTTTTTTTAATAGGGTCTCATGCTTTTACTTGTGCTCTCCTTGAGCTACCATTCCCCTACCTCTGCCTCTGGGGTAGTTGCCATACCAGGAATCTACCCACTATGCCCAATCTTTTAAGATTAGGATCTGGCTAACTTTGGCCAGGCCCAGTTCAGTTTCTTCTTGGAAGGAAACTTTAGATAGCACATCGATCCATTTATCACCTTCCTTTTGATTTATTTTTAATCTTGTCCAAGGTACCGTCTCTCAGTGGAGCTTTTTTATCCCTCTTACCTTTGGTGTTTCTCTGTTCATGAATCTTTCTGACATTTTTTCATTCGTTTTTATCCTAGCATCAGGCTGTTCAAAGAAGGATTCCGATCTATCATTATTTTATTTTATTTATTTATGTGTTTACTTGTTGATTTATTTATTTCTCTAACCTTCTTGCAATAAGGTTCTCATGGCTATTTTTCCTTCTATCACATGTGAACATGAACAATGTATTCATTTTGTGACCAGTACATCAAGAGCTGATGTGTGTGCGTGTGTGCAAGTATTGGGGCTTGAACTCGGGGTCTTGGGTTTTTGTTGCACTCAAGGCGTGTGATCTACAACTTTACCCACAGCTCCACTTATGGCTTCTTATTGGTTAGCTGGAGATAAGATTCTCACAGATTTGTCTGTCCGGTCTAGCCTCGAACTGAGTTTCTCAGATCTCAGCTTCCTGAGTAGAAGTAGGTGCAAGCCACCAGCACCCAACTGGGAACTGAAGATATCTCCAGGTGTTGACTCTGCAATCCAACCCTTTCAGCAGAGAAACAGGAAAGACACTACTTTTCAAAACAACATAAATGCCTATCATTCCCACAATGTTCTCTAAGATTTACTGACAGGCAATATGAACTTGCCTGTCATCCAAAACTCAGACAGTGCCTTTTCTTTTTTAAATGGAAAGAAGTTAATTATCTACTGGGAAGTATTTACGATTGATTCGGGAATAGCTCATTAGGGATTTTTATTGCCAAACAATTGGTCTCCAGAGACTAATAATACCCCAAACACACAAGATTTATGAATTCTGATTTCAATATAAAAGTAGCATGTTAATTTTGCTTCAAATTAAAATGAAATAACCATGTCCCACGAGATATATATTTTTTAACTTCATGTGCATAATAAAATTGTGATAATTACAAGCTGCTTAAAAGTATGAATTGAGCTTGAAGCCAGTGGTGGGTGCCAGTGGTTCTTGCTGTAATCCTCTCTACTCAGAAGGCTAAAATCTGAAGGTAATGGTTCAAAGCCTGCTCAGGCAGGAAAGTCCAGGAGACTCTTATCTCCAATAAACTACCAAAAGGGCGGAAGTAGAGCTGTAGCTCACGTGGTAGAATGTTAGATTTGGGCAAAGGAAGCTCAGTGACAGCACCTAGGCTCTGAGTTAAAACTCCAGGACCTGCACGCAAAAAAGTATGAGTTGAGTTTTTTTAAATATTATATCAAATCAAAGTCTAGAAGTAATGTTTTCTAGTTGTTGTTGTTATTGTTTGTTTATTTTGCCAGTCCTGGGGCTTGAATTCGGGGCCTTTGCACTGTCCCTGAGCTTCTTTTGCTCAAGGCTAGCATGCTACCACTTGAGCCACAACACCACTCTGGCTTTTTCTGTTGATGTGGTGTTGAGGAATCGAACCCAGGGCTTCATACATGTTAGGCAAGCACTCTACCACTAAGACAACTTCTCAGCCTAAAAGTAATATTTTTTTATAGGTGTCCTTACCATAATGAGGATTTGTGGTTTGTGTTTCTTGGCTAATTCAATTATATCCACTCCATTGTAGTAAAGATTTTCCAAGCATCCATGAAACATTTTATGTGAGAAAGTCAGTGGGCCTCCAGGTACTGGAACTCCGCCAAAGCTAATCTTGAAAAGAAAAATGACATAAAAGACATTTTAAAGTGATATTCTGTGCATCTGTTTAAGACATTTGTGACTTAACAGGTATCACACTAATGGTCATAAATTCGGTGTTATCGTGTTATATTTCTGTGTCATTTGTTTTACAAGAAATATTCTGTTATCATGGCATCATTCAATTGCTTGATTCCTGCCACCAGACTTTGTGTAGACTTAAGAAAACAAGTCAATAAACTTGTTCTTGAAATGATTACATAGTAAACAGTTTAAGACAACATAGTAAATAGTCACATGCTCTCCCATGTATTCCTCAAAGTAGTCATGGGGACACACTTTTAGAAAAGTATGTGGTCTAAGAAAATTAAGCCAACCAAAACAACACAGTGGCTCACCCTATAATCTAGCTACTCATGAAGCTGAGATCTGCAGGCTGCGAATCAAAGCCAATAATGGCAGGAAAGCCTGTGAGACTCATAAAGCACTAAAACTCTGAAAGTGGAGATGTGGCTCAAAGTGGTAGAATGCCAGCCTTGAGATTAAGAAAAACAAACAAACAAAAAACTCAAGGACAGGTTCCTGAGTTCAAGCCCCAGGACAGACACACACACAAAAGTTATTTGTTTATTTGTTTTTTTTTTTTGCCAGTCCTGGGCTTGAGCTCAGGGCCTGAGCACTCTCCTTGGACTTTCTCAAGGCTAGAGCTCTACCACTTGAGCCTCAGCACCACTTCCAGCATTTTGCTATGTATGTGGTACCGAGGAGTTGAACCTGGGTCTTTGTGCATGCTAGGCAAGCACTCTACCACTAGGCCAAACTCCCGGCCCCTACAAAAGTTATTTTTAAAACACAGCAAATATGCCCATGTTTGACCCAAGACTTAAAAAATGTTTTGCCATTATGTGGGTATTTTGGTATAGTATTGAGATCCTCTGCACATTAAAAATCTATCAGGTAACATAAACATCCCAGTTTTTCCTGATCCTCATACATTGTCCTATGAAAAACTTCCAGAATTGTGTGGCTCTGAGGCATACTGGTAATGAATTACTAAAAACTGCTTAAGTAAGTTAAGGTGAAGTTTACATGTGTGCATTTGTATCTCTTGTTAATGAATTTATGAACATATACAATGCTAACTCTTCCAAGAGATCTAAGACAATGTATGCTCACTGTGCTCATACCATAGAAAAAATTTAAAAAATATATCTCACCCTCAGGAATCTGTTATCACCTAACGTGTAGTGTGCCAGATACAATTCAAAAGGACTCTATTGAACAATATCATTTTGTGTCTTTAAATCGCTTCATTTGTAGAAAATATCCTTAACCTTACATCATGACTGGTTACTGCCTCTCATGGAAAGAGAATGATCCATCATCATAAAGTAATGAATTAGCCCTTGTTTTAAGGACTTCCCAGTTCAGTGGGGCCTGAATTCTATATCAACCACCATAAGTCTGAATTGCTATCTATTTCTCCATAGACCTAGGTTCCCTTTACAGTCTGTTGACATTGTACATTGTGTAATAACCTCCAGGTGAAGATCTAAGGAAGCATTTTCTCCCTTTGCACGGAAGTGATGAATGTGCTTGTCCAAGGTGAAGTTGACGTGGGTGTTGAAGATCTGCAGGACGACCGTATGCCAGTGTTGGTCATCCAGCAAGCTGCCCACGGTGAGGGTCATGGGAACTTTCGTAGAGGACAGGTTTGCATTGCCTTCAAAGAGAACAACAACCACATCCAGTTAGCTCTGCTTGAAATCACCATGTCCTTTTGTGAGATGAGCACTGACATTTACATTCAACCTTCCTTCTTCTATGGAGATTCTGACTTCCTCTTATACACAAAGTATACTTCTTTTGTGGTTTATTATTATTATTATTATTAATCTACTCAATGCTGACATTTTAGTTGCTATTTTAGTTTTAGTTTTTCGATACTAATACTAAAGCTTGAACTTAGAGGCTGTCCCTTAACTCCTTAGCTTTTTCATTCAAGGCCAGTGCTCTACCACTTGAGCCACAGCTTCACTTCTGGGTTTTTGGTGGTTAAATGCAGAGAAGAGTCTCACAAAGTTTTCTGCCCTTCCTGGCTTCAAATTGTGATCCTCCAATTTCAGCCTCCCTGAGTAGCTATGATTGCAGTCATGAACCAGTAGTGTCTGGTTGAAATTCTTCTCTTTCTTTCTTTCTTTCTTTCTTTCTTTCTTTCTTTCTTTCTTTTGTTCTTTTTTACTTTCTTTCTTTCTTTCTAGTGATTTATTCTGTACCACCATTCATGGCATGATTCATATTTGCATGGAAAATACTTTCTGTATTGGAATATCATTATCAATACTATCCCAGAATTTTATACTAACTTCTTCATAGCTATATAATTATATCTAAGCACAATATAAACTATACTCTATACGATTTATTTATAACTCTCTTTCAATATTGTTGAAATATATGCTGTTTAGCTTGCCATGGGTGGCTCATACTTGTAATCCTATATAATGAGGAGGCTGAGATCTGAGTGTTGATGTTCAGAGCCATCTTGAGCTTGTAAAGTCTGTGCAAATCTTATCTCCAAGTGACCAACAAAAAGCCAGAAATGGAGGTGTGTCTTAACATGTAGCACATCAGCCTTAAAGAGGAAACTAAGCAAGAGCATGGAGACTCTAGGTTCAAGTCCCAGTAATGACACACACAAACAAAAGGTGTTCATGTAATTTCTACCTGAAATACATATGTAAGTGCAGCATGTATTTACTAACAGTATTCTTAAACTTTTGTTTTCCCAGAATAATTCTGCTTTATAATAATTATCCTGGCATGGCACTTAGAAGCTTGTCTTAATTCTCAAAGGTGTTCTGGTTTGCAGGATAAATTGTATGGTCCCTTTAACAGATTCACTATACACATCTGTTTATAGCTAAACAGAGTCTAAAAAAAAACTACTGGCATAAATTTACAGTATATTTTTTACCTGCATTAAGATAAAAGACAAGTTGTCCCTTAATTAGTTCCAGAGTGATGTGATTTCCATGTGGTCCTTCTCTGTGAAACAGAATCCCATTGTTCTGCATGGCTTTAAATTTCAAAGAAATAACATCTCTGTTTGGTCTGATGGATTTTTCATCAAATCTGTAGAGCAGGGCACTGTGTCCATCAAAATGAGCCACCTCAGATCCTGGGAAAGAGGATATTGAAAGCAGAACTAAATATAGAATTGCTGCACTTATTTAAGCGTGTTGAAAATCTGTGACTCATGCCATCACACACACACACACACACACACACACACACACACACACACACACACCTAGGAGAAAGTCATGTTTTTAAGTCTGTTCATCAAAGGAGAAAATGCACAATAATGTATTTTCTGTTTCTCTCCTGAGCAGCTTTATCATCTAGAAGTATTTTTATTAATCTTCTCCCTGAAGCCATTCTCTTTGTATTATAGTGGCCTACTTCTCATCCTTAAGAAAATCAAGAAGGATGTTACATTTCTATGACATTAATTTTTAATTTTAACATTAGTATTAGTATTGCTCTATTTAAAAAGGCTGATACTTTCCCTGGACTTCTCTTGTTTCTGACAGATGTACTTATTTTTATTTTATTTTCATAGCTTGAATATAAGCATTGTTAATACTTTCTTGTATGTATATTAAAATCAGTATTTATTCTCTGGGGAGAAAAATAATGAAAGAGCTGATTGGCTGATACCCAAAAGAAAAAAAAAAGAAGAATTTCCTTTCCAAGTTGAAAAGTAACCTCTGGGACTCTATTGTTCATTGTTAAGACTATTATTATCATCATCAAACAGTTGTACAAATAGTAGTACAATAATTGCTTCTGGTTAACATGTTCATTTATGTGTAGAATGCATCTACACATAATGTAGCCACTTCTTCCATCATTCACTCTCATCTTTCCCGACTCACCCATGCCCCCCAAGTTTCCTACTTCCTAGTTCTATAATACCTTGAGCATGGTGATGTATCTGCCCCTCTCCTCTTTCTTTTTCTTATTTATGTAAGTGGTTGTACAAAGGAGTTGTCACTTAAAGCAATTTACGAATATGGTATATCTTGACCAACGTCAGTCGTTTCAACATTCCCAGCCATCCCTCCCCGCCCCCCCTTTCCCTCACTCTTCTTAATTTTGTAGGATAAATATTGAATTCTTGTCTGCATTTCCCCCTCTTCTCCTCTTCATTTATCTCCTTGACCCCACCTCACCCCTTTGGAGTGCCCCAGCATTGGGTTTTACTTTACTAAACTTGGACTCCAGCTAAGGAATTGAGTTCTCTCTTGAATTTACCATAGTTCAGTGAATACATTTGTATGCACTTGCATACCACCCAATGTATTTCCTTATAAGTTTCTAAACAGAATCTAGCTTCCTCTTTCTATTCTACTGCTACTTCTTTTAGTCCCCACTCCCCACTATCAAGATGTGTGTTGACACTCTGTTAATGGTTCAAAGGCATTATTCATGAAACCTCATCTGTTCGTGTTACATATTCCCACGTTTTAGTAAAGACTTTGTCTGTTTTTATAATATACGTCCATATGCACACAGAAACCTATGTCTTGTGGCTGTTTCCTGGAAGTACCCTAACTAATTAAAGCACATATTTTTGCCTGCTAGTTTATCTGTTCATAGGCATTTTTGATAGCATAGAACTTTTATAGTACTATGCTGGGCATTGCGGTTGCAGCCTGTCCGAATTGTAATTCCACCCCGCCAACCCAAGTCTCTTCCAGTTTCACTATGGAAGTCAAGTACAGCTGGGCATGGTGGCTCATTCCTGTAACTCTAGCTACCTCAGGAGACTGAGATGATTGTGGTTCAAAGCCAATGAATGGGAGGTACTACAATTAACCAGTGAAATGTCAGAAGTAGAGGAGTGGCTCCAGTGGTCGAGTGCTAGTTTTGAGTGACAAAGTTAATGCTCAAGCCCCAGTAGCACTGAGAGAGAGAGAGAGAGACAGAGAGACAGAGACAGAGCTAGAGAGAGACAGAGACAGAGACAGAGAGAGGGTAATGGGGGACATAAGAACTCTTGCTATGGTGAGATCAGTAGCTTAGTTACAGCTTGAAATGAACACAGGGATGAAAGGCAGTGGCCAAGGGCAAAGGGACAAAGATGTATAGTAAGACACCCCATGATATTCAACACCCTGTAGGAATGTTAACATTAGAAAACACAGGCCAAGTTACAGGCCAAGTTAGGTATTCATTGGGGTGGCTAGAGGTTGAGAATTCGAACAGTGACATAAAATACTTCCTGGATGGTAGATTATTATTATTATCATATGCTTTAGGAAAGTAACATTTGGCAAGGTTACAGGTACAATCAGAAAAGAATGGAGCCGATCATGCACAAAAAGCCTGACCAAAAATATCTGTGCAGACCCAAATCTAACAAGTGTTAAGATGGCCCATCCACGTTCACCTTTGGATTGTTCTTCAGTCAGGCCTACACAGCAGTATGTTTTTAAATATGTGTGCTAGTACTGAGGCATGAACTCAATGCCTACGTGCTTTCCCCCAGCTGGCACTCTACCATTTGAGTCACAGCTCCACTTCTGGCATTTTGATGTTTTATTGGAGATAAGAGTCTCATGGACTTTCCTGTCCAGTCTAATTTTTAACAGTGATCCTCAGAACCTCCTGAGTGGCTAGGATTACAGGCATGAGTCGGTAGCACCTGGCTACAGCAGTACTTTTCGTGCTCTTCTATGCTGACAATAATTTAGAAATATGAGAATGATGATGTGAAGATACACTCTGAGTAGACTGTGGGTCACCAAATGACAACTGTTAAGTAGAATTCTGCCATATGATTTCACAGTTGTGTGTGTGTGTGTGTGTGTGTGTGTGTGTGTGTGTATGTCTGTGCTATTTTCATGTGGACTCTATTCATTTCATGCTGATTACTGTTCACAGAAGAGACAATAAGCTGTCTCCATGTGTAAACCCACCAAATAAAGGTCAAGTGTGTTAGACAAAAGAAGGGTTTCACAGTGAAGCTCACAGAGAAAAGATGAGTTAAACATCACAGAGCAGGTGTTGGGCATGAGAAAATTCTTTTCTGTGTTCCCACATGGAGTGCCATTTAAGCTACTTCAGCAAATAGCACTGGTTGTCAGTCCTTTGATTTTTCTCTTTGTTTTGTTTTTCTGGTAGTAATCAGATTTAGACCCAGGGCCTGGCACTTGCTCAGCTAATGCTCTACCACTTGAGTCATGTCTCCAGCCCAACATTTGGCTGGTTATTTTGGAGATAGAGCCTTGCAGACTTTTCTAACCCAGTCAAGATACTAACTGCAGTCCCTCCAGATCTCAGTTCCTTCTATCACTAGAATTTACAGACAAGGAGCCGCCAGAACCCTTGCTCAGTTATTTGCATTCTATTCCGTTTATGATTGTCTACAATGTTACATGTACTTTCTTTAAAAGGCACATCTGAGAACCTAAAGATGAGTGGAATTTTGGTTCAGGTCTAACTCTAAATCAACTCTAAAAGGCGTCAGTTCTCCTAGAAGGTCAGTGCAGCAAGTAGTCTGGCTTGGGGCTTTTTTTTTCCATATATTTTTTATTGTAATTAATAGAACGGTTACATGATATTTGCCAGATAGAAGGTGCATTAATTCCCATACATTGATACCCTTTCACGTGTTGGCTTGGGGCTTGTACTGCCCCTCAGGGCACCTGTCCACGTTCTCAGGTGAGGAGAGGAAGTACCACTTACGATATGCACATCCATACACTTCAACACGCATCCCGATCCTGCCCTTGGGGTTCCAGGCCAAGGGCAGGAAGCGCAGGAACCTGGCTTCGAAGGGCGGCTGGAGACTGTGATGCACCACGCTGTCTGCATTGGTGTTCCCCGGGAATCCCTGGGAGGAAGCAGAGAAGGAGGTCGAGAGAGCAGCCGGGTACCACCTTCTCTCCTGATCCTGTCGGGAAAGACCTGTCCCGGTGCCACGGCTGCCTCCCTACAAGAAACCCGGCGGCTGCAGCGCGATGTGAGGTGGCCAGCTCTTTCCCACGCCACGAGAGCTCCCTTTCCACCCGAGACAGCTGGGATGCCATCCACACCCCTCAAATGCAGACAAGTGGGGGGGGGGTTCTGTCAAGTCGGCTTTGCCAAAACTGTCCTCTCACAACCTTCCTCCTCTGCCACCCCACCCTCCCAGGAAAGCACCTTCTCAAGGGCTTCTCAAGGGCAGGCTGACTCAGGCCCAGAAGATCCTTCTCTGAAGTTAAGAGTGAGGACCTGCAGCCTAGCAGGGGGAAATGCTGCACAGCCAGCTGACATGTGGTTTGGGTAAGATTAGATCTGGCTTTTTGTCCCCTTAAATTTGTCATTATAAAGGTGACATAAGTCGAGTAAAAAGTACATTTCTTTTTTTTTGACAAAATCACTCCTTCCCTCCTTCTCTCCCAGTGTTTCCCCTCCCACGCCCACGAACAAGTTGTAGAGTTCATTTTCATTGTAGTGTCTTGTGAGCACCACGGCTTCCTCCGTTCATCCTTTGTCCCTCCATTTCTGTGCTTCCCTTCCCCTCCCAAAGACAGATGGTTGAACAAATTAGACAGAGAGAAAGGAAAGCGAAAACAGCAACAAAGGGGGAAAAAAAAACCCTTGTTTCCTGGAGTTCATTTTGATGAATATTACTTTACACGATCAGAGGCACATAAACATTGCACTTCTGTGTTCCTCTCCTAAGCATTATCCTCCGTTGGTCTCACTGTGGGTGAAGGCCTAGAGTCTTGAACAATTTATCATGGATTTATGTCGAGCTTCTGCATATTGTCTGATTCTCCTGCACACATAAATTTATTTTAGATCACCCATCAATGACTAATCCAACGAACAAGGTAAGAACGCTGCACAAAACCATTCGCTGGAAAGTGAAAATATACAAAAATGAATACTAGTCTCTTCTTTCCACAGCTTGTCAATCAAATGACTTCTCCAAACTCCTCACTCAAGGGTGCCATGTGTGGTTTGACATGAAAGAGAAGGTAGGGGCGAGGATGAGTGGTTTGAGGAGTCAGCAGCTTCCTACTTAATAAAGATTAAATCCAACTTTTAAAGCTTGGTTATACAATAGGAGCTGTATTAAAGAAAAAAAAGCCAAAGACTTTTATCTAAGAAAAATGAAGTTGGGGTGTAAAAAGTATTCTTTCTAGCACTCTCATATCTTTTGGCTAATATACCTAAGATGTGCATTTAAGACAAAAGTACAGAGCAGACCAGTTGGCTCAACAAAGAATCAGGGATCTTATCTGTCTAATTATCTGCTTTTTTGTGTGTGAGAGTCCCAGGCTTGAGCTCAGGACCTAAGCACTGCCCTTGGACTTTCTCAAGGCTAAAGCTCTACCACTTGAACATCAGTACCATTCCAGCTTGTTTCTATGTATGTGGTACCGAGGAATCAAACTGGGGTCTTCGTGCATGCCAGTCAAGCACTCTACCACTAGACCAAACTCTCGGCCCCTTTGGCTTTCTTTTTTTAATGCCAGATTTTTTTTTGAGAAAACAATTGAGCCAGGATGTTCATGCCTGTAATCGCTACTTTGCCAGAAGTGGAGGCAGGAAGCTCACCACCTGAGGAAGGGCCTAAGGAAAAAAATAAAAATAAATGAGTGAGATTGCATCTGAAAATTAGCAAAATCCAAAAATGCTTGAGAGCCTGGCACAAGTGGTGGATCATTATCTTTGTAAATGTGAGGTCCTGAGTTCAAATCCCAGTGCTGCCAAAAGAAAGAAGGCTGATTACTCTAAATAGCTACAGATTCGCTGTGAATCTCCCTTGTTACAAATAAATGAAAACTCTAAAATTAAAAAATGTGGGGAAAATGGGAGAAAAACGGGGAAAGGGATAACCATGTTCCACAAGAAATGTATTCACTACCTTACGTATGTAACTGCAACCCCTCTGTACATCACGCTGACAATAAAATTGAATTAAAAAAATAAAATGTATTTCAGAATGTGATCAATGCCAGTGTGTATGTTAGACCTGTCAATAGTTCCCTTATGGCTAGGGACATTAAGACAATCCATCAAATACCTGTCAACTCTAGGATGATGTAAATGAAAAGAAGCCATATCCCAAGGCCGGGTGCAGCGGCTCATGCCTATCCTTCCAGCTATATAGAAAGGCGAAGAGTGGGGAGATTGATCAGTTTTCAAGGCCAGCTTGGGCAAAAAGTTAGTGATACTCTATACTCAACAAAGAAACAGGGCATAGTATTGTGTGCCTATAATCCCAGTTATATAAAAGAGGAGGATGATCAATGTCCAGGCCTCCAGCAAACAAACAACAACAACAATAAATAAACCTGAGACCAGATCTAAACATTAACTAAAGCAAAAGGAAGGGGATACTGTTCAAGGAATAGAGCGCCTGCCTGCGCAGCAGGAGGCCCTAAGTTCAAACTCCAGTACCACAAAACCAAAAGTCATATCTTAGCATCACCCATTCAAACTCTGGTCTTGTGCTGTTTTCCAACAAGGTACAGTTTCCTTGTCTATAAAGCTTGTTCAGCAAAACCTAATTGTAAAGATAGGAACAATAATTGTGATCATTAGCAAAGTGCCCACCTCCTGTTTGAAGATGAGCATTCTGGGGTTCTGGCTGCTGTGGTTCAGATTCTGGGAGTGCTTGCTTATAACTGGTGCAGATTGAATCCATCTATGGGTTTAATATCGAAGGCATCCATCTAAACTGCTAAACCAGGGGCATCAGCTCTCCTGGGCATTTTGCCTTCAACATTAAAATTCAAAGAATTAAAATCAATTTTGCCTGAAGCTGACAAGGTGATTTAAATTTCGGTATAGGCAACACAATAAAAATCTTTCCAAGGAAACCTACCCAAATAGAATTATTTTACTGTCTTTGTATACCAAACATTACTTTTCTTTCAAGCTTATTTTCAAATATAAGCTCTGGAAAAGAATTATGAAATGATGTGACTAGAGTAGCATAGAGAAAAATAATTTAATGGCTTATTTTTATAGAATCAAATGAGATGGTTTTTAAGAGATTTTGTACCAGTATGAGGTAATAATTTGTGAATCGAGCAGATAGAATGTAATGTTTAACATTGCAGATACTGCTTATAACCCAGAGATAAGACTTTTAAAAAATTGTTACATATTACTAAAATATATTAAAGGGACTAGGTTGCCAGCCACAGTGGCTCATGCTTAGGAGGCAAAGATTTGAGTATCCAGGTTCAAAACATGCTAGGGCAGAAAAGTACAGGTGTGTGCTCAGCTCCAACCCAGAGCAGAAAAGCTAAGAGACAGTGCACAGGTCCTCAGTTCAAGCCTCAATACTAGCATAAAAAAATAAGGTTCAGTTCTGGAGGGCATGCTGAAGCACTGGTTCTTTACCAGCACTGTCAATATATGCATGTATATATACACACATGTTTATATATATGGATATACATATGTGTGTGTTTATGTATGTGCAGATTTGTGTATGTATATATGTATAGATAATGCATGTTTGTATGTATATTTGCATACATACACATTCAAATATTCTAATACATAGTCACATGAATTCCTTTGAATTTTGAAGAATCACATTATTCATATTTTATCTGAATTATAACCAGCTACACAAAATACCAATCAAATGTAACAACTAAAAAGAATATACCGGGGCCAGGAGTTTGGCCTAGTGGTAGAGTGCTTGCCTAGCATGCACAAAGACCCGAATTCGATTCCTCGGTACCACATACATAGAAAAAAGCTGGAAGTGGTGCTGTGGTTCAAGTGGTAGAACCCTAGCCTTAGAAAAGTCCAAGGACAGTGCTCAGGCCCTGAGTTCAAGCCCCACGACTAGCAAAAAAAAAAAAAGAATATACTTTGGAGAGGGTGAGCCTATAGTATTATATCACTCATATAACATTTAGGGCTTAGTTATTAAAATCATATATTCTAGAGTAAAATTTTCATGGCTGAAAATGTTGTATATTCATTTGTCCATTTACAATTTGCCTTGAGAGTTTCCATCATAAATATGAATTTACAGGCAAGCACAAATAGGGAGAAAAGTTAAAACATAAAGCCCTGTGCCTGGAGTCAGAAAACAAAGGCTCCAGAAGAAGAGGGCAACACTGGCTCTATGGAAATCTGTGGTTATCAGCGATTCTGCAGAGGCTTAAATCTTCATTAAGAGACAAAGCGAAGGCCCAACCCTGTCAGGAGTGAAGATTTTACCAAACACTTTAAAACCCTTCAAATTATTTCCCGTCCTTTCTTAGAAGTGTGACCTTGTAAGTCACTGTGGAGCTTTATATAGCAGAAAAATATCTCCCTGGAAGTCTTACACACGAACACAAGGTTTGTGTCTGCAGTGCACCTTATGATTATACACCATTTTCGATCACCCACTCTAGTGGTGTGTGTGTGTGTGTGTGTGTGTGTGTGTGTGTGTGTGTGTGTGTGTGTGTATGGTTCCCTCTTATTGAACAATGAAGATTCTCTTAAATTAGATTTGGTCACTGCGAGTATCAAGACTCATACCAGTGTTTCAAAAGTGAATGTGTTTCAGGTGAAAAATCTATTTTTCTAGCATGTTTAAGCATGAGTGGTCCTACTGAGAAATTTTCCAACTGTCACTATTTTTTTTTACAGTCCTAGAACTTGAACTCAGGGCCTGAGCACTGTCCTTGGGCATTCTCAAGGCCAGTGCTCTAGCACTTGAGCCACAGCACCACTTTCAGCTTTTTCTGTGTATGTGGTTCTGAGAAATTGAATCCAGGCCTTGGTGCATGCTAAGCAAACACCACCCCAGACCATGCACCCGATCCCTCAACTGTCACTTTTCTTGTTTTGGGTTTTTTGTTTTGTTCTGATTTTGGTGGTGGCGGTTGTGGGGCTTGAATTCAGGGCCTGGGCTCTTTTTGGTCAAGGATAGTGCACCTATGAGCAACAGCATCACTTCTGATTTTTTTCGTGGCTAGTTAAGAGTCTCAAGGACTTTACTGTCTGGGCTGGCTTTGAATCATGATCCTAAGATCTCAGCCTCCTGAGTAGCCAGGATTCCAGGAGTAAGCTACCAGAACCTGGGATAAGGGTCACTTTGATTTGTTTCTCTTTGTTTCGCATAGTCACTTTGGACAAACTACCAATCCTAGGCAGGCCACACTGCTTTCAGGCCAGCCGTGTTCACAGAATTAGCTCTATAAGTATTCTCAGTGGGAAATCAAGGGGAGCCACTCTGAAACAGAAAACCTTATTTTATTAATGTTAGATTCATCACCAGTTATTTCTAAGAAATCTCTTCCAGATTTGTTCTGTTGAAACATTTCTATCTTACTGAATATTGTATAGGGATGCTGAGGCTGCACCTCAGTATTTGGGGCAGCTGCTTAGCATTTACCCAGTCCTAAATTTCCCTCCAAAGAGAGTGGTTTTTCATTAAAGCATTATTTTAAATTTTGAGTTGTAGAACTGAATCTCAGTGGTATCTAAAATAAGGATTTAGTGCCTGCTGTGTCTAACCACAGTGCCAAGCCATTTCAATGCTCACAAAGGTGTAGGGAAACAAACAGAAAAGATATCCTTTTCAGCTGGGTCTCAGTGGCTCGTGTCTGTAATCCTAGCTACTCAGGAGGCTGAGATCTGAGAATTGAAATTTGAAATCAGTCTAGGCAGGAAATCCCATGCGACCTTTATCTCCATTTACCTACCAAAAAGCCAGAAGTAGAGCAAGTAGAATGCCAGCATTGAACTAAAAAGCTAAGAGACAACACCCAGGCTCTGTGTTCAAGCCCCCGTGCCAGCACACATACAAAAATATGATATTGGTTCCTCAGGAGCTTCTATGTTATTAATAGTTTTCCAAACAATTGGCTACACTAAATGAAGTTCTTATTTTAATATATGGTGGTAAGTTGAAGCTGTTCTGATTATATGGTAAAATAGTGGCTGGAAGGATGTAAGAAAGAGTTTTATGATTCTTCACTGTGGTTCTGTTTCCTGAAACTATGTGCCTGTGCTGTTACTGAACATGAGTTTTTATTCTCCCAGTGAGTACTCGGGAATTGTAATACCCGCTTTGCTCAATGCATACCTCATTGAAAGATGGTTGTCAAAGTATCTTGAAAAGTCTAAGGAACTATTCTAATAAAAGATATAATAAGGCTGCTCACCATAAGATTTGTTAGCAAAATGATTAAGATACCTTATAATTTATGTGTTATTAGAAAAAATGGTATTAATGCTAAATAGTGAACATTACTAATGTAATTACCCTGGCATATCACCTGAGAGCATTTTATGAAGCAATTAAAATGATGTTTTCACAGGTTATTAAAAAATGAGAATATGCTCTTTATCAACGTACTATGAATAGCATAATTACATCTGCGTAAAATGTTAATCAGTGAAAAGCAAAATGAAAGCTATAAATCAACATGGTGTATAGATTCATATATGTATGAACAAAAGAATTCTTTGTTTTAAAAAATAAAGAAAACATAAATAAAACAAGTTAGACTGGAAAAATACGTTGTCCTATGGAAGGAAGGAAGGAAGGAAGGAAGGAAGGAAGGAAGGAAGGAAGGAAGGGAAGGAGGGAGGGAGGGAGGGAGGGAAGGGGGAGGGAGGGAGGGAGGGGGGAGGGAGGGAGGGAGGGAGGGAGGGAAAGAATGAAGAGAGAGAAGGAAGGAGGGGAGATTGCAAGACTGAATGAACAAATGAAAGAATATGTTCTCTTATACAGACCAGATCATTTCTTACTGGTTTCTCATGAAGAATGTGACTAACCAAACCCTTGGTACCTGATGCCCAAATAACACAAATGATCTAGTGTGAGGATCCAGGTGGCTAACAACCCCTCTCCTCCTCCCTTCCCTAGGGAAGACTTAGATGAAGGAAGGGCCTGCAGCAAGGCATGGCCTAGTGGCTGCTACAGAGACTTCTCTAGGACACAGGTGACATGACTGTAAGGTGGTCACTTGAGCAGGGAGATTTATTTCTATGTCTCTATGTGAATGTTCCCCCCAGAACTCAAGTCAAACATCAACACCATTGTAGCTCCATTAAGGGATAGGACCTTAGAGAAGTGATTGGTCATGGAAACTCTACTTTTATAAATGGATTAATTGATGCTGTTGGGATTGATGTTAGCTGTCATGGCAACAGGCTTTTGATTAAGAAAATAAAAGACTGAGTTTGGTCTGCTTTTCCTGTCTGTCTCAATTTCTTATTTATCCTCCCATCAATGTTAAGAGGTAACAAATGGCCCTGGTCAGATGCTAACACCATGTTCTGAAACTTCCAAGCCTCAGAACTATGAGTCTGATACATCTTTGTTGTTTATAAATTATCCAGACTATGGTAAACTATGATAATAGAGCAATCAGATTCAGGCACAAGCAAAAGACTTTTTCTAAGTTTTGGAGTGTCCTGTAAGTGGTCAACCACAGTTGCTCTTAAGTTAGAAAAGTCTGGTATATGCAGAATATGCTGGCATAAGTGAGTATTTCCCCTCTCACGGTGGAAATAACACCCCCACCTCACAGGAGTCTTGCTGTGCCTCTAAATTCTCAGTGTAGGACTGGCATGTGAGAGTCATTTCCAAGCAGTGCTTAATACTGTCACAGTTAAAATGATAAGTGATATTTCTGTAAAAGGCAACTTAAAGATGTTTTTCTTTGGGTTTATAAAATTAACTAAAAGCGTGATAAAAGCTGGACTCTCAGACTCTGAACACAGTAAAGGTAAGGGACATGCTTCATGGAATGAATGCCTTAGTTAGACACTCAATCTCTTCAGGAAATATAGGGCCCACCTCTAATTACAATCCCATCTCACCCCAACACCGATAAGCTTGTTTTCTGGGGAGAGTTGAGTTCATGATAACATAACTTGGGGGGTTGAATGAGTTTTCACTGGTCAATCATGAGTGATTCAAGTACTTCAAGTTGGACTCTTTTGAAGTTTACCTGGGGGATGCTTCATGTCCTTGAAAAGTTAGACTCTTCAGTTAAGGTAAATTTTCTTCTTTTATAAGCAAGAAAAATGTCAGCCACTATCAATAAAATACCCACATATTGAATTAGTGTGAAACCCTAAGGTGAGGAAAATTACATTCTCTTGTAACTGCCTAGAGAATATTCTCTAGGTGAACTTCTAAGCCCTGTGAGATCTCTGGCTACAAATACTGAAAGTCTGGCCTAGGTAAATTTAAAGAAGAAATATTGACTCCTCATTTAAAGGCACAGGGGACAAAAGAATTGAACACAAATCCACTGTAAAAAAAATACTTAATTAGTGCAGATATCTAAGAATTAAAATCATAGCCAGCATGAGAACTATAGGCACCAAAAGAAATCACAGATATTTATTTTTTTTATCTTATAAATCTACACAAAGGTTCACCATCTACCTTACTAAATTTGCCATAGTCTGTCACATAAAATGTGGAAATATTACAAAGGGTCTTTTTGTTTTTGATCTAGCATCTTGCCCTCTCATTTGACCTGGCCAGAGAAAATAAAGGTAGGATGGCAGTCTTCTGATCTCTATCTACTGAGTAGCTTGGATTCCCAGGGGGTTTCCAATCCTATGTTCCTTCTTTACCAGACTCCATTTCTCTAGTTTTTGTTTTAATTTCCAGCATTAGAGCTAGAGAGAATGAATATTGGTTTTATAGATGCTGCAGTTTTTCTTTGTTATAAGCTATAGGATTGATGCATTGTGTTGACCTCAAGGGTTCCTAAAGATGAAGCCATTCTTATAGTTTGGTGCTACTTTCCTGTGCCAGGTGAGATAGGTGCCACTTCTTGTTCCTTTCTCAGAAGTCTCTATTTGGTTCCCAAGATCTTCCAAACCATTTCAACCTCAACAAGTTACAGTATAGACATCAAGAATCCTCCCAAAATGTCACCTCCAGTGTCAGAAAATAATAGCAAAGCCCCTCTCATCAATGAAGATGGTAAAGCCTCAGAATTCAATTACAACTTTTGCATTTTCATTTGCTAAGAAACTTAGAGAAGAACAGAGACAGCTTTTATTGAAAAATTATCCAGACATAATCACAACTTTAAGGCATGAATGGCCTGAAGGAATTAGAATACATGATTCCAGGAGAGAGAGCAAGCGCAGGGACACCCATGTGGGGGTTTGTGCCTACAATCTCAACCACTTTTGAGGTAGGTATAGAGAGGATCGTGGTTTGATGCCATCTTGGGAAAAAATTTAGCAAGACTTCATCTTCATAAACTAGAAGTGGCAGAGTATATCGTGATCTCATCTACTTGGGAAGCAAGAACAACTCCAGCATCAGGCCAGCCCTGGACAAAAACATAAGACTCTCCCTGAAAAAGCTTCAGAATTATTACAACTTACTCATTTTCACTCAACTCTATTAGCATTCTTTTTCCCTAATATCCTCACTTCTTCAAAGACTGAGGTATTAAATATCCCTTAGGACATTCTATCTTGTTGTTGGCCCCAAAGCAACCATGCCTCCTAAGGGGACAGTTAGCTCTGTAATCTAAGGCTTGGTGGTGGCAGTTGTGGTTGCTCTTTTGGTTTTACTGATGGTTATATCTTTTTCTCCAAAATCAATTGCTACTTACAGAGACCAGAGAAATTGTCTTCCCTCACCATCTAACCATTTATTTATTTATTTATTTATTTATTTATTTATTTATTTATTTATTTAATCTGATAACTCCTGGCAGGAAATTCTTGGCTAAAAAGCTATTACAAATGAATAGAGGA
The DNA here is from genome assembly GCF_031878675.1 of Megascapheus bottae. Taxonomy (NCBI): domain Eukaryota; kingdom Metazoa; phylum Chordata; class Mammalia; order Rodentia; family Geomyidae; genus Megascapheus; species Megascapheus bottae. The sequence goes on along the minus strand of NC_143511.1, from coordinate 29,247,885 downwards.
ACAAGGCTACAAACTGATCTTCCATAAATTCACCCCTTGCTTCCTGCACTGCCCATGAAAGCAATGGGGGTCATGCCCTTGCCTGGCTCTCCAGAACATTCTGATCAAATGGCAGGTAATTTTCAAGGATCTTTATGAGCCCATCCTTTTGAGTTTCCAAAGGCATCCAAAGCAAACTGAGTTATGGAAAACAGGTGTTTAAGAATTGCTTTTGCCAGCAAGCCCTCGGTCTAAAACAAATTAAGAGCTGGCTTCCCTGTCTTCATTTTTGGGGGGAATCTGTCTTAACTCTACACTTTAGCATGTTAATCACTCAAAGAGTGTAGATCTAAACACAGATGATAGCTAATCAACCTATCTCCATCCCCTTCAGGGCTGAACATACAAAAATAAAAGCAGCTCAGGTATTTGTCAGCTTTTACAATGCACTGTTCTAGACTCCTCCCCTCCCCCATACCTACATGTCTTCAGTCTCCTTTAAGTCTAGGAATAGGAAGGCCTCACAGATACCCCAGAGTAAGATCACCCCAGAGTGAGATCACCCCCACACAAGACAAGTCCTGTCATAGGAACATGATAAGGGCACCTTTAGGCCAGAACTGATATAATGATCAGAGTAGGTTTTAATCAGAAATTTTTAATTACCTAATTAATTGCCTTTTTGCCTTCTCCACACTCTCAAAGCACCCTCTAAACCTAAAGCTCATGTGTATACTATAAAGATGAGCTGCCTTGTCCAAATGGCCATTTTTGATCAAAATCCCTTCCTATTGTTTCATCATTGTTTTTCTAATATCTTTGAAGTGAGTGGCTGAACCTGACAGAGAGTAGTTGCTAGAGTTGGGCTCTGGCCCGTGTTGTGTGTACACTATTGACAGGGACAGTCGGGGGTTTTCAGAGGTCAGGATGCTTCCTGATGTTAGGCAGAGAGGATTGGCATTCAGCCTTCATCATGCTGTTCCATCATTTCAGCAAGCCAACCAGAGGCTAACAGTTCACAAAACAATCAGAGTACAATCCATGTGTATGGTTCTGTGTTGTAAAATTGTTGCACTGATGGTGGGGCACTAGTGGCTTACCCATGGAATCCTAGCTGCTCAGCAGGCTGAGATCTGAGGGTCAAGGTTCAAAGCCATCCAAGACCAGTAAGTCCACAAGACTCATCTCCAACCATCAAAAGGACTAAAAGTGGAACTGTGGCTCAACTGGTAGAGCAGGAGCCTTGAGTGAAAAAGGTAAGGGATAGTACTCCAGCTATGAGTTCAAGCCATAGTATCCTCACACACACATACAACACACACACACACACACACACACACACACACACACACACACACACTACAGAGTACCTTTGTGAATTCTCATGAATCTTCCAAAGCAATAGAAAAGGACTCTTAAAATGGGCAGAACCAAATGGGAACAAGACTGGATGCATTCTAGCATTTGAGCCAAATGCTGAAGCACCAAAGGGAAAGAGCTGATTTTCTTCATGTTGAGATGAAAAATGAGTTGGTTTGCCCAGCACTAGTCTTTTCCTGTTTTGCTATATTAGCTTTAATCTTTTTTTTAATTCATTTTCCTCCAAGTTACCAGGGTAACCGCTCAACAACTCCAAACCTTTATTTTAGGTACAATCTCTTACCCGAGTTCTCAATCATTATTTGATTGTCCTTTTTAGTCATGTAGGTGTCCTTAGCTGTGCCTTGCATATTTAAATTCCAGAGAATCACAGGGGGCAGATCAGCACAAAAACAGCCAAGATCAGGACATTACAACAAGGATAAGGTGTCCCTTCCGAAAGAAGACCTGCATCTTAGAGGGTGATTCTCCCCAAATGGAATGCTGTAGATGTTGTTTGACATAATTAATGGGCAAGTGGATTTAAGAGAAACTAAAATACTTTAAGATAGACTCCAAGTCAAGAACCTTTTATTTTCATTAGTTCCTCTTCACCCAATGCAGAGAAGAGCCTCCAGTGACCTTTGTCTACCTAAAGTATCTTTGGTCCCTTCCCTCAGATTTTGTGAAATAAACTCATATTATGAGAAGGATGAGATTTATTCACATACCTGGATATGATCTTTCTCTTTTACTTCAGACACATTTAGAGAATCATCTACAATCCATTGTCTGTTCTGTGGCTCCACAGGACTTCACCCCAAACCATTTATATTTCCACAAGCCCAGAGAAATCCCCTAAATATACTATCCCTACCCCCTAAATAAAGTGATCTTTCTGCCCTATTCCCCTCCATTCACATAGAAGTGTATAAGCTTCTAAATCTTTCGGCGGGTAAGAAACTTAAGTTATGTGGTTGTCACTACATACGCAATTGATGTATCTGCTGAGCAACTAATCTGTCTTTTCATCAGTTTATTCCTTGACCCTTTGGAGGGGGGGGGGGTGTCATTCTAAACAGGTTTTCACAGCTAGTGAGAGCCATCCATTGAATCAGTTATTGCCTCAGTCCCAGCCTGAAACAAATAGGGATAGAAAGGGAAGCAGAGGGAACCAAAGGAAAGAAATAAAAAAATTTGGAAGGAAGAACTCAGTTACTTAATCTGGGCCTCCAGTTGCCTAATTCGTTCTGTATGGCTGTTTGTTCTTTTGTTTATTTTCTGAATCACATTCTTCCCAGTGATATAAGTAAACTTTATTATGGGTAGGCTTTTTCTACAAATCTCTGTGCATACACCAATTTCTCTGCCCCAAAAGAGCCTTTCTCTGGCAACTGCAAAACAGAATTTTCATTTTATGTACATCCCAAACACAGGAGACTTAAAATAGGCCTTCTAAAAGATAGAATCACCAAAACATTCTAGTCTGGCGTTGAAAATTATGCAGAATCAAACCAGGTTCTGCTAGTTTACACCTGTAATTCTAGTACCATGGATAGCCTGAAAATTAGAAGAGCATATTTCAAGGCCAACCAATGTAAACTTTCCTGCCCAGGCTGGCTTTGAACCTTGATCCTCAAATCTCTATCATGTGAGTAGCTTGGAATATGGGTATGAGCTACTGGCAGCCAGCAAAGTATCACAATATTTTTAAAAGGTGACACCCAGTAGGGAGACTAATTCACAAATCCCCATCCTTATCATTGAATTATTGGTGAAAAAAATAGCCAAGACCCAAAGGAATACAACCAATTCCAAAGTATAGAATTGGTTGATTTTCTTATTGAGCAAAACAAATCCTGACTGCATACAGGTAGCTACCAAAGGGCTAATAAAGCCATAGCAGAGATTCAGCTCAATTATGTGAAATTGGAATTGTGATTATTTTGCATCATCCAACTCTTAGTAAGCAGTCAGCAGGTGTTCTATTGACCTTACTTATAAATTGAGCTTATGCTGAAGATCTGCTTTATCTACTGCGGAGTCAGGCTGGCTCTCATGTGAAAGTCTTCAGAATCCCTTATCAAGGCTTCTGGCTATGCATCAGTAATTAAGAGGGTCCTATCTTTTAGCTTGCATCAGCAAGATTTGGTTTCCCCATAGAATGGTATGAATCAGACTCAGCTGAGTGCACATCTCCTCAAGACTTTACTAGAACCTTTTTTATTATGCAAAAACCAAGCCTTTCAAACTCTCCTTCTCTAATGATTTCATTTTGTTTTTATACTAGATTAGGGTCTCAACCCAATGCCATCTTGCTGTGATTTTTCACCCTACTATGTAAGCTACGCATTCACTTCTGGCCTTTTGTTGTTAATTGGAAATACATGTTTCACAGAATTGTATGCTCAGGCTAATGCTGAATCATGATCCTCAGATCTCAACCTCTTGAGTAGCTAGGATTATAGACATAAACCACCAGCGCCTAACTCGGTAATGATTTTTTTATACTAAAATGACTGTTAATTCAAATCATGGGAACCCTGAGAGCTTTTATTTGATAAAAATTGAAAGTTTACCAAGTTTCTAAATTGATGGCTTTAAACCTCACACATGTTTGGAACGTAATAATTTGCTTACTTTTCTATATTTCTAAGAACTTATTTAATCAATTAGTATTGCGTACTTGAGTAGGTATTTACTTATTCTGTCAAATAGGGTTCATCTGAAAGACACAGAAGTGTGCTAATGACATTTTAGGAGAAATCCAATAGACCATGAAATTGAAGTGAAGCTCTAAGACTGTAAACATTGATGACAAAGAAGAAAGCTAAGTAACTACAGGGATAAAAGCTAAATGACTTAGACTAAAACATAGAAATATATGAGGCAAACAATAAAGCATTCTTACTGGGAACAAAGGCAATATATAAGTTCTACAGAATTTACTTTAGATACTATTATGATCTTGACTCATTCCATCTAGCCCTTTGTACTAAAACTGTTTTCTGCACATTTACTCTTTTGAGTTATAATCAACATGTCATCAAAGACCCAGTTATATCACAGTTTTTTTTTATTTTCTAAGAACTTACAAAGAACAAACTCAAGAATTTGGTCAATAGACCAAATGCATTATTTTTTTTCTGAATGTATGCAGGTTTGGGAGCTTGAAAGGGCCTGGGAAATATCCCTTAGCTTTCACGCAGGGCTGACACTCTGCTACTTAAAGCTCAGCTCTACTTTTGGTTTTCTGCTAGTTAATTGGAAATAAGAGTCTCTGTGACTTGTTTATCTTGGATGTCTTTGAACTACAGCCCTCAACTGTAGCTGAGATTACAGATATAAGTCACCATTGCTGAGCCAAGTACATGCTTTTGAAATTGAGATTATTAGTTGTACCTACAATATGTGCTTAAAATGTGTAAGATGTATGCACATCATCATTAACTATTAAGATTCTTGTTGAATTGCTAATGTTATATCTGGTAGGACTAATCTGAAATAAGCTCATATCAATAAAAAAGAAAACTTAGTTGAAAGAGCATAAATTTTCTTAATAGCATACACTGTTTGCCTAGTAACAGCCTTATATGTTAAATCACTTTAAATTAGGAAATACTAAATCAACAACAATTCTTTCTCAAAACTTGCTGTAGCAGCTTTAGTTTCTATTCTTTTAAGAAGATAGCTGTTGGGGGCTGGGAGTCTGACCTAGTGGTAGAATGCTTGCCTAGCATGCACGAAGACCCAGGTTCAATTCCTTGGTACCACATACATAGAAAAAAGCTAGAAATGGTGCTGAGGCTCAAGTGGTAGAGCTCTAGCCTTGAGAAAAGTTCAAGGACAGTGCTCAGGCCCTGAGCTCAAGCCCAGGAGGAAGAGGAGAAGGAGGAGGAGGAGAAGGAAGAGGAGGAGGAGGAGGAGGAGGAGGAGCAGCAGGAGGAGGAGGAGGAGGAGGAGGAGTTAGCTCTTGCCAAGCACTCCTGGCTAACTCCTGTAATCATATCTACTCGGGAAGCTGAGATCTGAGGATCATGGTTCAAAACCAGCCTGGGAACAAAAGTCCTTGAGACTCTTATCTGCAATTAACCACCAGAAGTGGCACTCTGGCTTAAGTGGTAGAGCGGTAGGCTTGAGCTGAAGAGCTCAGGTACAGAGCCCAGGTGCAGAGCTCAAGCCTCACAATTGAAAAAAATAAGAAGATAGGGGTCCATTTTGATACTGAGAAACAATCTGGCAAGAGCAAGTTTAAAACCCTTATTGAAGATGCTGTTTTTAAATTAGAATACTTTAATATGTCTTTGCTCTGATTTAGAAATAGTTTAAGTTTCAATGAGTCCATAACAATACTAACCCAAAATAGCAGTAGTCATATATCAAAAATAAATTTAAGAAGATTGCTCAATATTGTGAGTAAATATTAGAGAGAAAGAGGAAAATATCTGAAAGCAAACCGAAATGAGCCCATGGCACTCTGTTTCTGTATTTGTCCTTTGTCATGTGGAAATATCCCACAACTAGAAACCAGAGAGAAAGCTCCCTTCTAAGATAATCTGCAAGTGTCTTTATATTCAGGAAGATGTTCTCTTGGCTTTCTGGAGAATCAGAATTAATTGCACCTAATTTAAGTAATTAAAGATAACTGTCTCCATTTTTATGTATTAACTAACCTGATGTTTTCTTACATGGTGTAAGTACTGTCTTTGCATTTGTTTCTGTCAGTATATGATAAATGCACATTTGGACAACCCATCCTGCTTTCTATCCAAATATCATTTGATTTCAAATAGAGAATAACAAAAGAAAACAAAAACAAAATATCTTTTTGTTCAAGATGTCTAGCAAAAAGAAAATAGCCAGACAAATATAATTATAAGCTCATCAATCTGCTAGCCTTACACTGGTCTATAAAACAAATATATGAATAAATCAACAAATCAAACATGATTATATATGTACTTGTGGTTTTAAAAATTTGGAAATAAAAATAACGAATGTTTAAAGTCCTAGAAATGTTAGGTAATCCTGAGTTAATCATTACACATGGTCTACATGTATGAAATTATCGCACAGTAACACAAATCGTATATAACCATTATGTGTTTAAAACAATTAAAAAGAAAATTAGAATAACACAGAAAAATGAAGATTAAAAAAAAAAGAAAGTAGGAACCATGCTTTCATTCTAAGGTAGAAAGGTCTCTTTAGCTCATAATCTTGGAGGTTCGTCAGCCTGCAATAGGAAGCTTTGGGGATGGTTCCTTCCAGTACAAGGACTATTTTTTTTGCCAGTCCTGAACTTGAGCTCAGGGCCTGAGCACTGTCCTTGGACTTTCTCAAGGCTAGAGCTCTACCACTTGAGCCTCAGCACCACTTCCAGCTTCTTTTTTTCTTTTTTTTTTCTTTTTACTTAACTTAGTTTATTTTTTATCGTCTTTTTTTAATATTTTTTATTGTAATTAGTAAAAGGGTTACATGATATTTGCCAGATAGAAGGTGCATTAATTCACATGTCGGGAGCAAGAGTGGAAACAAACTGTACTTTGATTTGCATCAGATAATTGCTTGATTGTCTTATTGTTTTTTGGCCTTCTCCTGTTCAATTGATCTGAGATTTACCATATGAATGTAACCCTCAACAGCTCCCTGATTAACGATCTGGATGTAACACCTGGGAGGGCCCTGGTCTCGGGAGGGGATAAAAACTTTGTGTGAAGAATAAACGAGGCAGCAGTTTTTGCTTGGGCTGCAGACCTCCTGGACCCGATGTGTTTGTCTCTCTTCTAATTTTTCCAGTCCCTGCCCCTTATTTCAGGAACCCCAATTTGCTGCCGGGAGGCCCCGGCATCTGGCGCCCGAACAGGGACCCTGAAAATCTGGGACGAAGGTGAAGGACCCCTCCCTGTGGTAAGTAACACATCGTAGGACTATTAAGAGAGTATAGTCAGGAGTAATAATTATGGGTCAAGCTAATAGCCATGAGTTATTTCTACCGATCTTAACAGGCCTATTTGAAGCCCACGGAACGTGGGTGGAAGAGGGGGTGCTTCAGAGCTTCCTACAGTTTCTCGAGGAAGCATGCCCGAGGTCTGTAGAGGAGGCATTCCAAAAAGCCTGGCAGCGGATAGGAAAAAGAATTCAAGATTATTATGAGGTATATGGCCCCGAAAAGACCCCAATAGAGGCTACTACTGTATGGAATTTAGTAAGTAAATACATAGATCCTCTACATGAAGATGCTGAATTTAATCTTGAATTAAGGGAACTTTATGAGTTAAAGGACCCTTCTGAAGAACCTGAGGCTGAGCCATATGCCGCAGCCCAAGAGAGTCTAAGTGAGATCTTGCAAACGGAACAACAACCAGTAGATATTGAGTATCGGAATTCAGGTTTGAATACCAAGGAGGAAAGTTATGATGAGTCAATGGAGGGCCGAATGGCTACGATGGAGAAGAAGTTAGAAGAAATCCTACATTTTCTATCGAAAATGGGGACAGAGCAGAGAGCCCCCCCAGAAGTAGGAAAGAAATATGACCCTCAGGCCACCATGGTGTCTGATTCTAAACCTTACCCCTCACACCCACCGCCTCCGGCTGCAGCCTTACGGCCTCAATCCCTTTCTCAACCTTTAGGCAAGCCTAAAGGCCCTAGCAACAAGTCCCTTTTAACAGGCACTACAACCAGGCACAGTGCATCGCAATTAAACCTGACTCAGGCTGCTAGAGAGAGGGAAGGTATTTCAGGGCCTCGATGCTTCCCTAGTTCAGTTGATCATGATGAACAAGTATACCATCAGCCTGTTCCTGTTAAACTATTACAGGATTTAAAAAATGCCTGCTCCCAATATGGGCCAACTGCCCCTTTTACTCAAGTAATATTGGAGGCCGCGTGTGCTGGTATTGCATGCCCAAATGACTGGAAGCGGCTTGCCAGAGCATGCCTTAGTGCAGGAGAGTACTTATTATGGGAGACAGAGTTCACTGCACAGTGTCGGGCTAAAATTGAAACAAATAGGTCTAAGAACCTGCCTTACACTGTTGATCAGTTGTTAGGAGAGGGAACCTATAAAAACACCGAAGATCAATTGGGTTATGCAAAGGAGGCCTATTTACAAATAAATGCTGCGGCGAGAGAGGCTTGGAAAAAGTTACGCAATTCCAATCGTACAAAAAATCTAGTAGAAGTTAAACAGGGACCGAATGAACCTTATCTAGAATTTTTGTCTCGATTAATGGAGACTGCAGACTGCCTAGTACAAGATGAGAATGCAAGGGAGAATATAGTTAGACACATAGCCTATGAAAATGCCAACGCCGCCTGTCAGGCGGCTATCAGACCCCATAGGAATAAGGGAGGAATCACGGACTTTATTTCACTGTGTGCTGATATTGGACCCTCCCATGTACAAGGCCTTACTTTAGCCGCCGCTCCTCAAGGAAAGACTGTTACTGAGTCTCTAAAATATAGAGGTCAGCGGCATTCTCGGGATGCTAGACCCCCAGGGCGTTGCTTTTCTTGTGGACAAATAGGACATTGGATGACGCAATGCCCACGCCAGGCCAGGCAAAAGAGAGAAAAATCACCTGGCACATGTCCACGCTGTGGTAAAGGGAAGCACTGGGCTAAAGATTGCAGGTCAAGAACAGATCGCAATGGCCGCCCGCTTTCGGGAAACTGGAGGAGGGGCCAGCCCCTGGCCCCGCAAAACCATGGGGCAGTCCCTCCCTCTTCTCGGCCACAAGTGCATCTTCTAACAACCCCCCAAGATCAGTCTCCGGCCTCCTCCGTGCCACCCCAGGAAGTGCAGGATTGGACCTCTGTTCCTCCACCTGCTCAGTATTGACCCCAGAGATGGGGACACAAGCTCTCCCCACGGGGGTCTTCGGCCCCCTTCCCCCGGGAGTGGCTGGATTGCTGTTAGGGCGAAGTAGCTCAGCCCTTAAAGGGATACAGATTACACCTGGCAAAATTGACCAGGATTTTACTGGAGAAATCAAAGTACAGTTTGTTTCCACTCTTGCTCCCGACATTCACATACATTGATACCCTTTCACATGTCTTGGTACCCGTTTCCCTCACCCCCACACCCCCCATCCATCTTGGTTTTCCCCCCTTCCCTATCAAATTTCAAATATCCAAATACAAATAAATTCAATATATCAGATCACAAAGGGAGATACTATACCAATATGAGATAACCAAGGGACAGCAAAGGAGATGAGAGACAACATAGTACATTAAGGACAACAATCATTCATTATATGGCTTTATACATGTGGTACCGAGAAATCAAACCCGGGTCTTCCTGCATGCTAAACAAGCACTCTACCACTAGGCCAAACTCCCAGCCCCCAGTTTTATAAGAAGTTTTATTAACTGCCCTGCACCCCAGGTTTCTTCCATTCTGACTGCGGGCACATGAGTCCAGTGTCTCTTGCTTCCAAGAGCCGCTTCATCACTAAGGTAGAGCTGGGAGGGATCTGGCATGATGTTTCTGTGTACTCCTCTCCCCTCCCTTGCAGTTGTTTCTACTGCCCAGAGAGAGTAGACAGTGTGTATGGCAGGAAGGAGATAGAGAGAGAAGAGAGAAGGAACAAGGGAAGGAGAAAGGAGAAAGGAGAGAGAAGAGAGACTAGAGAGGGGAGGCAGAAAGAGAAGAGACTCAGAGTGACAGATACAGAGGAATGATTTCACTTCTGCTTCTGTCTCAGAATTGACCAGAAGAACCTTAGAGAACCTCCCTTAGGGGTCTAAGCCCCTTCTAAGGCCTTGTGGCTCCCTCCAAAGGGACTTCTTTTATGTATGGTATCACTATGTGTGTTTCTACGTAGGATCATTCAATACACGTTTGTAATGTGTGACAATCAAGTCAGAGAGTTAACATTTCCCTTTCCTTAAACATTTCAATTTTTTACTAACAGAAGTAATAAGTTCTAATTTTCTGCCACGCAGTAGGATGACGACAGTTCACAGCAGCCCATTGTACCTTGTATGACTAACTCCAAGACAGCCTCCCTCAGACTCCACATACAAAGTAAGGAGATGCAGATGATGACATTCATTTCCCCGATTTTATCAGGGCCCGTGGTATCTGTGTACAGAAAGCACTTCTGATTCATACTATCGTTTATCTTTTGTTTGACCAAATTACTTCTTTCTGCTAGACACCTTTATCAAAAGAAAAAAAGTAATTATCTCTAATGTTCAAGTTTTTAAGATAATAGGTGATTATCTGATATTTTTTTCATTTTCTTCCTTTTCCTTTTCAGTCCAGACTCACCAAAATATCCCCTTTTAAATATATGTTTTAAAAAACCTCTGGCTTGTTCAAGATGTACTTTTAACTATACAAAATCTTTGAAGCACCCCCTCTTTTTATCATCTCTACAAACAGGAAGGGTTATGTAATATCTTCTCCAAGCCAGACTTGGCATTTTGGTTTCGAAAGATGAGGGGATTAGCAACCGTTGAGATTTTCTCGGTCTTGATTAAGCTTCTGGGATTTCCTTGGATGTGTGTTTGCTTATAGAAGTATACTTTCCACACAAAGGTGCCAAGAAGAAGCTTTAGACTGTATCCAAAATTTACTCTCCTAAATTTGAGACAGAGGGGTTGACAGGGAAGTGAAAAATATGGGGAGCAAGATATGCTGAGTTGTTAAAATTATGACTCTCCCACAGAATCATAAGCATGTGGTTCTCTGGCAGAAATACACACACACACACACACACACACACACACACACTTAGCCATGAGAAAAACTATTGAGCCTAAGTTCCTTTGGGTCTGGCTTACTTCACTTAATATGATTTTTTCCAAATCTTTCCATTTCCTTACATAAGGTCATACAGGATGAGACTAAATGAAAGGATCTCTAGGATGTGGAAACCAGAGCTTTATCTTGTGTGAATGTTTGTTCTTAATGTACTATATTATTTCTCTTCTCTTTTTTTTTGCCCTTTGGTTAATCTCATATTGTTACTGTATCTGACTTTGTTACCCGGTCTATTGTATATATGTTTATTTGTTTATTTGAACTAGGAAAGGGAAGGGGGAAAACAAGGTAATTGGGAGGGTGTGGGAGAGGGAAATGGGGACAAAACAATGAGAAGGGCTATCAATGTGTGAGAAGTAATACACCTACTACCTGACAAATATAACTGTAACTCCCCTATACATTGCCCTGACAATAAAAAAAAAAAATAAGGTGAAGTGCACTCACCCAGCTGACTCTCTACTTCTGCATTTTTCAATAGAAGTATGAAAGAAAAAATCCACTTGCCAATTCCAACTCCCCACTATAAAGTGGCCCACTCTTCCGTTATACTTCAAAGCCCTTCTCCTTCAAAATGTCTTCCAGAAGCTCTATTTCCATTGTACGCAAAACGGAACATATCAGCTTTGGCTATGCTTTCAAAGAACTCAGAGCATCTAATTTTATCTCTCTTTTAGCAGGGTGATTCTAGAAATATTTTGTTTAACCACACAAAAGCAGTACTAATTATGATCGTTTTGTGACCTACTTACTATTCTTATTTAGCATATGGCAAAGACACATGCTCCGCATGAATTACAGAACCGAGTTGCTCAAGCAAGGTTTTATCACACTGAATTTTGCTTATATAAATTCAACCAGCAGAGTTTGCTTTTCCTATATGAGATCTTTAAATGATGGAAGAAATGTACGTTATGACTTATTTAGAACTTCCAGGTATTTCTCTTCCATAACTGGTAGTGGTTGTTGTAGACACTACTTTTGAGACGTTACATCAACATGTAAAATTCAGATTGAGATTTCAATACTCGGGGTTTTATGAATAAAGGAGCTTATACCTGAAGGACCTTATGATTTCTTCCTGAAGCCTTCTGCTAGTTCCCCCACCACAGTAAATTCCATGAGGCAGTTTCCTTTGTTTTTTTTTTTCCTTTTAAAGATCAGCAAACATGGTCAGAAGAACTACTCATGACTATTTTCACCTAGATGATATTATGACCTCCATTATCATGTGGTCATGAGCATTATCATGCACACACAAGTATGTGTATGTGTGTGTGCATGTGTTTGCCTGTGCACACAGGCACACATACCCGGCCTGGGGCTTGAACTCAGGGCCTAGGCTCTGCCCCTGATTTCTTTGTTAAAGGCTAGCATACTACCACTTCAGTCACAGTTCCACTTTGGAACCAGGCTGGTTCCAAACTGAGATCACCAGATCTCAGCTTCCTGCATACCTTGGATTACAGGTACAAGCCATCAGTGGCCAGCTTGATCTATATAACATAAAGTTAACTTTCTATTTGATGTATGTAATTTTTTTGTTTTTGTTTATTTGCTCTCTGTGTGTGTGTGTGTGTGTGTGTGTGTGTGTGTGTGGTTCTCTGGATCTATATAACATAAAGTTAACTTTCTATTTGATGTATGTAATTTTTTTGTTTTTGTTTATTTGCTCTGTGTGTGTGTGTGTGTGTGTGTGTGTGTGTGTGTGTGTGTGTGGTATATACCTGTACTGGGGCTTGAGTTCAGAGTCTCTCTTTATTGTTTGGGTTTTTCTTCTCAGAGCTGGCTCGCTGCCACACCTCAACTTATTTGATATATTTTAAAAATATAATTTGAAATATACAAGAAATAGTCACCTTGCCTCAAAATATTCCCTCTACAGTCCCTACCTGAAGAGAATCTATCTACATACCCAGTGCTGAGGGTCTAGACACCTTTTAAAGTTTATGAAATTCTACATTAAAGCTTAAATACATGTTTGTGGTAGTTTTAAAATCAATACTGTTTTCATTAGTTTGTTCAAAATATTTAAGAAACCAGAACATTTCTGGATACTGTGTTAAGAAAGTGAACAAGGCAGGCCTGGGAAAAGGTAGTTTACTCCTAAAGACTACTGATTCAAATTGAAATTGGAAAAAAATGCAGATCAATTAATAGGTAAATGACACTGGAAACTATCAAAGGCTAATTTTTCCCACTTTATTATTTTTGCCTTAAGCTGGTTCTGTATGAGGATTTTTTTTAAGTACAAAGACAATGCCCGGGGAAGTGGTTCACAAACTGAGCATTTTGATGTTCTGATGGAATAACAATGAATCGTTCTTCCCTGCAAGCACATTTCAGAGAAAATCTTGAACAATGAAAAATTTTGAACAAGTGAAAGCTATATAAATGTTCCGCTGTGTGATAAAATGGAACATTTTGCCAAGTTATAATTGCAAATCACATACACACTGTTTCATACTTTACAAGTTTTGTCTGTTAGGAGTCAGATTTTCTGGTATGTGTAATCATTCCTCTTTATATTTTTACATGAAGTGATTTTTCTTTAAAAATTTTTTTGGTAGCTGCTGGTATAGAAACTCTAGATGTAGATAGTGGGCAAAAAATGACTATTTTTTACTCTAAATACTCACTTCAAACATAGCTGAATGGTGAAGAGAATGTAATTGTTCTATTGATTCTATTAAGTTTTCTATTCATTGAGACAAATCTTATTCATGTTTTATGATTGTGTGTGTGTGTGTGTGTGTGTGTGTGTGTGTGTGTGTGTTATATTTCTGCACTTGAACTGGGCTCTCCCTTAGGTTTTGACTCAAGACTGGTACTTTACCACTCGAGCCACATCTCTGCTTCTAGCATTTTTTTCTTTCTCTGGTTAATGAGTGGTAAAGAGTCTCTCAGAATTGTCTGTCTGGGTTGGCTTCAAAGCAGAGTCCTCACGTCTCAGCCTCCTGAGTAGTTAGTATTATTATGATGAGCCACCAGCACTGAAGTATGATGAAAAGAAAATTTTATGATAGTTACAAAGCTTAACATCAGGCTATTCTCTCCCATTTTAAGTGAGATTCAACAATCCCACTTCTGGATATATTATCCTCAAAAGTACTGAATTCGGGATGCTAAAGAGCCATTTGTCCTTCCATGATCACAATAACCAATATGTGCTAACCACATAAATTTCCATCAATGGATGGGTGAATAAAGAAAACAGAACATTTTAAAACCATAGCTGATATGGCATTTTTTAACTTAACTCTCATACTTTTAAAATTCAGTTAAATATAGGAAATTAACCGATCATTTTGTTGTTATTTAGTTTTATATTTTTTTACTTGTGGATAGGAGTTTCATGTGTATGCTGACACTGGGGCTTGAATTCAGGGCCTTAAGCTTCCCCTTAGCTATTTTACTCAAGGCTGGTACTCTACCACTTCAGTCACACCTCCACTTCTGTGTGTGAGAGAGAGAGAAAGAGAGGAGAGGAGGGTTGGAGAGGGGGGCATGTCATGGACTTTCCTGCCCAGGCTGGCTTCAAACCATAATCCACAAATCTCAGCCTCCAGAATAGTTACACTTACAGTTGTAAGGCAGTGGCGTTGCTTTTTGTTTTGAAGATGGAGTCTTGCTCTGTAGCTCAGCTGACCTGAAATTCTCCATATTCTTGCTTCTGTATCCCGAGTGCTGGCTTCTAGATATACACTAATGGTATTATTAATATCATTTCTGTAGGACTCAGACTTTACCTATCATTGAATCTTTTTGACATCCTCAATGAGTCAAGTAGGATACAGGCCACACAGGAAACTCTTTGCTGTTATCCCTGGCTTCCAAACTGTACAACACAAAACTTGTCTGAGAATTCTGAGGTTTCAGGACAGCTCTATGATCCACCTCCAGGTTATTGTAGCTTTCGGACATCCTGTGATGTGAGACCGCGCTCAGCTCTTTCAGCTCCCACAGAGCTACAGTCCCAGGGCTGCCTCTCCCTGGGCACAGGAAAGTCGCACCAAACTATAAGAATGGCTTCATCTTTAGGAACCCTTGAGATCATGTTGCAGACCCCAGAGGCCAGTCTGTGCAAACAGATGTGACTCCGAGAAAAGTTTCTAGGATTTTTGTTTTCTGTCCACTCGTGGCCAAGCCATTCATGAACATTCATGGTGGGGGAGGGGGACAAGGAGGGCTTTTACTTTGGAAGATCTCATTCAGAGTTCAAGACCTATCGCAACTTCAAGGACGTCGTTTTGAATATCTATATCTTCATTTGCAAACTGGAGATATGGGATCAAGCCAGTGGGATCTTATCCAAGGAGAAATGCATATTAAATATGACGCTGAACAGTGGAAAGCATTTTTCCCTGCCAGCTCACTTTGCAATGAAGCAAGGGAGAAGGAAATGATGTTAAAAGAAATGAATTTTGTTTTGTTTTGCTTGACTCTAAGAATCATAATTTGAGGAAAACAGATGTTTTCCTTCCTTCCTTCCTTCTTTCCTCTCCCCCTCCCTCCCTTTTACCCATCTTTTATTCCTTTCTCACTTTCTCTTTCTCTTCCTTATTCCCTCTTTCCCACTTTCCCCTTCACACCCTCATTCCTTTCTTTTTCTCTCTCCCTCCCCCTTCCTCTTCCTTTTTTGCCTCCCTTGCTTCCTTCCTCCCCTCCCCATTTCTCCCTTCTTTTCTGCCTTCCTCCCTCTCTCCAACCCTCCTTTTTTGTTCCCTTCCATCCTTCTTCCTTCCCCCTCCCCTGTTCCCCTTTTTCTTCCTTCCACCTTCTTTTCTCTTCCTTCCTTGCTTTCCCTTCCCGCCCTTCCTCTCTTTCCCCATCTCCTTTCTTCCTTTCTATCTTGGAAACAGGGTCTTATGTCATTCAGGCTGCCTGGAATTCTCAGTCTTCCCAAGAATAGGTCTGTACCACCATGACAAACCAGCAACCAGCAAGAGGATTTCTTTGCCTTTATAGATACGTTGCATCTAAGTCTTGCCATATTCTGCAAATGACTGATTTCCTGTTTATTTGCTTCCCCTACACACATGCACTGTCATTCTCAGATCTCTTGGCTAACCCTCCCCCTCACAAAATAGCATTCATTTCTCACAATTCCGCTTGTCACAAGCCACAGTCCACTCTTCTTCATGAATTATCACTACTACCTTATATCCTGGGAAATGTAAGACATAAATGGTTTCAAAGAATGGAAAGATGCAAACTCCTGCCGTGTTCTTAAGTGCTACATATTAAAATACATATTATGCCATATTAAAATATAGATTATGGGATGTGCCCATCCTCTTAAGCACACAGATAGAAGAATAACTTGAATGTGCACATCAACTCTCGGGACTGCTGTTCTTCAAATTTATCTAATACCTGATTTCTTTCAAGGTGAATGTGAGTTAACTCATAAACACTGCCATTTTTGTAATGGACAAGCAGACTTTTCTGTATTATTTTCCATAAGTATGAGTGAAAGCAGAAAATTAGCTTTCAGCATCCAAAGGGAAAAAAAGTGGCAATAAGAAGAAAGTGGTAACTGGAAAAAGAAAAAAAAAGTAGATGATCTAAACCCATAAAGCTGAAATCAAAAGGCACAGAGGCAGAAATACAAAGCCAAAGCAAGTTCAACCCCAGAGCAAGTTTAAAGGGGAAAAATAAAATGAAAATTTTAAATGACAGAACACATTATAAATACAAGGAAATGAGTTAGGGACGTGGAGGAGGGGGTCTCCAGCCTCCAACCTACAAACAGGATGTGGATGGGAACACTCAGGCTCTCTTCCTGCCTTCCTTTCTGCAGGTAGGGATCTTACATTCATTACCTACCCCTCGCCACTCCCAGCTGCATTACTTTTCATTCTTTCTGCTTTTCCTGATTGACTCTCAGACTGGGATAATGTATTTAGCAGCCTCCAGTTGAGTTTGGAATAGTTTAGAGAGAAGGGAGGGAGGGCTTTCTATAATGGAACTTCAAGCACCTGCAGCTTGGTTTTTCCCATTGTTTTCTGTGTCCCTTCATGAAGATGCCCTCTACAGAATTATTTAGACACATATGTATCCCTTCAGGAAGCAGGTCCTGTGTTTTGCCCCATACAGAATTCTTCCCTCACTGCTGCATTTCAGACCTCAGGAGAACAGCCATGCCTGGCCTACGCACTCACTCCTTCTACGAAGACCTCATCCTCAGAGGTACTGAACGATTTGACATCTGGTTGCTGTAGAGAACCTGGACAAGGTCAGCTCTAGGGCAGCAGCTAAACCACATCATTCCATAATTTCACTCAGAACCCTAAGGCCAGCTATTCTCCTGGGCCTCTCAACCCTCCCATTCTGGGACATGCCCTCAAAACCTGTACCATAGATTTTTCAGATCAGTTTTTCATTTTTCATGATCTCAGCACTCATATTTATCCAATCCATCTCCCCACTTTCCTTCTCCTTCCTTATTACAATTCTTCTCAGAAGGCTGAGATCTGAGGATAAAAGTTCAAATACATGGTGGGTAGGAAAGTCCATGAGACTCTTCTCTCCAAGTAACCACCAAAAAAGGCCACAGGCATAGGTGTGACTCAAGTTATATAGCACCAGCCTTGAGCAAAAAAGCTAAGCAAGAGTGTGAGGCCCATCCTGAGTTCAAGCCCCCCAGCATGTGTGCCCACACACATGCATGTTCCCCACACACACAAATTTAGCCCAGATAGAGAAAAAAATCAGCCAACAATAAGATTCTAAAGAGAGCGATAAAAGAAATATATATATATATATTTGCATTTCTTTTATGACCAGAGATGTTGAGCATTTCTTCTTCAGAGAAGACTCTCTTTAAGTCTTTGGCCCATCTTTTGATGGGATGGTTGTTTCTTTGGAGATTAGTTTTGGAGTGATTCAATTTTTGGAGCTGTTGATATATTTTAGATATGAGGCCTTTGTCCGTTGTATGGTTGGTGAAGATCTTCTCCCACTCTGTAGGCTTCCTAATTAATTTACTAGCTATGTCCTTTGCCATACAGAAGCTCTGCAGTTTAATGCAGTCCCACTTATCCAGCCATTCTCTGATTTGTTGTGTTTCTTGGTCCTTATTAAGAAAGTTTTGACCTGTGCCAAGGAGGCCTAGTGTGTCTCCTATTCCTTCTTGAAAAGTTTTCAGTGTTTTAGCTTTTACCTCAAGGTCTTTGATCCATTTGGAGTTAATTCTAGTGCAGGGTGACAAAGAAGGATCTAACTTTAACTCTAAGATTCCACCTCTCTCCAGTTAGAATGGCCAGGATCAAGAAAACTAATAACAACAGATGCTGGAGGGGATGTGGCCAGGAGGGATCACTACTACACTGTTGGTGGGAGTGCAAACTCGTTCAACCACTATGGAAAGCAGTATGGCAGTTCCTCAAAAGACTAAACATAGAGCTCCCCTATGACCCAGCAATTCTACTACTCAGCATTTACCCAACCGTCCAGAAACAAGGGCATACTAAATCCACTAGCACAATGATGTTCACTTCAGCACTATTTACCATAACAAAGATACGGAACCAACCCAGATGTCCCTCAGTTGATGAGTGGATCAACAAGATGTGGTATTTATACACAATGGAATTCCATGCTGCTGTCAGAAAGAACAACATCTCCCCATTTGAAAGGAAATGGAAAGACTTAGAAAAAATCATATTAAGTGAAGTAAGCCAGACTCAAAGGAACATAGGCTCAATGGTTTCCCTCATTTGCCATAATCAGTAGAAACCTTGGACTCTTCGGCAGAGATTTGCAATAGAGCAAAACCTAGATACATAAGGCCATACCGTATGATGCTAAATGAAAGGACCTCCAGGATATAGAAACAAAAGCCATATAATGAGTGATTGTTGTCCTTAATGTACTATGTTATCCCTCATCTCTTTTGCTTTCCCTTGGTTATCTCATATTGTTACAGTATTTCACTTTGTTATCTGATATATTAGATATATGCATATTTGATTATTTGAAATTAGATAGGAAGATGAGGGTGGGGTGGGGGGGAGGGAAATGGGGACCAAGACATGAGAAAGGGTTTCAATGTATGGGAAGTAATACACATTCCATCTGGTGAATGTAATGTAACCCTTCTATTAATTACAATAAAAATATATGAAAAAAAAGAAATATATAATAGCCATTAAAGGGATCCCTCTATTTAAAAGTGTTTATATTGGCATCTGATGCCTCTGATATGTAATTTCTTTAAAAAGAGCTTGCTTAATAAACTCATTAAGGAATTAATTTGAATTCAAGGATGGAAAATCTATTGTTTATATAAATGAATTGACTGATTTAATTTTTTATCATTTGGGAGGGGGAGAATAAATTAAAAACTACAGTCAGAGTAATTCTGCCTTAAATTCTTAAGACATTTTAATCTTTGCTTATGATAAATGCAAGCCTTTTCCAAATCTGAATTTACTTCTCTTCGCAGTCACAAGTTTGGCTAATAAAGCTTTGCTGGTGTGCAGCAGAATGGCTCTCTGGAGAAACACTTACCCTTGCTCAAGTGATTTTTTCTTCTTCTCTCTCTTAAAAAGAATGACATTGTACCTTTATTTATTTTTTTTTTTCAGTAATGGAGCTTGGACTCTATGCCTGGGCGCTGACCCTGAGCTCTTCAGCTCAAGGCTACTGTTCTACCTCTGGGTCTGGGTATTGTCCCTGAGCTCTTCCACTCGGGGCTACCATCCTATCCCTTGAGCCACAGGGCCATTTCCAGTTTTCTAGTGGTTAATTGGAGATAAGGGTCTCAGGTCTTTAGTGTCCGGGCTGGCTTTGAACCAAGACCCTCAGATCTCAGCCTCCTGAGTAGCTAGGATTACAGGCGTGGGCCACCATGCCCGATGACATTGTGTCTTTAGAATGTTCTGGGCTTTGAAAGAAAGACAGGCCATTTGATTTGAACGCTTTATAAAGACATTAAGGGATGCAAATCCAAAACATACTACCAGTTCTAGTCCACAGAACAAAACTTATTTCTTCTATGTTGTGGAGATGTTTCAAGTAACCGTTTTTTTTTTTTTAATGCCTGCTTACAACTACTTGAGAAGTCACACCTTGGCCTTTTGCCTTTTCCAAAGGATCTTCCTGTGCAAGGGAATTTGGGTCTGATCTGGTTTGTTTTATGTCAATACTGGCTCTTGAATTCAGGGCCTGAGCACCGTCCCTTAGCTTTGTAGGTCAAAACTGGTGTTCTACCACTTGACTCACACCTCCTCTGCCAGTTTTCTTTTCTTGATGACTGACCAGAGAGAAGAGTCTGGCAGACTTTTCTGCCTTCGGTGGCTTTGAACCATGATCCTCAGATCTCAGCCTCTTGGTTAGCTAAGATTACCAATGCAAGCAACTGGTGCCTGGCTTACGCAAGAGCATTTGCACGAGGAATGCACTTCAGTCTCTCCGAGACAGGGTCTCACTATGGAGCCCAGGCTGCCTTCAAGTTACAATCCTTCTGCCTTAGTTTCTTAAGTTGTATGCCACCACACCCAACAGGATTGCATTTCTTAGTATTATAAAGAATTATACACAAAGCCCACTGAGAAGAGGACAAAGAAAAGAATCTGAAGTGAAGGTGGAAGAGAAGATCCATGAGGGCTAAGGGCATAAAGGGATTAGAGAGGGAGGGAAGAAGGAAGGAAAAGAAAGTGGGGGGGCCTCATAGTTCCAAGTTTTTACCATGTATGAGGAAGACCATTTCTTATATTTAGAAAATATGTTAGCATCATATACAAATTCTTATAATGTAATCTATGCGATGACACTACCAGATGCCATGCTCTATTTTGACCTAAAAATTCATTTAAAAATGGTATTTTTATGGAATAGGAAGATGAACCTGGAGTTAGGCAGGGGAGGGTCATGTATAATAGGAGGGCCTGAGCACTGTCCTTGGACTTTCTCAAGGCTAGAGCTCTACCACTTGAGCCTCAGCATCACTTATGGCTTTTTCTAAGTATGTGGTACCGAGGAATCGAACCCGGGTCTTCGTGCATGCTAGGCAAGCACTCTACCACTAGGCCAAACTCCCGGCCCCAACCAAGATATCTTACATACATGTATGAGAATGTCATATTGAAGCTACTACTTTGTGCAATTAATAAATCCTAATAAAATAAGCAGTTTTGTTAAGGCATACTTTTATTCCTACTATCAAACGTAGCAGAGATTTACAATAGAACAGAATCTAGGGGCATTAGGCCAAATAGTATGACACTAAATGTAAGGACCTCCAGGATAAGGAAACGAAAGCCATATAATGAGTGACTGTTGTCCTTCATGTACTATGTTATCTCTCATCTCTTTTGCCATCCCTTGGTTATCTCATATTGTTACAATTTTCCACCTTGTTATCTGATATATTTTATATGTGCTTAATTGGTTATTTGAAATTAGATAGGGAGGGGGAAATCAAGATAAGCGGGGGGAGGGTGGGAGGGAAATGGGGACCATGTCATGAGAAAGGGTATCAATGTTTGTGAAGTTATGCACCTTTTATCTGGTGAATATAATGTAACCCTTCTATTAATCACTATAAAAAAAGAGGGAAAAAAAGAATCAGTTAAGAAAGATGTCTACTGTGGAGCTGGATAAATGTCTACCTAGATGAGTGTTGCCCAGAAGGCTAAAATCTGAGAATCTGAAGCCTGCCTGAGCAGATAAATCCACTTGTCTCCAATTAACTAGCAAAAAGCCAGAAGTGGAGACATGGCTCAAATGTCAGAGTACCAGCTTGAGAGCAGAATTCAAACCTCAGCACCAGCACACAGAGACACAGAGACACACATACACGTTCAGAGAGAGAGAGAGAGAGAGAGAGAGAGAGAGAGAGAGAGAGAGAGAGAGACAGAGAGAGACAGAGAGAGACAGAGAGAGACAGAGAGAGACAGAGAGAGACAGAGAGAGACAGAGAGAGAGAGAGATACATATGGAGGAAAGTTTACTCTTACAATTCAAATTAGGAGTGAAGGTAGACACAGACATAAAGATGGACAGACAGACAGATATTTTCATGTATATACAGATGATATTCTAATGGCTATTGGCTATTTTTTCTCATTTTCATCATTGTCCATCATTGTATGAGAATACCTCACCGGTAAAAATTAACTGAACCTGCAGAAAACAATTTGCCCCTAAGAATGGAGCAACTATATAGAATAAGATGTCAGCATTAAAACATTTTTTAAATCTGGATAGTCATTTTGGTTACAACTCTCTCCTTGAATATACATGGATTCCTAAAAGAGAGTCAAACAAAATCTTATATTTGTTTGGAAACCCACCTCTGAAAATTACTTTTATTTTGCTTCAGTTTGCAGAAACTTAGAGCATATGAGCCCTTTCTATTAACATCATTGATGTGTGTGCGCATGTGTGTATGTGTATATGTAAAGAGAGAAACATTGTTTCTATATATCCATATTATACTTCCTGTAGCAACATACATAAAGATCTGCAAAGTTTATCAAAAGTGACATAAGAGGCTATAAATTCTCAAAATTTATATGGAATTGCATGGGCCATATTTCTAGATGGAAGCTGACAGTAGTGAAATAGTGTTTCAACAAAGATAAAACTGAGATGCAGGGAGTGAATGAAGTCTGCATGCTAACCTCATTTTATGCCAAGCACAGAATTAAGCTTGTTAATTAGATTGTGTCATTTTCTTCCTAAAATTATGCTCATTTTTAAAATGAGGATGCTCTGAGAATTGAAATTGCTCAAGTTTACATAATTTATACCGAATCATGTTTTCAGAGTTCTATGTGACTATCACCCCAGCCAGGCTCCAATGTAGATCTAAAAAGTATATTTGCATTTCCTATGACAGTTATGAATACATGAACAAATATTGTTTTAAAGTAAACTGATCCTTAAAGGACTAGAGTTAAAAGCAAAACATTCAAATATAACCTAAGACAGAATCTTCAGTAAAGATGAAAGGAAAAAGACACTGTCACAATGAAACAGAGAAAAATGTATGTAACAGGACTTTTCCACAGAACTATGCACCAAAGTATCCTCAATAAAGGAAAACCATTATCCAGTGACTAAGAAACTAAAATATGTCATTGTTGTTTAAGTAATACTTGAACTAATTTTACTAAGGGTTAGAGTTCATACTGGTAAGCATTGTTACTATAGCCAAAGTCTTGATAGGAAAAACCCTTGCTTAGCCAGTCTCATTCCTGTCATCCTAGCTACTCTTGAGACTGAGCTCTTAGGATCTGGCTGAAATCCAGCCCAGGCAGATATATCTAAGAGATTTGTTTTTTGCTCCAGTCTTGGAGATTGAACCTAGGCAATGTCCCTGAGCTTTTTAGTTCAAAGCTAGTGTTCTGTCACTTGAGCCACTGTTGCATTTCGGGCATTTGGGTATTTAATTCGAGGTAAGAGTCTCACAGAGGGGATGGAGAATTAGCTCAGTGGAAGAGCACTTTCCCAGCAAGTGTGAGTCCTCAGCTTGAGTTCAGTCCTCAGCTCTAGAAAAAAAAAATTCTCATAGACTTTCCTGCCCTGGCTAGCTTTGAACCACAATCCTCCCACAATCCTCATATCTCAGACTCCTGAGTAGTAAGGATTACTACTGTAATCCAAGAAGATCTTCACTTTAATTAACGAGCAAAATACCAGAAGTGTAAGTGTGGATCAAGTGGTACAGCACTCAAAAAATAAAAGCCAAGTAAAACCACAAGGCCCTGAGTTCAAGCCCCAGCACTGGTACAAAGCAAGCAAACAAGCAAAACCCCTGCTTATCAGTCTCTCAAATAGAGGGGAAATAAGTGGTATTACTACTAGAAAGAAAGCTACTTAGACCAGCAAACTGATTTGTCAATGTCACTGAGTTAAACATGAAGGCTGTTATCTCTCAAGAAGTCTGTGCAATCACAAGGTTGTTGCTTTCCAAATCTTAAAGGATTCACAATCTGGAACTTGCAGGGAAACCTTGGTAAAGGTTTCCTTGATGAAATCACTAAGAACTTTTACTCTGCCTACAACCAACTGACTCAGAACCACTTGCTACATTGATTTTAAATGCCACCCAAGGATAGAATCAGGCACAACACAGAGCCATTGCACATGAAATAAATCAGCTCCATTCTAGATTATCATCACACATGCTTTCAAAGTTTGAGGACACACACAGCTAGGACAGATTAGGAACAATAACCTATCTCTTCCATCTTTGACCTTATTCTAATAGCCACCCATTATGTGAGTTGTCACCGTGGAGTTTCTATAAAATTTCTAGGAAAGTGTTCAACCAATCTAATGTACAGCCCCTCATGCCCACTTGTTTGTACATGGAGTGTTAAGAATCGTCACCTCACTTAGTCACTGAAATATGGGGGGAATCTCTGTCCTACAAGCACTGTGAAGGGTGCCTGTCATCACAATAACTGAAAAGTGATGAATAACATCAGACTAAAAATAGTCACCCTCAGGGTTTTCTGGAGATAGTCATATGAAAATTCAAACCCAACTGGAATCAACGCTATGTATTCTAAGCACTTCCATTACCACACTGACTACTTAAATTATCAGTGGAATCTGAGTGCTGGTGGCTCACACTTGCAATATGAGGATAGTAATTCAAAGCCAGCCCTAGAAGGAAACACCATGAGATTCATATTTCTAGTGAATTACCAAAAAGCCAGAAGTGGAGCTGTGGTTCAAGTGGTAGAGGAAAAAAAAAAAAAAGAAGCTCAGGTCAGTGTTCAAGTCTTGAGATCAAGCCTTAGAAATGGTACACAATAAAATAGCCTTTTATTATTGGAAGACTTTTGCTTCCCCTTTTTGAATACTGAAACCCTCAGTAGAATGTTTGTGAAATGAAATGCGGGAAAGTAGGAAAGGCAAAATATCTGAGTTTCTCAAAAAATTGAATCACTCCAAAACTAATCTCCAAAGAAACAACCATTCCACTAAAAGATGGGCCAAAGACTTAAAGAGAGTCTTCTCTGAAGAAGAAATAAGCATGGTCTATAGATCCAAATAGTATGACACTAAATGTAAGGACCTCTAGGATAAGGAAACAAAAGCCATATAATGAGTGATTGTTGTCCTTAATGTACTATGTTATCTCTCATCTCTTTTGCTATCCCTTGGTTATCTCATATTGTTACAATATTTCATCTTGTTCTCTGATATATTTTATATGTACTTAATTGGTTGTTTGAAATTGGATAGGGAAGGGGGGAAATCAAGATAAGTGGGGGCAGGGAGGAGGGAAATGGGGACCATGCCATGAGAAATGGTATCAATGTTTGTGAAGTAATGTACCTTCTATCTGGTGAATATAATGTAACCCTTCTATTAATTACAATAAAAAAAGAAAAAAAAGAATGGCCTATAGACACATGTAGAAATGCTCGACATCTCTGGCCATAAAAGAAATGCAAATCAAAACAACTCTAAGATTCCACCTCACTCCAGTTAGAATGTCCATGATCAAGCAATCTACTAACAAATGCTGGCAGGGATGTGGCCAGGAGGGATCACTACTACACTGTTGGTGAGAGTGAAAACTCGTTCAACCACTATGGAAAGCAGTATGGCAGTTCCTCAAAAGACTAAACATAGAGCTCCCCTATGACCCAGCAATTCCACTACTTGGCATTTACCCAACCATCCAGAAACAAGGGCATACTAAATCCACTAGCACAACAATGTTCATTGCAGCACTATTCACCATAGCAAAGATATGGAACCAACCCAGATGCCCCTCAGTTGATGAGTGGATCAACAAGATGTGGTATTTGTACACAATGGAATTCTATACTGCAGTCAGAAAGAACATTGCCCCATTTGTAAGGAAATGGAAAGAGTTAGAAAAAATCATATTAAGTGAACTAAGCCAGACCATAGGCTCTATGGTTTCCCTCATTTGTCATAATCAGTAGAAACCTTGAGCTCTCCTAGCAGAGAGTTACAATAGAACAAAGCCTAGATACATAAGGCCATATAGTATGATGCTAAATGAAAGGACCTCCGGGATATAGAAACAAAAGCCATATAATGAGTGATTGTTGTCCTTAATGTACTTTGTTATTTCTCATCTTTTTTGCTATCCCTTGGTTATCTCATATTGTTACAGTATTTTACCTTGTTATCTGATATATTGTATATATGCTTATTTGGTTATTTGAAATAGGATACGGGAGGGGGGAAACAAGAGGAGGGGCAGGGGTGGGAGGAGGGAAATGGGGACCAAGACATGAGAAAGGGTATCAATGTATGTGAAGTAATGCACCTTCTATCTGGTGAATATAATGTAACCCTTCTATTAATTACAATTTAAAATATATGGAAAAAATATCTGAGTTTCTTTTCCTTGTTTCCTATTCAGAAAAATTCTTTTGCTTCATTCATTGAAAAGAGCACTTGTTTAAGCTGGTCTGTTTTGTGCATGCACAGACATGTTCATGGGTAGTTTGTCTTTCAGGACAATTGGCCTGGTTTGGTGTTGCATGGAGGAGAGCTGCAGGCACAGGTGTGGAGGTATGGAGGGAAACAAGCCGTGACATCAAAGATTCAGTGGCTGCTACAGCCAGAGGCAAAATGAAAGTCAGCAGAAATGGGAGGTCAGGGATGGGAAGAGATATCCGATGATCACTCCAAGCTCAGAGAACAGCATGTGGGTTGACACTTCACCTGATGTTAGAACATTAGACCTACTCTTCCTGTCTCCCTGTGTCTCCTGGTGACCATGTGTGTCACTGTGGAGGGCTTACTGGCCACACTTCAGTGTCTCTGCTGACTCTGAGTCTGACATGAGCAACCTATTTGTTGGCAGGATTGTACAATGACAGATGAGTGGACAAGAACTTGTTAATTTCTGCCCACTGCCATATGTATCAAATCTGTTGTTGGACTCAGAGGGGATTGTGCAATCTCTGATCTCCAACCTTCATCTTGTCTATTCCATTAGCTGCCCTTGGCATATTCCAATTAAGCCAGAAAATAAAAGAAACAATTAGGAGAAAACATATACAGGCCATGAGAGCCCTACAAATAATGTACTTTACTATTCCCATAGGAACACATTACAGTGGTAGTTTGGGGATTGTTTTTCTTTCAGATTTCCAAGTTCAAACAATGACACTTGGGGGGGGGGGCGTACATGCGTGCATGTCCCCCCTTCTGGGGCTTGAAATCAGGGCCTGAGTGCTTCCTCTGAACTTCTTTGCCCAAGACTAGCACTCTCCCACTTCAGCCACACCTCTACTTCTGGCTTTTTTTGGTAATTAATTGGAGACGAGTCTCATGAACTTTCCTGCCAAGGATGGTTTTTGACCACAGTTCTCAGATCTCAGCCTCCTGAGTAGCTAGGATTACAGGTGTGAGCCAACACCAGCTCTTGGCTCTGGTCAGACATGTTGAACACCAAATTCTAAAATTTAGATCACTAAGGTATTTACTAAAGAGATTTTGAAATAGATAAAACTTTGTCAAACTAAAACCACTTTTCTGTATGAACTTGTGCTAGAGCTTGAACTCAGGGCCTAGGTTCTGTCCATTAGCTTTTCTCAGCTCAAGACTGGCAATCTGCCACTTTTTGCTGCATTAACTGGAGATTGAGAGTTTCACTGACCTTCCTACCAAAGCTGACTTCAAACCAAGATCCTCAGATCGCAGCATCTTGGGTAGCTAGCATTAACAAATGTGAGCTATTAGCACCCAGCTTAAAAGCTTTTCAATGTTATTTTTTTACACCAGGCACCAATGTTTCACTCCTCTAATCCTAACTACTCTGGAGGCTGAGATCTGAGGTTCATAGTTCAAAGTCAAACCTAGGCAAAAAAGCCCGTGAAATTCCCAGGAAACTACTCAGAAAAATCCAAGTGGCTTAAAAATGGAAACACACTCATATATATGGCCTCATAACATGAATGTGTAAGAAATACACACCATGAGATAATTTTGTCATGGTGAGAACATCATAGAGCATATTCATACAAATGAAAATGGCTGTAATGTCACTAATTGGTCTGAAATTAACCATACTCTTGGTCAAGGGCTGAAATATCATGCCTGCACTTTCTTGTAACAACTAGAGGACATTTGACTTGTGGATATCATTTTTGTTTGCAAGGAAAATGATGAGTAAAGTGACTGGCATTTTGAAATGTGTAAGCAGCATTTCAATATACATCAGAGGCCATTCTTCAGAAACAAATGCTTATGAAAAGATAAAGACTTACATAACAAGGATACAATTAAGACAGGATTTATACTCTTTGCCAGAAAGCTTAGAAAAGTATTTTTAATGAATTCACACAATATTGTTCAAAGGATACTTTTTTACTCTGAATAAAATCATCCTAAAGGAGAGAGACGTAGAGAAAATAAACAGAATCCCATATATGGTCACAGGAAATAATAAGAAATGAAACAAAGTAAGAGACAGTGATAAGGGATGGGTGAAATGAGGAGTGTGAGTGCATGTGTCTGTGGGTGTGTGTTGGAGTGATTGTGTAGAACTCTATGGGGAAGAGATACCATATTCTAATGTACTTATAGGTCTTTTAAATAACGGACGTATTAGATTTTTTTAAAGGGGGCAATGTTAACTGCATTTTCGGCTTACTTCTGGCTTCACAATATTTGTTTTGTGAGTATGTGCCACTGCTGGGGCTTGAACTCAAGTCCTCCCCTGCTTTGGTCAGCTTTTTCAATCAAGGTTTGACACTCTATCACTCTACCACTCTACTTCTATTTCTACCTTTTTGCCCACTTATTGGAAATAAGAGGTTCATGGATTGCTTCTTCTATTTCCTTAAAGAATGACATTGGGACTAAATTTGAAGATAGCCCTTGGCAACATTGCCATTTTCATGATGTTAATTCTTCCAATCCAGGAGTATGGGAGGTTTTTCCATTTTCCCAGTTCTGCTTTAATTTCCTTTTTCAGGATTTTAAAGTTTTCATCATAAAGGTCCTTTACATTATTAGTTAAGTTAATTCCTAGGCACTTTATTTTCTTTGAGGCAATTGCAAAAGAAGTTGCTTTCTTGACATCCCATGCTCATGGTTAGGGAGAAACAACATAGTGAAAATGGCTATACTGCCAAAATTGATATACAAATTCAATGCAATCCCCATCAAAATCCCAAAGACATTCTTTACTGAAACAGAAGATATAATCCAAAGGTTCATATGAAACAAGAAAAGATCTAGAATAGCCAAAACAATTCTAGGCAAAATGAGCAATGCAGATGATATTACAATACCAGACTTCAAACTCTGCTATAGAGCCATAATAACAAAAACCACATGGTATTGGCACAAAAATAGACAAGAAGATCAATGGAACAGAATAGAAGACCCAGAAATAGAACCACATACCTATAGGCAACTTGTATTTGACAAAGGTGCCAAAGATATGCAGTGGAACAAACACAGTCTATTCAATTATTGGTGCTGGCAAAACTGGGCAGCCACATGCAGAAAGCTAAAAATTGACCCTAGCCTTTCGCCATGCACAAGCATTAACTCAAAGTGGATCAAAGACCTCAATATCAGACCAGAAACTGAGAAACTACTACATGATAGAGTAGGAGAGACACTGAAACTCATAGACACAGGCAAAAGATTCCTGAACAGAATCCCAATGTCACAACAGATTGGAGAGACTCAATAAATAGGACTACCTAAAAATAAAAAGTTTCTGCACAGATAAAAGCATAGCCACAAAAGTAGAGAGACAGCCAACCAACTGGGAAAAGATATTTACCAATAATACATGTGACAAATGCTTACTATCCAGTATCTACAGGGAACTCAAGAAACTAATCCCCCTGAAACCCAACAAACCAATCACTAAATGGGCAAGGGAACTAAAGAGAGACTTATCAAAAGAAGAGATTAAAATGGCAGAAAAGCATATGAGAAAATGTTCATCATCCATGGTCATAAAGGAAATGCAAATAAAAGCAACCCTAAGATACCACCTTACCCCAACAAGAATGGCCAAGATTTTGAACTCAGACAATGACAGATGTTGGCAGGGTTGTGGAGAAAAAAGAACCCTACTGGTGGGATTGTAAACTAGTTCAGCCACTCTGGAAAGCAGTGTGGAGGTTTCTTAAAGAACTGAAAATTGACCTTCCCTACGATCCCGCCATAGCACTTCTGAGCATCTACCCTGAATATCATAACCCAAGATATGATAAGGACACCTGCTCAGCTATGTTTATCTCTGCACTATTCACAATAGCCAGGCAATGGAAACAATCCAGATGCCCTACTGCAGATGAATGGATACAGAAAATGTGGTACATATATATATACAATGAAATTCTACATAGCCAACAGACAAGATAAAACAATGGCATTTGCAGGGAAGTGGATGAATCTAGAGCAAATCATGTTGAGTGAGACAAGTCAAGACCAAAGGAACAAAAGGCACATGGTATCCTTAATATGTGGCTATTAGATCCAAACAGTACAAGAGCGAGGACTCAATATTTGCATACCCAATGTTGTGGACATAGTATTGGAAATATAAACACAACTACATAGACATAAAAACCTATGACTCTATAGACATAATGTTTTATTACATAGATTAATATGTATCTATGATATACAAACCCTTAGCCTAATTTTTATTATGTTCTAAAAACTAAGTGCCAGTGATTGTATATAGAGATTCCCTTCTTGAATACTTGTTTGTTAAACATGTCATTTAAAATATGATGTAAAAATCAATGTTAATAAATTTTTAATTAAAAAAAGAGTTGCTTTCCTGATTGCTGCCTTGATCCTCTCATTGCTGGCATTCAGGAAAGCAGTTGATTATTGAGGATCATTTTTATACCCTGCTACTTTGCCAAAGTTTCAAATCAGCTCCAGCAACTTGGGAGTGAGTCTATTATATGGTTCTTTAAATACATCTGTCATCTGCAAGGAGGGAAAGTTTCACTTCCTCTTTCCCTATTTGGATCCCCTTTATGCTTGCTTCTTGCTCTGGCTAGGAATTCTAATACTATGTTAAAGAGGAGTGGAGAGAGTGGACATCCTTGTCTCATTCCTGATTTTAGAGGAAATGGCTTTAGTTTCCCACCATTAAGAATAATGCGAACTGTAGGTTTGTCATACACAACCTTTATTATACTGAGGAATGTTCCATGGATTCCTAGTTTCTCCAGAGCTTTTAGCATAAAGGGTATTGGATCTTGTTAAATGCCTTTAGAAACAAGAGCTTTATCTTGTGTGATTATTGTTCTTAATATACTATGTTATTTATCTTCTCTTTTTTGCCCTTATGTTTAGTCACATAT
The DNA here is from genome assembly GCF_031878675.1 of Megascapheus bottae. Classification (NCBI taxonomy): domain Eukaryota; kingdom Metazoa; phylum Chordata; class Mammalia; order Rodentia; family Geomyidae; genus Megascapheus; species Megascapheus bottae. The sequence goes on along the minus strand of NC_143511.1, from coordinate 29,216,466 downwards.
TGTTACTCTATCTGACTTTGCTGCCTGGTATATTGCATACATGTTTATTTGTTTATTTCAAATAAGAAAGGGAAGGGGTGAAAACTAGATAGCTGGGAGGGGGTGTGGGAGAGAAATGGGAACAAAAACATGAGAAAGGCTATCAATGTGTCAGAAGCAATGCACTTACTACCTGGCGAATGTAACTGTAACCCCTCTATACATTACCCCGACAATAGAAAGAAAGAAAGAAAGAAAGAAAGAAAGAAAGAAAGAAAGAAAGAAAGAAAGAAAGAAAGAAAGAAAGAAAGAATCTCATGGACTTTTCTGCCTGGGCTAGCTTCAAACTGTGATCCTCAGATCTCACCTTCCTGAGTAATTAGGATTTAGAGACATCAGCCACTGAGCCTGGCTCGGTGGAGAATAAGCTGAAAATACATAAAAAGGAAGATACCTTCTAGTGTGTTACGTTAGTCTAGGAAGTAATAGCATAATCTTTCAGCAAGTTTCTGATACCCTTTCCTATCATTATGAGGCTGAATTTCCAAATATATTTTTTCCTCTTTCCTGATCCTGAGTATCCATTTCTGTTCAGCTATTTATGCTATTACTACTACCAAAAAGAAAGATTTTGCCTCCTTACCTTGTTTATTCTTGTGTTCTTGCTTGAAAAATGGCCCCTGTTCAAATGGTGTATCCAGAATTTGAATTTGTATCCAGAACAAATGAGTATGTGTCATAAAGTACATTTGGTTAACAGAAAATCTAATGCAGAGCCAAATTTTCTTTCTGTTATTTAGAAATTATCCCTGCTTAAGTAGCAGAGTTACTTTGCCTTGGAAATTTTTTGTTATTTGGAAGATTTTTAGAAATCTGACAATTGTTGTTTAAGTTTTTGTGGATTTTCCCATTTCAAACCCAGGTCAACCCTTAAGATACTCCATGGGAGTCTCACAGTAAGAATATAGATTAAGATATTAATCTACTCCGATAAGCAAATGCTAGTAATTTATATTTAAGGTGCAATATCCCTTATCTACAGCCTTGCTACCTGATTTATTTCAGATTTAGAGTGCTTTTCTTAGAAAGAACACAGAGTGTACACAGCAAATGCAAGTGACACATACTACTATGGCTTTAATAAAACATATGGATATTCACATTAAGCTGGGTAAATAAAGAATATAAATAGCCCTGAGATCAGTATATTCAGATTTTGCTGCTCAATGAGTTTGTGTCTGCTTGGGTTTTTTATCATTTTAATAACTTTGCTTCTGGAATCAGGAATTACAGATAAGCAACTGTGGATCTTTAATAATAGAAAACATTAGTGTGGATAACGGATAGGTCCAGGCCAAAAAAATTTTTTAAGCCATTAAAAAGAAGATAAGGAGAGCATCCAACAAACGTATACGACTGGAGAATGAAATTTTAATGTGTCCTTAACATAAAAGTTAAAAGAAGACTCCTTGAAAGAGAGCTGGGAATTCATTTTGCTTTTCAGGGTGAGGACGAACAAAGTTAACAAATCTAGGCAAGTGATGGATCCAGGGGTAGCATTTATGTTAGTAAAGATAATACAGCCCCAAACACATGTAGTTTTCCTTAATCAATGGTGCTAATATTTTGGAAATCAAATGCTTATGACAAAAAGAAACAAGAAGACAGACAAAATTGATCTTTTTAAGTTAACTTCTTTTAGCTCAACATTTGTATCTGAAATTAATGCCTATGTCAAGGGCAAGTGCTCTTATAAAATGCGTAATTCATTATTACAGCATCTATGATGAGACTGAATAAGTACCAAAAACAGACCATTGCTTTAAGGCAATGACATAAGACAATCAATGAGTGAACTTTAGGTATTTTTTGCCAGTCCTGGGCCTTGAACCCAGGGCCTTGGCACTTTCCTTGGGCTTTCTTAAGGCTAGAGCTCTACCACTTGAGCCTCAGCACCATTTCTGGCTTTTTTCTATGTATGTGGTACCAAGGAATTGAACCCGGGTCTTCCTGCATGCTAGGCAAGCACCTTACCACTAGGCTAAACTCCCGGCCCAGTGAACTTTATTTCTGAGAAAAGCAACTGTGATCAACAGAAGAGGTATACCTAGTCAAGAATGTAATGATTATCATTTGGTTCATCTTTTCCAGAAGTATGTTACTGAATCATCTATTATATTCATATGCCTATTTGCTAATGGAATGATGAGTGAAGAAGAGTTCCCTGAGATGCTTAGGTACTTTTGCAATCCAAAGTTGAGACCCTTTGTAGTTTTACTTTGGTCAAAATTCTCAAATTCTTTAACTCAGTCTGATCTGATATCTCACTTCTCATAGATTTTGGAGTGTCCATTATCCAAGCTTTTGTCCTCATTACTTCTGCCTTCTGGGATTTCTTTCTTAATTATATACCAGCACTCCACATCTTCATGCTTCCTTCAAGATCTATCTAAGCTCATTCATCCTCAAGTCTCTTGGGGCCTTTGTATTTCAGTTGAACACTCACAGTTCTTTTGTGGGTTCTAATCTCTTCAGTATCTGTAACATTTTGTTCAACACAAAAAGTCCTGGGCAACCAATCACCGATGAGGAAGTTAATTCATCAAATGGTGGCCATTTGCCAGTCACAGCCATTAAGGTTGAAGGAGAGACAAAGGTTAAGTTTGACCCTTAGTTATCATAAGGCAAAAATAATGTGGAATTCCCACATCCTCGCAGCACAATGTTATCTTTGCTTTAAGTTTAAACAAGTCCTAAAGAAGTGTAGAGCTGGGAGAGATCACTCCTGGAGTGGAACTGAAGAAAGTCATCCTGGGAGAAGATGGATTTTGGTGCTACATGGAAAAATTAAGGTTCAGTTATTTTATTTGTGGAATTCCTACAGCTGCCACAACAAGGTACACCTAGAACAGCAAGTCCTAGAAGCCAAAGTTCAAAATCAAGGGGTCCATAGGACTTTGCTGCCTCTGCAGGGTCTGTGGAAAGACTATTCTATGCCATCATCTATGTTCTGAGGGCCTCTAGTCTTCTTTGGGCTGCAGATTATCCCTCCAATCTTCTCTCCCCTTAGGGAAATCACCCTGTATGCCTGTCCTGCCCCTTCCGTCCCTCATTCTCTGTCAGATAAAATCCCCCTTTCATGAGGACACCCAGAACACTGGACCAAGACCAACGCCCTTGTCCAAATTTCAACTTGAACACATCTTTAGATGAAGACCTTATTCTGCAAGGTACTGGAAGTTAAGTTTTAGACCACAAGTCAACCAGCAGCAGAGATGCAGGAAAGAGAGACAATGACCTAGAGGATGTCCCCAGTGTGATACAAACCCTGCATTCCAATGGAGCTCCATTCACTCACGGTGGGTGCTGGGGTGTCTAAAGAGTGTTCCATACTTCACCGATTGACCCTTCATATTCTTGACACTTAGAGTAAGAAAACACCAGCACATGGTGATATCTTAACTATTGCTTCCTTCCCTCCTGCCTAATTGAACAACAAAAACAAAGACCAAAAAAAGTGCCTGGTTCTTTATATATTCTTTAGGAAGAATGAAGAAACTCAAACTGCAAGATACTATACAGAGTTTACAACATCAACTTTATAGCAAAAAATATTTCTCACCATTTTAAAAATGGTTAACCATTGCAGGGCAAAATTTCTAAAATGTATTTATGCTACTTCCAACCCTCTATAGTAAATAAATTCAAATATACTGCCTGGTACTGGTAACTCACCCCTGTAATCCTAGCTATTCGGAAGGCTAAGATCTAAGGATCTGGATTCAAAGCCAGCCTGGGAAGACAAATGAGAGAGTACCAATCTTGATTGAAAAAGTTAAAGGACAATGCCCAGCCATTGTCATATGGACTAAGTATTGCATATTTCATATATATTATATTATGTTATCTACAAAACTATATATTCATTATATTATATATCTAATATATGTATATATAATATACAGAATTATATATATATATATATATATAATGAGGCAGTGATACAGAATGAGAAGTGCAAGTTACCTCACTGCTCTGAGGAAATTCAAAGTCATCCAGTGAATCTCATGGCATTGATGCCTATGAATTACCCCAAACAGCTGTGTAACAATACCCAGTTCTTCAAATTCAAAGCTTGTATTCGTAAATTTTCCTGCCTAGAAGAATTGCTCATTTATGGATTTTGAAAGGTTCTTATGTTTCAGCAATATGACATTGCAGCAGAGAAAATAAAAGGATAAACCCAACATACTAATGTCAAATAATTCAGGGGCAATGCTAAAATTTTATTAGTGATGGTGGTAGTCCTGGGACTTGAACTCAGAACCTAGGCACTACCCCTCAACTTTTGTGCTCAAGGCTTGCTCTCTACTATTTTGAGCCACAGTGCTTCTGGTTTTCTGGTGGTTAATTGGGTACTCGAGTCTCATAGACTTTTCTGCCCAGGCTGACTTCAAACTGCAATCCTCAGGTCTCAGCCTCCTGAGTAGCTAAGATTAAGGGCTTGAGCAACCATCACCTAGATTGCTCACCTAGATTATTTTACTGAACAGAAAAAGAGAAAACAAGTTATATATGACATGCATTGTTTTTAAACTTGTACTGTATGTAAGGATATAATTTCAAAGTGGTTATTTTCTCCTTTTTCATTATGTTTCCCTTTATGTAAGATTTTCTTTTGCTTTCTATTTTAATAAAGTCTGGAACTACTGGAGTTTGAACTCACAGCCTTACCTCCAAGAGGCAGGTGCTTTACCATTTAAACTTTACCCTAAGCTCTTTTGACTTTAGCAATTTTTCAGATATAAATTCTCACGTTTTTCTCCAGCCAACCCAGACTGAGATTCTCCTGTTTATGACTGCCATGAAATTACAGATGCACACCAATAAACCCAGCTTATTGAGATAAGTCTAGCTATCATTGAATGGGGTTAAGGAAAGAGCTCTGTGCAGGCTCAGAAACACAATCCTCCAGTCACCACTTTCACTTAACTAGAATTACACAAACAAGCCACAGTTACACAGGTAACTCATTTTGACCTTTAAAAATATCATGTGATTCTTATTCTCTTTCTTATCAGATATGTTGTGTGTAATTATTTTTCCCATTCCCTGGATTGTCTCTTCACTCTGTTGATCATTTGCTGTGTTGTACAAAAGCTTTTTACTTCAAAAAATTTGATTAGTCTCCTTTTACTTTCATTGCCCTATCCCTGGGGGATCCTATCTCATTCAGAAAAATAACCTGATAGTTATTATAGAAAGTATACATACACCCTATGTACATGTATATGCATTTATATGATTCTTGAGACACACTTTGGGGACGAGTGGATGAAAGCGCAGAGCCATCATTGTTAGAAAACATACCGAGATGCTGTCTTCTTGTCGATATTGCTTCCAGTTCCTCCCACCGTCACTGAACATCAAGAGGTAACTGGTCACCCAGTCAGAGCTCCCATATCCACCCTGTGTGGCCACACCAGTGACCTTCATCCTCTCCCCAAGATCAATCTGTAGCCATTGGTATTGATTTGACACAAATGGAGTCCAGCCACCAGCTCCTGTTAGGGAATTTAAAAAAAAAAAAGTAGAAAAGTGATCAAAAAGAGGAGAAGGGATTCTTGAATATACCTATTATTTGAGTAGAATACTGTAAGATTATAAACAAATGTTAAGTTGAAAATTATGAGTTAGGAGTGGTGGCTCACATCTGTAATCCTAGTTACTCAGGAAGCTGAGATCTGATGCTTCTGGTTCAAAGTCATTCAGGAAAAAGGAGACTTTTATCACCAATTAATCACCAAAATCCAGAAGTGGAGGTGTGGCTCAACTGGTAGAATACCATATTGAGTGGAAAAAGCCAAGTGAGAGAGTGAATTCTTGTACCAATAACCACAGAGAGAGAGAGAGGGTGGAGGAGAAAGATTGCCCTTGGAAAAGTAGAAAAATTATGTACAAATTGTAGCCTACACTGCTTTCATAATTAGCTGGGAAACCCTCTGACTTTCAGACACAGGAGACCCAATGAATGTTGAGGGTTTGAAGTGGTACAGGTACCTGTTGCTTTGGGTACATTTAATACCCAATGTGCCAAATCTGGTCCTTGCCTAACAAGAGACTAAATTTCTTCTGTATTATGTAAACAAACATAGTTAAAATCCAATGCTTCTATGCCCTGTGCTAAGCAGGTGCCACAGAGAAACCAGCACTTGAAAGAACAATTCAAAGGACTAGGTCATCATTCCGTTGTGGCATACACATTTTACACATATGAGAACCTGGGTTAAATCCTCAGAAACACAAAAATAAATATACAAACAAAAGATTGATTACCAGCACAGAGAGTCCTGTGAATCAACTCTATTCATCTGCAGAATTTGAAAAGGTTAAACTCACGAATGGAGAAGAGAATGTTGTGTTTAGTCGGTGAGGAGTCTAGCGAGGGGAAAAAAATGAGAAATGCAATAAAGTATTTTAATTAAAAATTACAGCCAGGCCCTGATGGTTCACACCTGTAATCCTAGCTACTCAGGAGGCTGAGACATGAGAATCAAGCTTCAAAGCCAGCCTGGGCAGGAAAGTACATGAGACTCTAATGTCCACTTAATTAACAAAAGGCCAAAAGTAGAAATATGGTTCAAGTGGGAGGGCACCAAGCTTGAGTGGTAAAGCCAAGGGACATTACACAGGCCCAGTTTGGGATGGGGAAGAAGAGTCCAATTTTCAGGATGATTTTAGCAGCTGCCCTCACATTTAATAGAAATGCATATATGTGTCTGTTCCCAGAACTTTAAAATTAGCTCATCATATTTTCCTCTTATCCCCTGAAACAATAAATTTCATGCCAAATTTCATCCTTGAGATTCTTAGATTTCTTCTTATATTGTTACAGATTCACTGCTTGCTTTCCGGAAGAAGCTAATGCATGCGTCAAACCATGAATAATAACTTCTCTAACTTATTTGACCATGGGAATGTAGACTACCTTTAATATATATACACATGTATATATTATACTAATTCGCTACTGCAGAATCAGAAATTATCCACCACAACAGAGTATATTTTTCACATGTGCGCGTGCGCATACCAATCCAAACAGTTTGAAGCCAGGGCCTGGACAAGGGCCATGATCTTTGTTTTGTTGTTGGTTTCTTAAGATTAGGGTTCTACCACTTAAGCCACAGCTCCACTTCTGGATTTTTGGTAGTTGATCAGTTAAGAGTTTCATGGACTTTCCTACCCAGGCTGCCTTTGAGCCATGATGCTCAAATTTCATCCTCCTGAGTACGAAGAAAGAAGTACATATGCTTTTCATCACTTAAAGTACAATTCCAACTCAGAGGATGTCCCTTTGGACATAACTACAGAATTATACAAAAAAAAAAAAAAAGAATGTCTTAGCTGTTGGTAAGATAGGGGTTTTTGGTTTGTTTGTTTGTTTGTTTTAGCTTGGGAAATTCTGAAGGGATTTCAAGTTTCAAAGAATAAGTAACCGGGGCCAGAAGTGTGGCCTAGTGGTAGAGTACTTGCCTAGCATGCACAAAGCCCTGGGTTTGATTCCTTGCTACCACAAACACAGAAAAGGCTAGAAGTGGTGCCATGGCTCAAGTGGCAGAGTGCTAGCCTTGAGAAAAAAATGCCTAAGCCCTGAGTTCAAGACCTAGAACTGGCCAAAAAAGAAAAGAAAAAGCAAGAAAGCAGTAACTATGGCTTAAGGGAGAGGGAAATTCTCCAGGTAAGTTGTATTTCGTTTCCTTAAAAATAAATTATAGTTAGCCTCAGCCTATCATTTTGCATAAAAATAACTCAAGGTAGGATAAAAAGAAAATACCAAAGAAATCACTTTGTCCTCATCTTAGAAAAGCATATCATTATGGCAAGCTTAACAGTAGGCAGGAAGAAATTTGAAGCACAGAAAAATAAACTTTTATTTGCATCTGCTAATAAAACCTCCTCTGTAGGAGATATGGGGCACCAAACACATAACTAAGCATGTGTTGTTAGTCAGCACGTAAAGTACCACAGAATGACTTGTTCTGTCTTAAATACAACCATGCAATATTAAGTCCATAATACTCATTAGTGGTTGGAATTGTTTAAAGTAAGACATGAGTTGTTTTGTGTTTTTTTAACATTTCATTTGACCTACACATAGCTATCCCACAAGAGAAGCCAGACTGAACACATTCAAGTAAAACCAAGCCAGGCAGAAGCCTCTAATTCTAGCTAGTCAGGAGGCTTAAGGATCACAGTTCAAAGCCAGCCCAGGCAGAAAAGTCTTTGAAACTCCATTGCAATTAATCTGCAAAAAGCAGGTTTGGATTTACCAGAGAATCAACCAAGAAAGTTTTAGGATCTGAATTTAAATCTCAACAAGAGCAAAAGTGGCGGGGGGCAGGAGGTTGATCTCTGGTTATATGTATTCAGTAATGGTAAATAATAAACATAAGTAAAATATCATAATAGTGCATTTATGATATTTATGGGATATTTTCACACTGTTGAACACCTGTAAAGGGTTCAGAAAAAGAGAGTATTTATTGCCTCTGGAAGCAATCCAATGTATTGTATTTCAAACTCTAATTATTTTATTTCTTTAAATTTCCCTTGCTTCAAATATGCAATTATAGATGGCAAAAATCTTTTTGATAAGCCCAGTGCACTAGAAAAACATTTTATTAAAGCACATTGTGCTGTCTGTCATTTCCACAGTCTATTGGTCGTAGACGAATGCAATCATGCCCTGAAACTCCACATTAACCTGCCAGAAGAATCACACTGACTTTGGCATCCAGGATATGCATTTTCAGCCCAGGCACTGGTGGCTCATGCCTGTAATCCTAACTACTCAGAAAACTGAGATCTGAGAGTCATGGTTCAATTCATGAGACTCTTCTTCCAATCTCTACCAGAAAACCAGAAGTGGTGCTGTGGCCTAAAGTGGTAGAGTGCTAGCCTTGAGCAAAAGACCTCAAGAATGTGCACTTTCAGTACAGCAATTCTAATCTGCAAGTGTTTAGCATATATTTTATCAGAGTCTAGAAGAAGACAGGAGTTTGAAGATTCTCAACATAAAAAAAAATTACACATGGGCTGGGAGTTTGGCCTAGTGGTAGAGGGCTTGCCTAACATACACAAAGACCTGGGTTCGATTTCTTGGTACCACATAGATAGAAGAAAAGTCAGAAGTGGTGCTGAGGCTCAAGCGGTAGAGCTCTAGCCTTGAGAAAGTCCAAGGACAGTGCTCAGGACCTGAGCTCAAAGCCCAAGACTGGCAAAAGAAAATAAATAAATAACACATGTTCAAGGAAATGAGAATGTGAATCAATATGATGGATCTTTGTACCTTGAATACATGTAATGAATTGTCACAATGTACCCTATAAATATGTACAGTTATGATGCACATTCTTTTTAATTAAAAACTATGAATTGATTGATTAAAGTTTGTTAAATTAAACTACAAAAGCATAAAAAAGCAAAAACATGTTTAAGTAATTATATTCTAATCTTCCCAGAATTCATAGTAACAACTTTTTGGAAAATGCAAAGCAGCTTTGAATTATTCTTCATAACTTAGGAAACATTTGGTGGTAAAATGGAATCTTTCCTATCAAGTGAGAATAAATAACTTGGATTAACACTGATTTTTACAGTCCATGCATTCTTTATTTAGTAAAAAGAAAAAACTAATTTAGTATCCAAGAGGCATAACAAACTTCCAAAATGTGCATCTTGATATTGTAAGTCTTTATCACAGTTATCTTCTTTGTAATGAATTATTACATAGTTTTATATAGTTAGCTTCTCTCATCCCTCATGCCAGTAGCAAAGACAGTTGTTGTTCTTTTAATATAATTTTATTTTTTTTGTTCTTTATGTGGTACTAAGGAATCAAACCCAGGGCTTCATGCATGCTAGACAAGCGCTAAGCCATATTCCAAGCCCCAAACATACTAGATTTCTAGGACATTTTCCCCTCAGATGCACACAAAATACAAGGTTGTACAACTGGAAGCTTATTTGTTTTCTGTCTGGTAACATTTAACTCTGAGATCTTTTTTTAACACTCCACAGGAAAAAGGCTTCAATGTCTGTGACATGGGGTCATTTATTTGTTGGTTTAATTATTTATGATCAGAATACTTAGTAGTGCCTCTATAAACCATTCTAAATCTAATACAGGATATTAAAATGCTAGAGATTACCTATTGCATTCAATAAATCATTCTCAGTTTGGATTTCCTTTGTTGAATATCACCAGCTACCATAAAGGGAAGGCAGAGTAATCAAAATCAATTTTTTAAATGACAAAAATGAATTGTAATCAGCTCAGCTGACAGATAACTAAAGAAATCAAAGAGAGCAAATCTTTTTCAGTCACATAAAAATAAATTGTATTAAGATGGATATCATGGTTTGGCACTAAATGAGTTGCAGAGTTATGAACTAAGAAGAAAAAAGTTACCCCATAATGAAGGATTTCTCACGGTCATGATCATAAATACAAAGCATGACTTGACATCAAAAGGAATTATGGGTTGCAATGACCCTTGCTGTTGTTAATCTGCTGCTCAGTGCCAGTCACTGTTTCCATAATAATAGTCATATTCACTAAGCTCTGCAGGAAAATTATCAACAGAAAAAAAAAACCACCTAAGTCTTACCAATGAATGAGATGGCACACTTAAATCTATTTTAGCTAATATATTATTTGCATATTTATAGTATTTGTATATTTGCAAATGTATTAGCATAATACTTTTGCACAAAGTGAAAAGTTAAGTGGTTGATGTTTCATAACCATATTGCCTGTAACAAAAGGCCATATTAATTTGGTCCAGGATGCAACACAATAATTGTGCTCTAATAGGGAAAAAATAACACCGTAAGCAGAAAGGAAAAGAAGAGAAATTCACAGTAATAATAAAGAAGGCATAAAAAATAGGGAATCGTAATATGTATAGCACACTTTGCAACTTTTTCATACACACTAATAAATATTTCTGCCAGTGGTGCAAATTCAGTTTCCTGGGGGTTTACTCAGAGAAGTTTTAGCTTTTACTTGATAAAAAATGTCAATATAATGCCTTTACTACATGTGTGTATTTCAAAGTTCCCCATATTTTCACAGTGTATTAGTCAACTTTCTACAACCATCAGAAAATATATGGAATGATAAACTTTAAAAGAGCAAAAGTGTATTTTGGCTTATAGTTTCAGAGCTTTCAGGCCATGGTTGGCCTAGCCCCATCTCCTTTAGGCTATGGTGAAGTAGCAAGTTACACTGAGGGCACATGGAGAAGAGAGTCCTGGCTTCCTCTCTTTCAGGAAAAAAAGAGAAGAAAAGGAAATGGCTAAAGTCTGTTATCCCTTTCCAGAGCATGCCTTGGTGACTGAACTTTCTCTGTCCAAGTTGTTTCTTTTATGTTTTGGTTTTTGAGGGGTTTTTGTTGTTGTTTTGGTATTTGTTTTTTGTCTTTATTGGTCATGGGGCTTGAACTCCATCCCTAGGTGCTGTTCTTGCGCTCTTTTGCTTAAGGCTAGAGCTCTATCATTTTGAGCCACAGCTCCACTTCTGATTTTCTGTGGTTAATTGAAGGTGAGAGTTTAATGACTTTTCCTTCTCCGGCTGCCTTTGAATCATGATCTTCAGACCTCAGTCTCCTGAGTAGGTTACAGGTGTGAGCCACCACCCAGCTTAGGTTCTGTTTCTTAAAAGTTCCATCACCTTGGCCGGGAGTTTGGCCTAATGGTAGAGTGTTTGTCTAGCATGCATGAAGACCTGGGTCCAATTCCTCTGTACCATATACATAGAAAAAGGCCGGAAGTGGTGCTGAGGCTCAAGTAGTAGAGCTCTAGCCTTGAGAAAGTCCAAGGACAGTGCTCAGGGCCTGAGCTCAAGCCCAGAACTGGCAAAAAATAAATAAAATAAAAGGATGTCTTAAAAGTGCAGCAAAAACAAAAGTTCCACCACCATCCAGTATTGCCAGAGTTTAGTGACCAAGGTTTTAACACATGAACCTTTAGGAGATTCATATCCAAAACACAGCATACAGTACAGCAAGTTAACATTAACTTTTATACTTGAATTTATATATATGTAAAAGAAATACTTCTTTTAAAATGTTTAAAACTTAAAATATGGAATAGTCACAGTGGAGCATAAATAAACCATCACATGTGTACTCCCTATAAGTGGATGCTGGAGAATCAACTAAGACATACTTAGAAAATTGAGTTCAGAGGAAAAGGAGGACAAAAACATGAGAAGGGATGTCAGTGTTTGAGAAGGAATGTACCTACTACCTGACGAATGTAATTGGAACCCCTCTATGCATTACCCCACCAATAAAGTACAATAAAAAATAAAGACAAAAAAAACCCGAAAATTGAGATCAAGTTCTGATCCTAGACCAAAACAACAAAAAGGTAAGAACCAACCCCAACTGTTTAGGGGTTGGAAGCAAAGCTCAGTTAGTATATTGTTAGGCAAGGAGTATCCCCATCAGTTACCAAGTTCAAGTCCAGGTCTCAGGAAAATAAAAAAGGAAGGGAGGGAGGGAGGGAAAGAGAACCTATGTCACCAGGGTGATAAAGTAATTGAGTTATTCATGCCATATGTCTTCCCAGAGTTCCAGAGGTGACTATAAATGTGTTTGTCTGGAATTTCATCTCATTGTATAAAGCATCATTGGATTATCATTAGTTTTTTAAGATCAACGCAAAGCAATAAAGTACACTCACCATCCCTCCGATTAAGCTTAGCAAACCCAGGGCCATGGCTGCTGGACAGCTCCGAGGAGCAGCTGAAGGATGACCAAGACAGGGCAGAGGCCAGAGGAACATCACAATCATCTGCCAAGGAGAAATGGCATCACGTGGTTAGCACACAGGGTGCAGTTCACACAAACCAGAATGCAAGTCCTTATTACTCGGGAACTTTTTGATTTCCAGTACGTGTGTGTGTGTGTGTGTGTGTGTGTGTGTGTGTGTGTGTGTTCACATATGCATGCCAGTATTGGGATTTGAATAATTCAGGCCCTTGTACTCTTACTTGGCTTTTTTTTTTGGTCATTTTTTCTGTTGTTATTACAAAGGTGATTGCACAGAGAAGTTACAGTTACATAAGACAAGTACACAGGATATTTCTTTTTTTTTTTTCCTTTTTGCTAGTCCTGGGGCCTTGAACTCAGAGTCTGAGCACTGTCCCTGAGTCACAGCACCCAATCCAGCTTTTCCATGTATGTGGTACTGAGGAATCGAACCTGGGTCTTCATGCATGCTAGGCAAGCACTCTACCACTAAGCCAAACCTCCAGTCTGTACATTTCTTTGGGGACAATGTCACTCCTTCCTGCTCCATCCCAGGTTTTCCCTTCTGTTCCCAGCCACAAGTTGTATAGGTCATTTTCCAAATAGTGTCTAGTGAGTAATTTATTCATATTTTGTGTTTTCATCTCCTTGTCCCTCTTACCCTCCTAGAGACAGATAAATGGACAAACAGAACGGAAAGAAAAACAAAAACAGCGAAAAGAAAATGACTCCTTGTTGCTACATCCTGGAGTTCATTTCTATACATATGATTTTGTGTGCTCAGACACACGCAGGCACTGCATCTTTCAGTTCCTCTGCTCAGAGTATCCAGTATCCTCTTTTGGTCCTACTGCATGTAGATGCCTAGAGATGTGTATAATTTATGATGTCCCAGTGTATTTTAGGTTTATCTCTGCCCTTGGAATTGTTTTTGTGGGTCATAGGGCTTGAACTCTGGGCCTGGGCTCTGTCCCTGAGCTCTTCAGCTCAAAGCTGCTACCCCACTCCTTGAATCACAGCCCCACTTCCAGTTTCCTGGTGATTAACTGGAGATAAAAGTCTCACAGCCTTTAGTGCCTAGAATGCCTTTGAACCAGATCCTCAGATCTGGTTCATGGTGTGAGCCACCATGCCCCACTGCTTTTGGAACTTTTACCTTGTAGCTTGAGCATAACACTTGAGTATAGCAGCACTACTTAAAGCTGGCACTCTGCCAATTGAGCCATACCTCCAATTCTGATTTTGCTGATTAATTGGAGCTAAGTATCTCACAGTGTTTTCTGTTCAAGATGGCTTTGACCCATGATTCTCAGATCCCAGCCTCCTGAATAACTACTTGCCTATATACATATACACATATATATAGCCTGGGTTGAGTATATAATCAGTTGAGTATTTCAGAAACCATTTGTTTTGTTTACTCACTTGTTTACTTTGGTGGCAGTACTGGGTGATGCTTGAACTCAGGGCCTCATGTTATCAATTGACTTTTTCATTCAAGGCTGGCACTCTCCCACTTCGGCCACCCACTGCTTCCAGCTTTTTGCTGGTAAATTGAAGATAAGAATCTTTGTCTACCAGGGCTGGCTTTGACCCATGATCCTCAGATCTCAGCCTCCTGAGTTACTAAGATTACAGATATGAGCCACCAACACCGGGCTAAGGGATTATTTTCTTTCTGGGAATTTCTAAGGAATATTTTCTTTCTGGTCTGTTATTTGATATGCAAAGTTTGTTTCATAAGTTGCTAGATTTAACTTGTCTAAAATTGTTAACACAAGGGAATGGAAGAAAACATGATTGCAGAAAAAAATCAATCACTCCTCTTGAAACATGTTTTGTATTATACGGAAGTATTTCACCATTCAATTAAAAATATGAATATTTGATTGGAAACATTTTCAACATCCTTCCACCTAGAGGTAATAATGTTCCATTGACATGAGTTGGACATGAGGATTTGTGATGTTGACATATAGCCTTATCTGGCCAAGAAACAACTTGGTATGAGGAATATCCACTGTTTTCTCTTTATTATTATGATGATGATTATTATTCTTTTCTGATTAATGTGACTTGAATTCAGAGCCTGGAATCCATCCTTGAATTGTTATATTCAAGGCTAATGCTATACCACTTTGAGCCATAGCTCCACTTTGGGCTTTCTGGTGGTTAATAGGAGATAAAAATCTCATAGACTTTGTTGCGTGGACTAGCTCTAAATCATGATCCTCCAGTCTCAGACTCTTGAATAGCTAGAATTACAGGCCAGTACCTCAGAAAGCCAACCATGGAAAGAGCTCTTTTCGGGGCTTCCTTCCTTGTTCCCCTCACGTACAGGACTCTAGGAGAACTTTTTTTCATTTCCCTAACATAAATCACAGCATCCATTAGCAGAGAGAATTCCTGAGAATTCAGCAAATGTACTAATGGACTGAGAAAAAAATAGAGAAATAATCACCTAAGTCATTAAAAAATTATTGAAGTTTCCTTATCCCCAAAACATGGCGTTTTATATTTCTACATTTGTTCTTATTTGTTTGGCGTTTTATTTATTCTAGAGTTGATGTGCATTTGTAATATGAAGGGTTTCATTGTGACATCACCACGCATGCACAAACAGTGTCCTTAGAACAAATTCATCTCCTGCTACCACATTCCCTTCTTTCCTTTCCCTCTAGTTGTCAAACAGTGATCTGTTGGGTTTCATTCGACTGTCTTGGATGTAAGTGTGTAAAAGGCTTCCATCCTCTTCACCCCTCCATATCCTTCCTCACCACCCCCATTTATTCCCCTAAGACATTTATGGCCCGTAATCATCATCTTCACCATCATCATTTCAGATCTAGAATAAACAAGAAAATGAAAAGTTACACTATTTAGCTTATTTGTTGCAACATGATAATCTCCCATTCTATCCATTTTTCGGAAACTTGTGTCATTCTATTTTCCTTCGGGGTTCAGCAGTACTCCATGGTATAAGTATATATACCATGTTCATCCACTCATTAGTTCTTGGGCACTCTGGCTGATGGCACAGTGAGGCTATTGTGAGCAAAGCCACAAGCCACATGGGTGTGTAGTTACCTCTCTTGCACACTGGTAGACATTCTTTCGGCCATGTGCCCAAGAGAGACAAGTCTGGATCATAAGATAGGACAATTTTCTGGTTTATGTATTTATTTATTTAGCGAGGAGACCGTCTACTGAGTTCCATAGTGGCTGCACTGTTTTACTGAGGAGAACATACTAAGCCTATTCTGTGATGTATAAAACAGTAGCTTTAAGGTTGCCCCTAAACTTCACCTCCTCTGTTGCCTAAAGCAGTAGTTTTAGCCTAAGCTACTCCATTTAGAGCATAAGTGCCAAAAAAAAGAATGACTCTGCAGCTTATTAATATGTAAACAACTACCATCTGTCCCCACACCATGAGGCACAAACTGATAAATTATTTGTGCCAATAAACAGTCACATAGGCAGACCTATGAAATCATCTTAGAACCCCAGATATATGAACTTGGTGATCACATCAATTACAACTTCTTTATCTAAGACTACAAAAAGAAGAGTACCCCAAAAACTGATAGATGGCAGACATACTTATGCCATTACCAAGTCACCTATCAGGAAAACTGCCAATGCAAAGGCTCACTGCCTATGTTTCCAGGCTCTAACTCAAGCTCAAGTTCTGTCACCACCCATTTCAAACTGACACTGGAAACAGGCTTGCCACCCAGGTCTGCATTTGACAGCTCTATGCCTGGAACAGCTGTGCACCTGCAGTTCACAGAACTTCTCATCTGGTGCCCTTCAATGATGTTTCATGGACCAGCTCTCTACCAGTGCCTCCAGCACTGAGAGTGAAAATTAGCAATTAAGATTAGAGAACCCAAAAAAACCCATGTTGTTGATGTCTGAGACTATCAAGTAACAGCAGTAGTACTTGCTCAGTTAACACCAGTGAAATTGACGACATTGTGAATTTGTTGTTAGTCAATAAACTCTGACATTATGGAAAGTCACAATGTCCACCTTTCTGACATAACTCACTCACCACATTGTCATGTCTCCAAATAGCGTAAGATGTCTCCTTTCCCTCCCTAATCCCCAAATCCTGGTCTGCATTTGTTTTTTTTCTTTGCTTGGTGATTGTGATGCTGACACAGAATCTCAGTGTCATTTTGATCTGCATTCCCTTTGGGATGACGAATGCTGGACATTCCTTTGTTTATTATTATCTTTAAGTGGATGTATAAAGAAGCATGCACTTTGAAGACCCTAGATCCCTAGAGACATCTAAGATTTGTATATTGACGGTGATTTCAAAAGAATGTCATAGGGCCAGAAAATGTGACCTACTGGTAGAATGGTGGCCTAGCATGCACAAAGTTCTGGATGTGATACCTTGGTACCACACACAGAGAAAAAAGCCAGAGGCGGTGTTGTGACTCAAATGGTAGATAGAGTGCTAGCCTTGAGAAAGCCCAGGCCCTGAGTTCAAGCCCCAGGATTGGAAAAAAAAAAAAGAAAGAAAGAATGTCATAAAATGATGTAATGAAAATATTGCTGTTTTTCCTTGACTTTGTTTCTCCTTAATTAATTTAATTAATTAATTTCCCAGCTACCAGTTCCACTGAGCTTGGATAATTTCCAACATTATGAAGGTTTGAGTCTATAAAGGGGAGCTGGAAACAAACTTATTGAAAAAAATCTCAATTTCCCCTTTGGAAAATTCAAGAGTCAATAACTTGTGTTTGCTGAGGACTCAACTTGTAATGAAGGAAAAAAATTCTAGGCCCAAGCTTGAAGAAATACGATCTTTAGAAAGGCAATAAATGTTATTAAATGAAAGAACATACCAGGTACCTAGGTCTCCTTCCTGTTCTTTTCCTATCATTTTAAATTCTGTAAACAATATCTGCTGTAATTCAGCATGAAGAGGCTGAATCTCAGCTATCGTGTCTGGAAGTTTGGTTAAGGCTCTGTATTTTCTTGTACCTGGCTCAAACAGAGGGTTGTAGGGTCTTAATTCATAGTTACAGGGATGTGTATTAATGTTTTTCTCCCCACTCAAAAGTAGGAATTCATTGCCACCAGACTGTATTTTGTTATTATTCTGCCAGAATATCATGATTGAAAATTATATTTTAAAAACATGTCGGGTATCAGTAGCTCATGCCTGTAATCCTAGCTACTTGAGAGGCTGAGATCTCAAGACCACAGTTCAAAGTCAGTCTGGACAGGAAAGACTATGAGACTTTTATCTCCAATAAACTACTCAGAAAAGTCCAGAAGTTGTTCTATGGCTCAAGCAATAGAGCACTAGTCTTGACCACAAGAAGCTCAGGGACAGCTCCCAGGTCCTGAGTTCAAGCTCAGGACCAGCAAAACAACAACAAAAATGGATGTGGGGCACTTTTACCAGGGCCTGGAGGTCTCATCCAGCTTTTTTGCTCTTGACCAAAGCTCTACCAGTTAAGTCATATTCCCAGTATCAGAATTTTGCTAGTTAATTAGAGATAAAGGTCTCTCAGACTTATTTTCTTGGACTTCAAACTGTGATCAATGGATCTCAGTCTCCTGAGTCACTAGAATTATAGGTGCAAACATTTCTGGGGTTGTTTTATACTTATTAAACAATAGTGAACAGCCTTTAAAAACATCAGGTGCTGGCCGGGACTTTGGTCTAGTGGTAGAATGCTTGCCTAGCATGCATGAAGACCCAGGTTCGATTCCTCGGTACCACATACATAGCAAAAAGCCAAAAGTGGTGCTGAGGCTCAAGTGGTAGAGTGCTAGCCTTGAGAAAGTCCAAGAACAGTGCTCAAGCCCTGAGCCCAAGCCTGGGACTGGCAAAAAAAAAAAAAAATCAGGTGCTGAACTGGTTGACTCAGCTGTATTCTTGTCAAGCTGAATAAATTTGAATAACAGAACATTAGTAAATCGCAGGAAATCCAGCACTCAGGAGGTTGAGGCATAAAGATTGGGAAGTACAATAGACTACAGAGTGAGTTTCACACCAGTCTGAGCTGCATAACAAGATCCTACCTCAGAAAAAGAAAGCCAGCAACAACAAAATTTATATATTTATATATGAACATATGTATATATTTACTATATACACATATGTTTATATTTATAGTAACATATATTTATGTTATGTACATACATGTATATATCTCTATCTACCACACACACATACACACACATACTCCTATATCATGATGCCCTGAGTTCAAACCACTTTTAGTATTATTAAGTATAAATAAGTAAATATGTATATACATATGTATATTACCCTGTAGTTATATTTTTATTATTTAGATAAACTTAAAACCAATTTTATTTTTTTAATTTCTTTTTTTTAATTTTTTATTGTAATTAATAAAAGGGTTACATGATATTTGCCAGATAGAAGGTGCATTAATTCACATACATTGATACCCTTTCACATGTCTTGGTACCCATTACCCTCCCCCCACCCCTCCCCACCCGTCTTGGTTAAAACTAATTTTAATGATAAACTTTTTAGTTAATGTATATGATGTAAGAATAAAGTACATTTTTGTGAGATTTGCTGTTAAATAGAAAAAAGTGAAACAAATTCTGTAGAGATATTTCACATAAAATAGAAAAGAACACAATAAAATTGGTAGACAGAATTAAAACAAGAACTAATAAGAAGAGATTATAAATTATAGTTATTATCATAAACATAGCTATAGGAAAGTAACTAAAATAAAAATAGAGATGAGCTTTTAATAAATAGCAATAAACAATATGTTCTATATATCTCTGAGACTTGACAGGATTAGGGTCTGGACCATAGAGGAAACTTGGTCTTCTCAGGGACTTACTGCCAAGGGACAGTAGACTGCATCTAGTCTGTACCAGGTTGTGGCAGATGCTGCAATCATGTAGGCCATGGTGTTGAATTTAACAGGCATTTTCCAAACAGCACTTTTAAGACTCTCCCTAGGAGCAAGATTGACATCAGCCATTTTTTCTCAGCCTAAAGCAATAAACTTATAAAGTATCAGACCGTGTTTGCTAGTCTGCACTTGACTTTACTATGATTATTAAAGGCAAAATGTCAAAAGTCCTTGAGAAAACAACCAAAATAACATCTCAGAATTTACTGTACCAGACAGGAAATCCTGACAGTAGACAAATATTTCCAACCTCAGAAGGATGATTTCCAAGCCCTAGGAAAATAGGAGACATAAAACCATAGGCATGTGTCCTGTGCGTGAATTCCAACTCTATTGTTTCAAGGAGTATGATGTTGAAAGGAAAACTGAAGTGTTCAGATCTAAAAACATAACATCCAGGTAACCAAAAGGAGATGGCACCTAGTATTAAAGACCTCCCAACACATAACACACATTCCTAGTCATGAATGAAAGGAACACTGTTCAGCTAATCTGAAATCCTGAGGGGGGCGGAAATCCAGAGGAAAATCTCTAATAAAGAAGAGATATGTGGGGGGGGGGGTGAAGAGAAGCAAAAACATGTTGTTTTCATTTTCTCTTCTTTTTGTCTAGTTTGTTCATTTCTCTGTCATTGGGAGGGTCATGGAGCCCTGAACAAAGAGTGACCAAATATAGCACTGATACTCAGTAGACATGATGTTGAAAATAAACTATACAACTTGTGGGTGGGAACAGGAGAGAAAAACTGGGAGAGAGAGGGAGGGTGGGGGCAACAGTGTCCAAAAAGTTTACTGTTTACCTGGTTTATGTAACTGTAACCCCTCTGTACATCACCTTTATAATAAAAATATGAAATTTAAATTCAAAAAGAAGCCAAATATAATCAAAAGAAGGTGAGACAAAGTGAAAGAAACTGAAGACCAAGCCAGGTAAGATTTACAAAAATTGCTTGGCAACGATAGCTCATACCTGTAATCCTAGCTACTCAGGAGGAAGAGCCATCTGAGGTAGGAAAGTCCATCAGTCTCTTATCTCCAATTAAACGCCAGGACTTGTACCTGCACACACGGGAGCGTACCCCACACACCCACACAGCCACACATACACAACTCACACAATCCAATCTGTTTACTGCAGTAAAGAAACCATCAAGGAATTGTAGACTTGCCATTAAGCAAGAGATAAAAATGTGGCTGGATGTTTCAGGGGGAAAAAAAATCTAACTAACTATGCAAAGATACAATGACAGGAAAAAAATCCCATTCCTGGCTGAGGTAAGAATTTGGTACAGGATGAAAGAGGGAATTACAACCCAGAGAAAGATGTAGAAGTGGGATATCGCCACACTGATATGCTTTTCCTAGCACTTAAAATTAACTGGGGAAAAAAAAACAATAACAAAAAACTGTATCGTGCTTTCCAAATGACAATGGGTTAAAATTGAATAAATACACAGATTCATTCTACAGACAAATACAACAGGATTATAAACCACACTGTATCAGGTCACCTGTAACCTAGTTTCACACCCTCTCCACCCATTTTTTTCTTTTTCCCTAGTGCTGGTCCTGAAGCTTGAACACAGGGCCTGGGCACTGTCCCTGAGTTTTCTTACTCAAGGCTAATGTTCTGCTTTTTTGAGACCCACCTCCATTTCTGGTTTTCTGGTGAGATCCTCAGATCTCAGCCTCCTGGCTAGCTAGGACTGCAGGCATGAGTCACTGACACCCAGCTAGCTTTGCCCCTTTTGTGGCTCACTTCTGCTTCCTGCTACACTACCCTACTCAGCTTATCAGCAGTAACCATGTAGTAACTTCCTGTGTAACAAGCCCCTCCTCTCCTCTCTCTCCCACCATTTCTCTCCCCATCTCTCCTTCTCCTCTCTCCCACTCTCTTGGTATCTTAGATGTTCTGAGATTCCAGGAGATCTCCAAAAGCAAATCACTCATTATTACCACGCAAAAGGAGTGGCAAAGTTTTATCACAGGACAGGAAAAGGGGTGAGTAATTCTCCTCCATTTCAAGGAAGGCAGTTTGACAACACGAAGTTCAAGCTCCATGCAGCTTTTGTGGCCTGCTCAGAGGCACGCCTTATCTTTTTCCTTCTCCGGGGTCTTCTTTCTAGGCCCCATGCCTTGGTTACTTTCCAAACAAGACAACCTGCACATTGGAGCATCTCAGATTCAGATTTCTGGGGAAAGTCTAGTTAGGGTAAAAAGCTTTTCAGAATAAGAGATGAGTGACATTTTAAAATATGACCTAACATACCCGAGGAAACTCAGGGATGGGGGCCCCGAGGGAACCAAAAAGAGGAAAAGGGTAGCAACACACATACACGTAAACATAACATAGGCAATGCGTGCGCACGCACGCGCACACACACACACACACACACACACACACACACACTTAATATTCTACCTGGTAACCAGTAAGATGAATTTTCTTATAGCAATCCTGCAAGAACAGAGAGAAGGGGTGGGAATGTGGTTTAGTGGTGGAGTGCTGGCCTAGCATGCATGAAACCCTAGGTTTGTTTCCGCAGTACCACATACACAGAAAAAGCTGGAAGTGGTGCTGTGGCTCAAGTGGTAGAGCACTAGCCTTGAGCACAGAGAGGCTCAGAGACAGTTCCCAGATGCTAAGCTCAAGCCCCTGAGCTAGCAAAAAGAAAGAGAATAGAGAGGACAGTAGCAGAGGTTGTTTCTCATATGACAGAGTGCCTGTCTAGCAAGTAGAAGGCCCTGAGTTTGAATCCCGGTGCTGCTCAATATACAAAGAGAAACGGTAAAACATGAGCAAGTGCATACCAAAGGTTCAGCTGTGCTAAGGGATTAACAAAATAAGAGTGTAGACTGGGCTAGTTTCACGAAAACTCTAACCCTGATTCATTAAACATCTGCCACTTTTAGACAAGCTTTTTATAAATATCTAGAGTATCTTCTGACGATTTCCTGTTTCATGTTACAATTATATACATAAGGGGCACAATAATCACAGACAAACACATCTTCAAGAAGTGTGCAGGGTATAATGTGCTACTCACAGGCTAATAACTTAGCCTGACCTCAAAGTTAAAGCAAAGGACTTTATTGCTCAGCAGAACCAGCACAAGTGTATTCGCCTCTTGACATCAATTTCCTTGCCTAAAAGTCCTCTAGGGAAAACATGGCTAGATCTGTGTGGATGTCCGAACACACACGGGGTTGCAGTAAAAGACAAGAGCCCCCAATTGAGAAAATGGAAATTTTTTCTCCAGGCAGCAAGTATCACATGCCTTGCTTGCTTGCTAAGTGTGAAGAAGCATTAGAGACCCACGAATAATTATTACCCAAGGCATATAATCAGTCTTCTCACCAATTAAATGTGTTGCTTACAAGAAAAACAAGTAAAAATAGAGTTCATTCAACACAACTCATTATACCACTGGAACAAATCTTTAAGAATTCCGGGTTTATTAATAAGTACCTTGTGCTTATTATTATACATGAGGAATAGTGATAATCAAGCTATTATTTATAATATCTGAACATTGGTGTGACATGTTTCTAGTTGCATTTCAATTTTAGAAAATTATGTGGGTCCCTGTAACTATTAATAGACAACAGGAACAGAAAGAAGTAAATTCGCTACTATCCTCAAATGTCACCCATATCTCCTTCTCTTGGGGAAACCCAGGACCTTTCCCAAGGTTTAGCCAAGTTTGCAAATTTCAAGCTCTGTAACAAGCTGGTGTTATAAAATTTCACAGGCTTGAGGGCTTTCTTAATTAACTCTGAACCTGTCCCTTGTGCTTACAGCTGTTTATATTAGCACAAGAATATATGCACACATGAAAAAAAGACACTTTTGTAACATCCCACAAGTATTTTCCATTATATATTATATTTTTAATGATTTCAAAGAAGTATGCCACCTTCAAGTAATCTCCAATTTACAAAGCAGACAGGAAAACTATGTAAATAAATTCCATCATTCCTTGACTCCTCCATCTGCATTTTCTCCACAAAGATATTCTCCTAATAATAAGACTAACAAGGTGTCATGATGCTAACTCTCACCCGTTCTCAATAATGTCCTTTGTGAAAGCTAAGTATCCAGTCCAGAATCAGCCATAATAAACTAGCATTTAGTGATTTTTCCAGCCTGCTTTAGTCTGGAATGCCTCTCTCTATGCCCCAGTCAAATTCTGATGAGAGCCAGCCACTCTGTGGGTGCCTTCTGCCCGTTGTCTAAACCCTGGGTCCTGACTCCAAGGCACCCAGAGTGAATGCTGGGCTACCTGAACAACCCCACGGAATGGCTTTGTGTCTGAATTGTTCAAGAGGTAGAAGGAAGAAGAGCAAAAGCTGCAAGCTGTCTTACTCAAATTCATGATCAAATTAAATTTTTAAAGGGGATTCCATGAGTTACTGTGTATTCTCTATGAAGTTTCTATAGTTTGGAGGAAATGAATGTAGGCAAGTTACACTATGTTTTCAATTAAGCACCATTTGACATTAAATGAAGAGTCTATTACTCATCTGTAAATTCTTCTTTTCTTTAATGGCATTACTAAAAGGTCCAAATTGAAGCATCTGCTAAAATAATTATTCCTATACCGTAGGAAGCAATTTTCCTGCTACGTACACCGTACACATCATAAATGAATTTCCTTACTAAGCCACATACTCTATGGTAGGTTTTTTTTTCCCCTTTGAGCTGGTAAAATTGGAAAACATAACTATTCGGAGGGGAAGCACAAGAAATGATCTAAATTTAAAGGTATTTTTAGCTAGGCAATGAATAAATTAATCTGCTGAAAAGTTACAATAAAAGCCTGGTGTAGTAGTGCATGCCTTCCATTCCAGCACCCAAGAGACTGAAACAGGAGGATTATGAGTTAAAGACCTGCCTGGAATACACAGCAAGACCCTGTCTCAAAACAGCAAACTAAATGAAAACAAGTGAAAGTCATATTATAGGCTATTGCTCCACATTTTTACCAGTTTGGGGCATTTCTGTAAAATATGTCCCACTATTTCATTATGTACCATGGGGGTCAAAATAAAGAGAATGGAGAAAGTTCTTTTTACTCTTCTTATAACTTTCAGGTGCCAAAGGAACTTTCATTCGCTGTTGGGCAGGAGAACCAGGGACAGGACAGAAAGAATTCCAAGAGAGGTTATGAGTGCAATGAGACTCGGGGTTAGGTACCACTTTTGACTGACCTAGTAAGATACACTGTGCTATTCTCATCACCGTGTGCTGTTAAACAGCAAGAAACAGTGGCCGTGCAAGGATAGCTGTGCCATAAAGAGACACCCGCAACTCTTTGCTCATGTCCTTTGGTGACAACATAGGAAACAACACAAAGAAAGTGTGAAAAACTAACGGGGAGTGGGGAGGAGGCCTCAAAAAGGGTATAACCAGTTCTTCCATGCCACGCATGAGTTCACAAGGAAAACCGAGACTAATTAGTGCTTTAGATCCTCAGGAACTAGCCTAAAATACAAAATGTAGCTTATTATGTCACCTTCAGAAAAATGAAAAGAAGAGGAGCTGAGGAGAGAGAGACAGAGAGAGAGAGGAGGGGGGAGGGAGAGATGGGAAGAAAAGAGGAGAGGAGAGAAGATGAAAATGGAAGTGGAGGGGAAGAAGAGGAAGGGAAGAAAAGAACATGAACATTAAAACATATATTTCCCTTTCAGGAGCCTCCTAATCTAAAATTTCCCTGCTTATCAGATCAACAAGCATGGAGTCCTTGAAAGTCATGTGTCTAGCTTGCCCTTTTCAGCGGTACCTTTCAGGCCACCAGCGCCTTCCAGCCCTTAGCCACAGACCAAGGTGGTACTGGAAGTTCACATCAGAAAAAAAAACCACAGTAAACTGCATCAAGTCCTAGCACCTTCGTCATCCAGAGATGGCTGTCAATGCCATTACGGACTCTCCCCTCAGTAATCCAGATCATTTCATTTTCTTAGTTAAATACTAATATCTGGAAGAATTAGCCAATCCTAGAGGTACTTGCAAAAGATTGTGTTGAATAGGGAGATAGCACAGCTTCCTCAACTGAGTGAAAACCCTTCTAAACTACCATTGCAATTGTGTCAAGCAAAGATGACTAGACACAAGTTTACTGGTCAGCATTCATGCAGGTATTCTACTCAGTCCTCAGACGTCACCTACACTTCGACAAACAGCATTCACTGTGCTGGGTGTCTCTAGTTCATTTCTGTAATCCTACCTACTCAGGTTTGCAGTCAGCCCAATCGGGAGAATTGAAGCTACTCTTACCTTTAACTGCCAAAAAGCCAGAAGTGAAGGCGTGGCTCAAGTACTAGAGTGACAACCTTGAGCAAAAAAGCTAAGGAACAGGGCCCAGCCCCCGAGTTCATGCCCCAGTATGCACCCATGCTCATGTACACACACACACTCTCTCTCTCTGTCTCTCTCTGTCTCTCTCTGTCTCTCTCTCTGTCTCTCTCTCTCTCTCTCTCTATATATATATATACATATACATATATATATATATATATAGGGCGCATTCACTGTAAAACTTCTGCTGGTTTCTTAATCCTTCCAACTCATACTTCCAATACAAATGTGATTCCAATATGGATATATAAAAAAAACAAACAAACAGGAAAGAGAGCTTTGCTTTCCTCAAAGAAAGGCTTTTAGAAACCTTTTAGGAAGTAGTAAGAGTGACCTCTAGTGACTTATTTTATTGTGATTGTGCCCTATCAGGTGACTGTACACCTTATACTTCCACACATTTCTCTTTGATATATTTATTGAAGGAAAAGCCAAAGTTTCCAGCACAGGACCCAAGTAATTTAATTTGATCTCAATATGCATGCTTTATTTCACAAAGCCTTCCTCACAAAACCAACTAAAATTTCAATTGGAATCATGGTTCCAATATGTGACCCAAAAGATGGGAAACTCATATTTGAGCGTGTCAGATGAGAGAGATGATTGGATGACCAGGATCTGTAAACAAAGGGCAACCTCACTTGAGATTTGGGGGGTATGGGAGGCAGGGACTCAGCTGTGCCCAAGTTCCTAAGAATGATTTAGGGAAATGCTGAAAGCATAGTTTCTGAATATTAGCTTTTATGTATTGATTTCACTAAAGAGGAGGAAGAAGAAGGGGCAGAGGATAGGAGGAAGACTGCAGGTAAACAGAAAAATGAAAGTGATCTTGATTCAAGAGGAAGGTTATTTTACAAATTCCAATCTTATGGTCCGATCAAATTAATCAAGAAATGAACATATCTTTCAGAAAGAGGTTTAATCCAAGCCAAAAAAAATTGTTTTAAGCCAGGTGCCTAGATATTCAGGACACTGAGAGCTGAAAATGAGGGTTCGAAGCCAGCTCTATCAGGAAAGTCCATGAGACTCATCTCAAATTTACCACCAAAAAGCTGGTAGTGGAGCTGTGACTCAAGTGGTAGACCACTAGCCTTGAACACAAAAGCTTAGGGATAGTGCCCAGGCCCTGAGTTCAAGCCCCAAGACTGGCATTAAAAGAATTGTTTTAATGTTTTGATGTAGGACAAAATAAGGATTGCATTGGATTAAACCACATGAATATAATGGCTATGGAAATAGAAGCTTGTTAAATTTTTACTTTCAGAAACAAGGACTCAAGGACATAGTCTGAAAAATATAAAATATTTTCATCCAGAGAAGAATCATTTTGAAGATCACTAGAAAGACTAAGTTTACCTTTAAGAGTAAACTTTTTAGTCTTTTTCATATTAGAAATGAATGCTGTCAAGGGAGCGTGCAAGTGTTTTTTCCCCCCTTAGTAGTTTAGGCAGGTTATTAAATTTGGATTCTAAGATTTAGATTACAGACACTAAATCATAGTGGAACCCAACAGTTAAATTTCATCTTAACCCTAAATCTGCCCAGGTCTGAAAAACTATCAGCAGTTAATGGCTAAATGGATGCAGTATGATGTAATGTCTGCCAGTTATTTCCCTGACAGATTTAATTCCTGTAAAGTATTACAATCCTAAGAGAAGAATCAATGACAGACATTGGAGACTAACCCCCTTTTCACGATAATCCTTTTCTCGGTTTTTTCTAAAAACCTTCGCTCCCTGTGAATATTCACATCTATAGATAAAAAGTCAAATATGAATCATCTATTTCAGTCTTCCCCACAAGAGGCAAATCTATCGCAATTTTTTTTCTTTTTTTGTTGCAATTCAATGGGGGGGGGAAGTAGGAGAAATTTGATTTGTTTTTTTTTTTCTTTTTCAGGATGCACACTTTGCAATTCTAGATCCAAATATCACCAATAATAAAATACAAAGTTTTCCAAAGAGCCTGGTCTTAAGTTTCCAGCACTCTCCTCCCTCCCCTCCCCCCACCACCGTTCAGCTGCACTTACTTGGATTTCCTGCTACTCCAGGGTTTCTGGATTGAGAAAGCAGCAGCAGCAGCAGCAGCAGCAGCAGCAGAGGCAGGAGGAGGGGGGGGAAAGCTCTGGCGACAGCAAGCTGGGCCATGCTCACTTTGGTTGGGCGCCCAGAAGATCCTTGGAGAGAGACGGCTGCTCGCCTGGCTCTGGTGCTCAGTGGCTGTGCTCTGCCTGGGCTCCTGCGCTCCTCCCTCCTCTCTCTTTCTCTCTCTCTCTCTAGTAGTCTCTCTCTCTTTCACACACACACACACACACACACACACACACACACACACACACACACACACACACACACACGCCCAGAAGCCCCAGCCTTTGCTGGAGCTTCACACACCCTCTGATCCCCTCCCAGACCCTCCTAAAAACACGACCATCACCTCCTTTCCACCCCACACTCCAGCCTTCTCCCTGAGCTCGTCTGCGGGGCGCAGCCACACGCACCTGGCTTAGGGAGGTGACAGGTTCGCGGCGGGTCCCCCAGCACACGCCCCCTTGGAGGTGGCAGGTGACAAATGCCAGTCTGGGAAAAGACAGAATCCCCCGCCCTCACCCTCTGGACTGGCCGATCTCTTCCTACTCCAACACCCCTCTCCCCCTCTTTCCCTCCCCTCTCAGCAGGGGCGAGGACAGATTTCCTGACTCACGCCTCTGGCTGTACTCTGCTGATCACTGAACACAAGGAACATCCAGGCAAAGGAAAAAAGAAAAAAAAAATTCTGCTTCGGTTCTGGAGAAGAAGGAGGAGAAGGAGAAAGAAGATAGACCAGGGAAAACTCTGTAGGCAGATACCACAGTTCCACTCACAGCTCAGCTGAAAACTCAGACTTGCAAAGAAGCACCGAAGCCTGCCAGGATTGTCCCAGTGCAATGCCAGAGTCTGTCTGAACAGTCGTTTTTGTCTGTTTGCCGGGTAGTTTGTTTGTTTGGGTCCATGGTGCATCCATATTTTTCATTCAATTTTATTTCAGTAATATTTCATCAAAATATCATTTATCTTTGGGGAGCACTGATTGATGCATGCCTGTACTCTCAGCTACTCAGGAGGCTGAGATCTGAGGGTCACAATTTGAAGTCTATCTAGGCTGGGAGACTCTTAGCTCCAATTAACTACCAAAAAGCCAGGAGTAGAACTGTGGTTCAAGTGGTAGAATCACTGTCCTTGAGAAAGAGAAAAGGAAGAAGAAAAAAAGAGCTCAGGGACAGGGCCTGAGCTTTGAATTCAATCTTCAGGACACACACACACACACACACACACACACACACACACACCAAAGTCCACTTATTTTCCTCATTTTTCACAAAAATTAGAAAGATTGACATCCTTGTTGGAGCACAGAAAGAGTCCTCATTTCCCAGGACATTCCAACATCCTTCAATGTGCTGCTTCACCTTGATCATGCGCTTGAGAGGCTTGAAAGACACCTGGTGGATAGTAGATACATCTCTGCACAATTGGTTTCAGACATGATCAGATCATGGATGGTTTAACCTAATGAATGGATTCTTCCCTTGGTGGTATGATTGAGAGGTGATTTAAAGTAGAATATGAGGAAATATAGGTTTGGGGGACTTGTGTCCTTGCACTTAGATCTGGCCCCCAAGAGCCCTTTCCTGGACTTCCTTTCACACTTCCTTTTCTTTGTTGGTATTATTTTGAGCAGTACTAAGGTTTGAATTCAGAGCCTTGCACTTGCTAGGCAAATGCTCTACCGCTGGGCCACATACCCAGCCCTCCTTTTTCTGCTTTCTGTCTACAAAGAAGAGAGCAAAGTTCTGTTGTATCCTCACTCGTGATATCTGCCCAAGTGCAGGGATCTGAGGGATCAGGGACTGGAACTTCTGGAATTGAGTCCAGAACCAACCTTGCCCTCCTTTAAATTGTTTATGTCAGTCGTCTATCTCAATGATGACGAAAAGCTACTACCACCAGTATTTTACCAAAAGAAGAAGGAGAAGAGGAGGGGGGAGGAGAGGATGAGGACAAAGAGGAGGAGGAGAAGGAGGAGGAGGAGGAGAGAGGAAGAAGGAGAGGGAGAAGAAGGAGGAAGAAGAAGAAGAGGAGGAGGAGGAGGAGGAGGAGCAGGAGGATGAGGAGGAGGAGGAGCAGGAGGAGGAGGAGGACGAGGAAGAGAATGCCTTTTCTGGTCAATTGGTATAAGTTGAGCTCAAATACAACTACAACATTCTTTGCTAAAATATTATGCAATTTCAGATCAGTGCCTGTGGTTCATGCTTGTAGCCCTAGCTACTCAGGAGGCTGAGATCTAAGGATTGTTTTTAAGCCAGCCTGGACTATGAAGTCCATGAGACTTATCTCCAGCTAACCAGCAAAAAAGCCAGAAGTGAGGCTTGGGCACTAATGGTGATATCACACTTAAGCAAAAATGCTAAGGGACAGTACCCAGATCCTCAGTTCAAACTCTAGTACTGGCACAGTTATATATGTATATGTATATGTATACATAATTTTATGTAAGTGTGAAAAAATGTGTATGTTTTTGTTTTTTGGAAAACAGCAGGATACTTAACCATTTAGTTCTTCGAAATTACCACTGTTTTACCCCCAAAGGCAAATAAATTGCAAATAGGTAGAAACTTTCTTCCCAGTTTCTTATCACTGGTAATAAGGAAGAACTGAGAAAGAGAGACAGAGACAGAGAGACAGAGAGAGAACACTAATCAGTGTCTATACTACGAATAATTTGCTTCACTAATTAAGACTTGTTCTATGTAGAACCCCTGATTTTGTACTTATATACTATGATAAGGTAGTTTATTCTACTTCAAAAAAATCCAGCTGTTCATATGTCAAAGAAAGAATTCTCTCAATGCTTTCTTTCACATAAGAAACGATTGTCGCTCCCAAATCCAGGTTAATCTTATACACACAGAGAGAGAGCAGGTGAGCACAGTTAGAATGCAATTTTAGGAACTAGAAAAATAGCCTCAGATTTCAGCAAAGCAATATTCTACTAATGAAAGGTGCCAATAATTAGCATAAAAATTTTCTATGCATATCAGATCTTTCCCTTAGGAGAGAGAGTCTTTAAATACAGGAAAGATCCCCTGGATTGCATTGGAAGTAAAGAGAATGAGAGGAGGAAGGATCCAGAAGGGCTGGGAGTAAGGGTAAGAGAGGACAAAGAAAGAGGGCAGTTATATGACAAAGAAGAATTTTATTCCCTTTCTAACTTTCTTCAATGTGTAGATATATTATGGCTTCTCGCCACAGGTATTAATACAGTTGTGCAGGTAAAACTTCAACCTCAAAATTAGAAAATCCTATGTTTGAGACATCTTTTAACTCAGAAATCTCAAGTTCTAAGAAAACATAGTTTCTATTTAAAAGGCAAGAATGTGTTATCCTAGCTACAGGAGACATTTACCCCAACTAACAGCAAAGAAGCTGAAAGTGGAGCTGTGGTTCAAGTGGTAAACTGTCAGCCTAAGTGAAAAAGCTGAACAAGAGCATGCAGCCTTGAATTAAAGCCCCCGTGCTGGCACACATGTACACACACACACACACACACACACACACACACACACACACACACACACGCACACCCCACATATTAGTATGTAACGCAGGAAAGGTTATGGCTAAATATTAGTAGACTGATCCCTCATACCTTCTTATAGACTTGTATCAGGAGGCTATGGCAGAACAACATCCACGTGAATGATGGATAAAATTCATTCTTTGTGGTTCAGAGGGTTGTGCATCAACCCCTTGATTCTCGAGTATCTGTGCACATTTATAAAATGTTAATATTCCACAATACATAGATAATCCTAGTTACTATTCAATACAGACCCACATGTCAGAACTGCTGCTTATATTATTTCCTGTGATAGTAAGGTCCTGTTTCTATCAACAAATCTAACCGAGGGTCATTCATCAAGTGCCATTTCATGTATATGGTCCCTAGGGACCTTGGGACCCTTCCCTTGGGAAGGAAAAGCAGCAGAAGATAGTACAAAGGGTGTGTAACTACATTTGTTCAACTCTATATTCTTAAGCAGATTTCACCTTTAAATAAAAAATAAATACCATACAAATGCTTTTAAGGGAAACCTAAGGTTTTCTTTTCTTTTTTTTTTTCCTTTTTTTTCTTTTTTCTTTTTGTGGGTCATGGGACTTTAACTCCATATGAACACTGTCTCTGAGCTCTTCAGCTCAAGGCTCCACTTCCAGTTTTCTAGAGGTTAATTGGAGATAAGAGTCTCAGGTCCTTTTGTGCTTGGGCTGGTTTTGTAGCTTAATCCTCAGATTTCAGTCTCCTGAGTAGCTAGGATTACAGGTGTGAGCCACTGTCCCCATCTCAAGGTTTTCTTTTTTTCATATAATTTTTATTGGAATTAATAGAAGGGTTATATTATATTCACCAGATAGAAGGTGCATTACTTCACAAACATTGATACCCTTTCTCATGCCTTGGTCCCCAGTTCCCTCCCCCTACCACTACCCCTCATTTTGTTTTCCCCCTTCCTTATCCTATTTCAAATAACCAGATATACATATATACAATATATCAGATAACAGGGTAAAATGCTGTAACAATATGAGATAACCAAGGGACAGCAAAAGAGATGAGAGATGACATAGTATATTAAGGACAACAATCACTCATTATATGACTTTTGTTTCTACATCCTGGAGGTCCTTTCATTTAGCATCATACTATATGGCTTTGTGTATCTAGGTTTTGTTTTATTGTAAATCTCCACTAGGAGAGCCCAAGGTTTCTACTGATTATGACAAATGAGGGAAACCATTCAGCCTATGTTCCCTTGAGTCTGGCTTACTTCACTTTCTAAGTCTTTCCATTTCCTTACAAATGGGACAATATCGTTCTTTCTGACAGCAGCATAGAATTCCATTGTGTATAAATACCACATCTTGTTGATCCACTCATCAACTGAGGGACATCTGGGTTGGTTCCATATCTTTGCTATGGTAAGTAGTGTTGCAATGAACATCGTTGTGGTAGTGGATTTAGTATGTCCTTGTTTCTGGACGATTGGGTAAATGCCAAGTAGTGGAATTGCTGGGTCATAGGGGAGTTCTATATTTAGTCTTTTGAGGAACTGCCATACTGCTTTCCATAGTGGTTGAATGAATTTGCACTCCCACCAACAGTGTAGTAGTGATCCCTCCTGGCCACATCCCCTCCAGCATCTGTTGTTATTAGATTTCTTAATCCTGGCCATTCTTCTTTTTTATTGTAATTAATAAAAGGGTTACATGATATTTGCCAGATAGAAGGTGCATTAATTCACATACATTGATACCCTTTCACATGTCTTGGTACCCATTACCCTCCCCCCACCCACCACCCACTCCCCGTATTGGTTTGTCCCCCTTCCCTATCAAGTTTCAGATAACCAAATACAAATAAATTCAATATATCAGGTAACAAAATGAGATACTGTAACAATATGAGATACCCAAGGGACAGCAAAGGAGATGAGGGATAACATAGTACATTAAGGACAACAATCATTCGTTATATGGCTTTTGTTTCAATATCCTGGAGGTCCTTTCAATTAGCTTCATACTATATGGCCTTATGTATCAAGGTTTTTCTCTATTGCAGATCTCTACTAGTTGAGCCCAAGGTTTCTACTGATTATGACAAATGAGGGAAACCATTGAGCCTAAGTTCCTTTGAGTCTGGCTTACTTCACTTAATATGATTTTTTCTAAGTCTTTCCATTTCCTAACAAATGGGTCGATGTCATTCTTTCTGACAGCAGCATAGGATGGAATTCTATTCCATGATCCTGGCCATTCTAAGTGGAGTGAGGTGGAATCTTAGAGTGGTTGAATTGCATTTCTTTTGTGGCCAGAGATGTCCAGCATTTCTTCATGTGTCTATAGGCCATTCTTATTTCTTCTTCAGAGAAGACTCTAAGTCTTTGGCCCATCTTTTAATGGGGTGGTTGTTTCTTTGGAGGTTAGTTTTGGAGTGATTCAATTTTTTGAGCTGTTGATATATTTTAGATATGAGGTCTTTGTTATATGGTTAGTGAAGACCTTCTCCCACTCTGTAGGCTTTCTAGTTAGTTTGCTATCTATGTCCTTTGCCATACAGAAGCTCTGCAGTTTAATGCAGTCCCATTCATCTAGACTTCCTCTGATTTGTTGTGTTTCTGGACCCTTATTGAGAAAGTTTCAACCTGTGCCAAAGAGACCTAGTATATCTCCTATTCCTTCTTGTAAAGTTTTCAGTGTATCTGCTTTTATCAAGGTTTTCTTTTTATATATAACTAATGCATTAGTCATACAAAATTGTCAAAATGGTGGATCTGATGATTACATAATCCAGTTCACCTCTTTTTTTTCCAGGTATAAAACAGTTTGTGCATCATACAGCGTGATGCACAATGAGTTATAATTGTGTCTGTGTATTTCAATGGGATTAAAAATCTCACTGAAGCTGTTGTACACTAGGTGGGTAGAGGATGGGGAAAGAGAGCAATAGAGGAGGTCAATCTGACAAAAGAACAATACACATATAGGTGAGATATCATGGTGAAACCCCTAAGCACACTTAAGACACATTCAGAATGATGGGGGGGGGATAAATGACAGGAAAGTAAAACAGGCTCTGTTGGAGGGTGGAAACTGGCAGGAAGGAGGGAAGGCTAATGGAGAAATGAATGTGAATAAGGCTAAAGTACTTTATAGACATGAGTGTAAATAGAATAATGGAGCCTATTGAAATTGTTTTAGGGGGAGCTGGGGGAATAAATGAGAGTGAGTTTGATCAAGATCCTTTATGTGCAAGTATAGAAATATCACAATGAAGTGCCCCCATGTACAGCTAATAGATGCTAATAACAGATTTTAATAAAAATGCTTTCTTCATAAGAAAAAAAATACTCCTTTAACCTGACTTTTCAATGCGTGAGGTTTATGGCAAAAGCAAAGAGTTTTTCTACCATTGGGGTATGACTCACCGAGCAACTGTTCTTCTTCATAGCAGGAATGACATAGCAGAATGTATAAGCATTGGGTACTTAACACTGTGGTCACTTTACAAGACCTGTTGTTTGTTGTTGTTATCTTTAAGTGATTGTACAAAGGAGTCCCAATTCAGCATATCAGTGTATGAGTATGAGATCAATGTATGATCTATGTTGCCCCTTCCGTTGCCAATGCACAATTATAAGGGGAACAAGATCTAAACAGAGATGAGAAACCCCAAAATACACATAAAGAAATATTTTTAAAATTTATTCATCCATATTTTAAATATAACCAGAAATTAGAACCATTTTCATTCTCAGAACATCTACTCACCCTTGGGTTTTGGGGAAGTAATCAAGTAAGAAAAGAACAAATGATTTTTTTTCTCATATGCCAAACAAAGAACACCGAATACTACACAAATAATTTATGATGTCCTCATTACAAAAAGAGGATGAAGCAGAGAAAAAGCCTCAGAATAAAATCCACTGGTAATATGACATGCATTCCATAGTAAAGAGTTGAAGTGAAACAAATTTGTACTGTATTTTAAATTGAAGTTGAAAGTACAATGTAAACTATCTGCTCATTTTTCCCACTTTAAATGAAATGATATTGGTAACAACAGACAAATTCTGGCAAGAATGTAGTCATAGAGATTGAATTTAAGTGCTCACTTAAAACAATACCAATGGTGGTCAAAAACCTGAAAGGCAATGGTTGTCCTGGCCATTCCCAACCCTAGGAAACAAAGCGAAGTAACCCCAGGAAGGCAGAAAGAAATGAGTCAACTGTCCATAGCTCAAGAATTTTCAGGCTCCCAACATAGAAACAAGAGCCTAGCAGAGCCCCAGAGGCTTGTTGAGGTGAGCAGACAGTATTGGGCTAACCTGGCTACAGTTCCTAAGTGACGTGAGCCTGGCAGAGAGAGAACATTGGAAAGGCACAGAGTGACTCCCCAAAGACTCCTGAACTATTCTGCAAATCAGCACACATTGGTGAAAGGTAGATTAAGGCCAGAGAAAGAAGCACTCTGAAGCCTTTTGAAGAATGGTATTCCATGCCCACATAAGGTGAGGAAACATGGTTTTTTCCACCAAGTATACCTCAGTGTAAAGAAATAATTAGCTCTAAACCAAGAATGTCTCTGGTTCTTCTTAAGAAATCCTAACAGCTTATGGCTCGCGAGTATAACTCCAGCTACATAGGAAGCAGAACATTGGAGGGTCAGGGGTTCAAAAATAAGCCCAAACAGGAAAATCTATGATCCTCTCTCACCAATTCACCAAACTAGGTGTGACCCATGGACACACAGCGGAGTCTCACTATTGCCTGGGACACAGTGCTCCTAACTATACCTCTGATGTGGCTGTGATTATAAGAGTAAAACTGCCATGCCTAGCTTATTTGACGAGCTGGGGTCTCCTTATGGATTAGAGTTTAATGTCGATGGTCAGAGAATACAATGTAGATTATTTAAATTCTTACCAATTTGTTGTAAGAAATTTCCTTATAGCCCAGAATGTTGGTCTTGTTTACTGGTGCAATAGCAATTGAAAGAAAATATTTTATGCTCACATGGATTGTAGTAAGATATTGAAGACAAAGGGAGGGAGGGAGAGAAGGAGGGAATGGGGGAAAGGGAGAGACCAAGATGACGGTGTTGTCATATTTTTTATATAGCTGTCCATTTTTTAACTTGTAAATCTATCAGTTATTGAGAAAAATCTGTGTCATGCAACTATACAGGCTCTGAGCAGAGAAACAAGAGCCTAGCAGGGCCTAACCCATGATACTGTTTTTCCTCTGGCCTCACAGACAATTACCAACTTGAATCTCTTCCTTAGATGCCTCAAGGGGCTCTCTTCTTCTCCCTCTCTCTTATTCCAGTCATAAAGTTAAAAATGTGAAAGGCTCAATTATGGATTTTCAGCATTCATAGTAGGAAAGATAATGCATGTTTATCAAAGAAAGGAAATGCATTTTTATTAAGATTTTTCATTAGCATATATTAGTTGCACAAGGATGATTTCATTGTAACATTTCTATACATGGCTACAAAATCACCTCTCAACCTCCCCTCCCTCCCCTTCTTCCTTTCAATGCACTTTAAAGGTAATTTGACATAATGCTGTGAAATTTGGACACAAAATTCTGGAACTATAACCCATTTTAAAAAGACACTTGGAAAAGAAAACCAGAATGTTAATCAGAGCAACTGATTAGGCCAAGTTTGCATGATGATGAAGCCCCAAAGCTCAGTGAATTAACATCATAAAAATGTGTCTGTCACTCAGAATTATTTCTGGGTGTAGGAAAAGGCCAATCTTATGTGTTATTAATGGGCAATGAAATAGGCAACTCAAGTTGTTAATACTTGTGCTGTGAGTGTGATGGTGGATCAGCTGGGTGCCAGAGGCTCAGTCCTGTAACCCTACTTACTCAGGAGGCTAAGGTCTGAGGATGGTGGTTCAGAGCCAGCCTGGGCAGGAAAATCCATGAGAGTCTTACCTCCAATAAAACAAGTAAAAAAGCTGGAAGTGGAGCTATGGCTCAAGTGGTAGAGCTCAAACTTAGAGCAAAAGAAGCTCAGGAGGGCCAACAGGATAGCCTAGCATGCACGAAGCCCTGGTTTTGATTCTTGAGTTCCACATACACAGAAAAACCCGGAAGTGGTGCTGTGGCTCAAGTGGCAGAGCACTAGCCTTGAGCAAAATGTGTCCAAGGACCATGCTTAGGCTCTGAGTTCAAGCCCCAGGACCTGCAAAAGAAAAAAAAAGCAGCAGCAGCAGCTCAAGGACAGCATCCAAGTCATGAGTTCAAGCCCCAGGATGATTGACCATCATCTTTTCTTCCATATTCATTGAGGGGGGGTGGATTTGTGTACGCCAGTCTGAAGCTTGAATTCAGGGCCTCAAACTGATTCTCTACCACTTGAGCCACAATTCCTATTCCCTATATCAATTCTTATACTGATTTTCACAAAAGTTTATAAATGCTAATGTTCTTATTTTTCTTTTTTTCTTTTCAATATACTTTTTATTGTAATTAACAGAAGGGTTACATTATATTCACCAGATAGAAGGTACATTACTTCACAAACATTGATGCCCTTTCTCATGTCTTGGTCCCCATTTCCCTCCCCCAATCCCCACCCCTCATCTTGTTTTCCCCCCTTCCTTAGCCTATTTCAAATAGTCAGATAAACATATATACAATATATCAGATAACAAGATATGATACTGTAACCATATGTGATAACCAAGAGACAGCAAAAGAGATGAGAGATAACATAGTACATTAAGGACAACAATCACTCATTATATGGCTTTTGTTTCTTTTTTTTTTTTTTTTTGCCAGTCCTGGGCTTGAGCTCAGGGCCTGAGCACTGTCCTTGGACTTTCTCAAGGCTAGAACTCTACCACTTGAGCCTCAGCACCACTTCCAGCTTTTTTCTATGTATGTGGTACCCAGGAATCGAACCCGGGTCTTCATTCATGCTAGGCAAGCACTTTAACCACTAGGCCAAACTCCCGGCCATGGCTTTTGTTTCTATACCCTGGAAGTCCTTTCATTTAGCATCATACTATATGGCCTTATGTATCTAGGTTTTGTTCTATTGTAAATCTCTGCTAGGAGAGCCCAAGGTTTCTACTGATTATGACAAATGAGGGAAACCACTGAGCCTATGTTCCCTTGAGTCTGGCTTACTTCACTTAATATGATTTTTTTTTCTAACTCTTTCCATTTCCTTGCAAATGGGGCAATGTCATTTTTTCTGACTGCAGCATAGAATTCTATTGTGTACAAATACCACATCTTGTTGATCCACTCATCAACTGAGGGACATCTGGGTTGGTTCCATATCTTTTCTATGGTAAGTAGTGTTGCAATGAACATTGTTGTGCTAGTGGATTTAGTATGTCCTTGTTTCTGGACGATTGGGTAAATGCCAAGTAGTGGAATTGCTGGGTCATAGGGGAGCTCTATGTTTAGTCTTTTGAGGAACTGCCATACTGCTTTCCATAGTGGTTGAATGAGTTTGCACTCCCACCAACAGTGTAGTAGTGATCCCTCCTGGCCACATCCCCTCCAGCATCTGTTGTTATTAGATTTCTTGATCCTGGCCATTCTAACTGGAGTGAGGTAGAATCTTGGAGTTGTTTTGATTTGCATTTCTTTTATGGCAGAGATATTGAGCATTTCTTCATGTGTCTATAGGCCATTCTTATTTCTTCTTCAGAGAAGACTCTAAGTCTTTGGCCCATCTTTTAATGGGATGGTTGTTTCTTTGGAGGTTAGTTTTGGAGTGATTCAATTTTTTGAGCTGTTGATGTATTTTAGATATGAGGTCTTTGTTGTATGGTTAGTGAAGATCTTCTCCCACTCTGTAGACTTTCTTGTTAATTTGCTATCTATGTCCTTTGCCATACAGAATCTCTGCAGTTTAATGCAGCCCCTCTTATCCAGACTTTGTCTGATTTGTTTTGTTTCTGGGTTCTTACTAAGAAAGTTTCGACCTGTGCCAAGAAGACCTAGTGTATCTCCTATTCCTTCTTGTAAAGTTTTCAGTGTATCTGCTTTTACCTCCAGGTCTTTGATCCATTTGGAGTTAATCCTGGTGCACGGTAACAAAGAAGGATCCAACTTTAGTTTTATGCAGGTGCTTAACCAGTTCTGCCAGCACCACTTGTTGAAGAAGCTGTCTTTCTTCCATTCTTTTTTTTTTTTGGCTCCCTTATCAAAGATTAGATGGCAATAGGTCTGTGGGTTAATATCTGGGTCCTCAGTTCTATTCCATTGGTCTTCAGGCCTGTTCTTGTGCCAGTACCAAGTTGTTTTGGTCATTATAGCTCTGTAATAGAGTCTAAAGTTTGGTATTGAAATTCCTCCTGCGCTGTTCTTTGTGCTAAGAAGTGCTTTTGCTCTACGGGGTCTTTTATTATTCCATATGAAATTTTGGATTGCATCTTCTCTTTCTTTAAAGAATGACATTGGGATATTGATGGGTATCACATTGAATTTGTAGATTAGATGCTCATGTTCTAATGACTTTAAAATCAGCCTTCAGCGAATGCAAGCATCCCTAACTAGGCATATATTTATAGTTTTGAATGGTAATAGAATATGTGATCTGGTCACCATGGTTCATGCCTGTAATCCTAGCAACTCATGAGGCTGAGATCTGAGAATTCAATTCAAAGCCAGATGGCAAAAAGGCCTTCTAATTAACTAGCAAAATGCTAAATGCAGAGATGTAGCTCAAGTGTCAGGAGTACCAGCCTTGAGTATTCTACTATCTGACCATGCCTCCAAACCAATTTTTTTTTTTGCTGATTATTCTGGAGTCTCACAGACCTTTCTGACTAGGCTGGCTTTGAACAAAAGTTCTCAGTTCTCAGCCTTCTGTGTATCTAGGGATTACTGGTGTAATCCACCAGTAACAGGCTTTAAATTTATTAAGGCTAAAAATGAAATCACTTCCCTTGGTGATTCCTAGGTATTACATTAATATGACAAATTTTATATGAACCAAGTTCGTTTATCCTTTCTCCACCATCCTTAGCTCAGGTCCTCCTATTTTCCTGTGTTTAAAACCCTCATGAAACCTTTGGCCTGTCCTTTCTCTTCCATCAAAATCATCTTCCATCTCTCACATTCATTTGAACCTACACATTCCAGTGAAACCACCAAATACCACTCTCCTAGATTACTATCAAAAGTTTTCTGTTTTCTGATCTCATAGTACATGAATTATGATGACACATGGCTACTTGCCTACTAGAGGTGGAATTCTTGAATTATGGTTTCAGTATGTCATCATTCATTTAAAAAAAAAAAAACTGGGCCGGAAGTTTGGCCTAGTGGTAGAGTGCTTGCCGAGCATGCACAAAGACCCAGATTTGATTCCTTGGTACCACATACATTAAAAAAAAAGCCAGAAGTGGTGCTGAGGCTCAAGTGGTAGAGCTTTAGCCTTGAGAAAGTCCAAGGACAGAGCTCAGACCCTGAGCTTAAGCCCAGGACTGGGAAAAAAAAATATCTTTGCTGGCTTTCTACTACCTAGCGAATGAACTCTACTGCCCTCAGTCAAACTATAAAGCTTTCCACTATCTAATTCTTAATATCCTAAACCTAATTTCTTTCTGTCCCCCTCAAAACACCCTACACTACCCATGCCAGACAAATTCAGCCATTCAGCCCTCATCAAAAGCCAGGTGTGGTAGTACATGCCTATAACCTCAGCACTCAGGAAGTAAGGCAGGAAGATTAGGAGTATGAGACAAAGTCCTAAGAAATCACAGGGACGTCTCACCTTCCTGCCCTGAGGCCTTCTAGTTTGCTGTTTCCTTCGAAATATCTTTCCTGCCACCACCACCCCCCTTTCCATTTATGCAAAGCTTCTACAGCCTTCAATTTTCCGTTTGTCATCAAGGCTGTCATTATAGATTATGGACCAGAAAACAGAAACCAAATCAGCAGTTTCCAAATTAGTCACACACTCAGTTCCCACTCCCAGAAATTCTGACATTGCAAGACTTGAGTAGAACTTATGAGACTTAAAAAATGGGCAAGCAATAGCCAGGTACAGGTGGCTCATACCTTTAGTCCTGACAGCTCCGGAGGCT
This sequence comes from Megascapheus bottae, assembly GCF_031878675.1. NCBI lineage: Eukaryota > Metazoa > Chordata > Mammalia > Rodentia > Geomyidae > Megascapheus > Megascapheus bottae. The sequence goes on along the minus strand of NC_143511.1, from coordinate 29,174,716 downwards.
GAGATCTGGGGATCTTTAAAGTTAGCCAGGGGAAAAAAGTCCTCATGGGACTCTTATCACCAAGTAACTACTCAAAAACCAGAAGTAGAGAGGTGGCTCAAAGTGGTAGGGCACTGGCTTTGAGAGAAAGAGCTCAGGAACAGCACCTAGCCTCATCCCTGAGTTCAAGTCTCATACCCAACATAAAAACAAAAAGAAAGAGAAGCAAAGAAAAAAATTGAAGTTTCTGTTATACTCCCTAAGTGTCAATCTCATCCTGATTCTTTATTTAGATCACAAGAGATTTAAAAACACAGACACTAAGAAAGAGTATGTGTGACTAGGAGTTTGACCTAGTGGTAGATTGCTTACCTAGCATGCATGAAGACCTGTGGTCAATTCCTCCGTACCACATTCATAGAAAAGACCAGAAGTGACACTGTGGCTCAAGTAGTAAAGCTCTTGAGAAAGCTAATGGACAGTGCTCTGGCCCTGAACTCAAGCCCAAGTCTGGTAAAAAAAAAAGTGTATGTGGGGTGTCTGGGGGGGTGGTCTGTGTGTGTGTGTGTGTGTGTGTGTGTGTGTGTGTGTGTGTGTGTGTGGTACCGATAACCTAATTCATTGGCATAAACCTATTTTAAGTTGTTATATGATGCAGAATATTATTTGACTTTGGGTCATAATTGTCTCTCCAAGTTGTGGTTGTTAAAGGCTTCTCTCCCTAGTTTGATAATATCAGTAAGTGAATGAAACTTTAATAGGGGTCTAGTGGGAGCTTTTATATTACACACTCTCAAAGGACTGTGAGACTCAGGTTTCTTCCTCCTTTTCTTCTGCATCCTGATGTGGGGTGTGTGTAGTTTTGTTCCCCCAGGAAGCTCCCTGCCGTGATGTTTTCTACCTGTCCCAAGGCCCCAAACCCAGAGCCAACCCATCAGGGAATTGACTGAGCTTAAAATACACCTGCTTTTCTATATAAGTCAACTGTCTAGGGAATTTGTTATAGTCACTGACAATTGACTATTACAGATACGCTGTGTTTATTAGTGGGGAGAAAACTTGTAGGAGCTTTCATTTGATGCTTTTTAAAAATATTACAAATCAAACTTAAAGTAGTCTATACATTTTAAAACTTACCGAATTGCTTTTGTGGCCATGCCAAGCCAAAAGCTTTTCCTAATCCTTCTCACATGCCAAACTGGGGTGTTGGGCTTGTCCTCCAGCTTTGATTGGCCCTCAGTGGGCTCTTTAGCCATTGTAATCCTTATCCTTCTATACTGTTGGTAATTATTTAAGCACATGCCTGCTTCTCTAAATAGACTGAAAGGCTCATTAAGAATCCGAGAAACAAACACAGATGAACTTGCTTGAAATAAAAAGGCATGAAGTAAGCAACTTTCCAAGACAGTTTATCAGCCACCCCACATAATTACAATCTTCTCTTTGTTGGCTTCCCAGCTGCCACACTCCAGCTATTTGTAGTTCAGCGACCTGAGAGATGCTCTCAAAATTGTCAGTGAAGCTTGGCACCAGTGGCTTGTGCCTATAATCCTAGATACTCTGGAGGCTAAAATCTGAGGATCTCAGTTCAAAGCCAACCCAAGGCAGGAAAATCTATAAGACTCTTATCTCCAATTAACCAGCATAAAATCTGAAAGTGGAGTTGTAGCTTAAGTGGTAGAGCACTAATGTTGAGCAAAAAAGATCAGGGACAGACCCAGGGCCCTGAGTTGAAGCCCAGGACACACACACACACACACACACACACACACACACACACACACACACACACACACACATTGTCACAGTATAAATCCCCCCATACAGCTTCCACATTTAGGAGGGATAAAAGGCCCAGGCCTGGAGGTAGTCTGCCTAGTCCTGTATAATCTGGCTCCTTTCAGATCTCATGGCCTGCTCTTTTCCTCTGCTGTCTATTACATACAATTTGCCATGCCTCTATACCAGGGACTTCAGTCCTATTCTTCTCTCTGCCTAGACTTCACAATCAAAGTGGCTCATTTCTCTCACCACTTGCAGATCTTTGCTCAAATGTCACCGTTCCAGTGAAAGGTTTTTTATCTGCCCCTGTGTGCATCTATACCAGTGTCTCTTTCTAGAGCACTTAACCACATTGACATGTTATATTTAGTTCTTTGGCTATTGCTTCTCTTACAGTCTGTGGCTGTGGTTCAGAGGCCAGAGACAGGCAGCTGGGGAACAGAAGAGAATACTGGCCTGGCCTCCAGCCTAGGAGCCACCTGCCCATTCTGCCTGGGTTCTTACACAGAACTCTCAAGATATAGTTTTATGACACCTGCCTGCACTGCCCTCTAGCGTTCAGTCAAAATCCAGCAACTGATTTTTGGTTGCTGTGGTAGAGATGGGTTATCTGGTTCCCTACTGAGGGTTAGGAAAGTTGGCGGCTAATGAAATGTTGTTACTCCTGTGGATTTCACACAGAATCCTGGAGACAACATCATCCTAAACACCACACAATGACACATCCAGAAACGCAATGACACAATGGCAAAACCTAAAATCCCAGATTGTGGAAAGGTCCTGGTTTTCTCAACAAATAAAGTGAACAGAGGAAAGAATATGGAAAAGAAGAATAAAATAGGCATGAGAGATGCATCAACCAGTTGTAATGTATAAATGAGTCTTACCAGGATCCTGGTGATTTTTGTTTGGTTTGGTTTTGTCAGTTGTGGGACTTGAACCCTGGGCCAGGGCACCGTCCCTGAGCTCTTCAGCTGAAGACTAGAACTCTACCACACAAGCTACAGTGACACTTGGTTTTCCAGTGGTTAATTGGAGATAAGAGTCTCACCTACTTTTAGTGCTAGGCTGGCTTTGAACTGCAATCCTCAGATCTCAGTCTCGGGAGTAGATAGGATTATAAGCTTGAGCCATCAGCGTAGTGATCCATCTTTGTTGTTTTGTTTTGTTCTTTAAAGCAAGCACTAGGGATTAGCCTCAGAGCCTCCTGCTCTCCTTTCCTTCCTTGCTCAAGATGGACATTTTAACCAAACTTTCATCTCCTACTTTTTGCTGGTTAATTGTGGATAAGAGCCTCATGGCTGGCTTCAGAGTTGGTTCCTCAGAACTCAGCTAAGATTATAGACATGCGCCACTAATGTATGGCTGTAGGTGTTTTTATTTAACACATTAAAAATCACTGTAATACAGCCAAGGAAATTTGAATAATGATTAGATTTGGGTTGAAAGTAGTAATTCCATTTTTAAAAGGATACCTTTATTCTCTAGAGATACGCATTAAATCATGTGTAAGTGAGGAAGGCTGGAAATGGCAGATCAAATCTCTAATCCCAGATTCTTGAGCAGTATAGAAAGACTCACACCCTAACTAATAAAGCCAGGTGTGGTGATAAGTATCAGTAGACCCCACAGAGGTAAGAAGGTTGTGGTCTGAGGCAAGCTCCAGGCAAAAGCATGAGACTCGGGCGAAAGCAGAAAACAAAAACAGCAAAAGAAGACCAAGGGGGATTAGACATGTGGTTAGACACACCTGCTTAACAAATATGAAGTCATGAGTTCAAACCTAATTAATGCAGATAGACAGGTGTGTGTGTGTGTGTGTGTGTGTGTGTGTGTGCGTGCGCGCGCGCGCGCGCGCGCAGAAAGAGAGAGAGAGAGAGAGAGAGAGAGAGAGAGAGAGAGAGAGAGAGAGAGAGAATATGTCAGAAATACTGAAGTCAGTGTGGGAAGGAAGCCAAGACTGTACAACAATTGAAGCTGTGAGAATGTTGAGGGGGTGACATGGCTGAAGATATACTGCATTCATAAACTGCTTTGTTAAAGGGCAACTCATTTGTGTAACTACTTAAAGAATTTTTAAAAGGACTCCTCAGAAAGAAATGTATTCATTACCTGACTTATATAACTGTAACCCTTTTGTATGTTACCTATACAATAAAAATTTAAATAAAAATAAAAGCAAAAATAAAATAACAAAATGATGAAATTAAACATAAAATGATAAAAAAGGAACTAGATAAGAGAGTGTTGGAAAGTGTGAGATACATTTAAAAGGGTTTATTTTTACTGTTGATTCATTATTCTATATCTCTTTGTCTATCTACTTTTTTCATTAAAGTAGCACTAAATCTAAGTAGACCATTGGAAAAATGATAATGTTAGAGAAAACAAAAGAAATGCTGTTTTTTATTTCATACAGTTTCTATCGTTTTATGTTTTTGTTTTTTTGTACTTGCATCCTAATTCTGTAACTTTAAAATATGCTTTACTTGACAAACTGTACTCAAGGACAGTGCCCAGGCCCTGAGTTCAAGCCCCAGGACTGGCCAAAAAATGTATGTACTTTTAATAATGCAAGATGTTTGTGGCTCACACCTATAATCCTAGCGACTCAAGGAGGTGATATTTGAGGATTTTAAAGCCAGAAATGGAGCTGTAGCTCTAGTGGTAGAATGCAAGCTTTGAGTAAAAAAACTCAGGAACAATGTCTAAATTGTTCAAGCCCAGGACAGGAGCAGACACACACACACACACACACACACACACACACACACACCCGTAAAGATTGTGACATTCACTCTTAAAATACTTTGAAGGACTTTTTTAATGTATACTTTCTAGAAGTTTAAGGTATTTTCTATTAACTTCAAGTCTACCAAAATAAATTTAAACAAAAATGGAGAATGTGTCATTAAACATTTATTTCTGTGAGTTTGCCATATAAGCACAAGCAAACCAAGGTTACCATGAAAAATGATTAAAATTATGCAGAACACATCACTGGATATCTTCTAACATTCACGGATTCTGAGGAAATATATTTAAATATTATTCAGTAACTTCTGACAGCAAAGGATTGGATAGCATAACCCATAGCCTAGGGATTTGGGGGTAAAAAAATAGTGACAAGAAAAATCATGTCCAACAAAGAATTCAGAATTGTCTGGTCCATCAGAGGTATAGAGTTTAACGTGGTGTTATTTCTCTCCTCTGCCTCTTACTAAGTACGTAAGGTTCTGAGATGTCCCACAAGCACTGGGGACATCTGTCATTATTTCAGAGTAATAACGACAGGAATCCTTGAATTAGCCAGGCCCTTGCTGTACACTGACTTGGAACAAATTTGTAATAGTGAACCCTAAAAAAGAGGACTAAATAAGTCTGATAGTCTCCAGGGACTTCTTTGTATCCCCATACAAAGATCCGCTGCACAAAAATCTATTTAGCTCTTTTAAAATTTATTTGGCATTAACTATGAACGTACTATCTCAATAATTTCAAGAAAAGCCAGACTCACACCCATAACCCTAGCAACTCAAAGGCTGAGATCTGAATATCATGGCTTGAAGCCAGCTTAGAAAGGAAAGTCCCTGAGTCCTATTTCCAATTAACTAGCAAAAAGCCAAAAGTAGAGGTATAGCTCAAGTGGTAGAACACTAACCTTCAGCAGAAAATACTAAGCAAGAACATGAGACATGAGTTTAAGCCCTAGTACTGGTACACACACACACACACACACACACACACACACACACACACACTAATGAGATTAATTTTTAACTTAGTTGAAATTAAAGCAACTCAGTTTGTATATGGTTTTGGTTCTATGGTCAAGAGCTGATTTTTAAAATGCAAGACTAACAGGTGGGAGGGAGCCACAAGGGATTAAATTTATTTAAAAAGAAAGAAAAGCTGGGGGGCCAGGAGTTTGGCCTAGTGGTAGAGTGCTTGCCTAGCATGCACAAAGACCTGGGTTTGATTCCTCGGTATCACATACATAGCAAAAAAGCTGGAAGTGGTGCTGAGGCTTAATTGGTAGAGCTCTAGCCTTGAGAAAGTCCAAGGACAGTGCTCAGGCACTGAGCTCAAGCCCAGGACTGGGAAAGAAAGAAAGAAAGAAAGAAAGAAAGAAAGAAAGAAAGAAAGAAAGAAAGAAAGAAAGAAAGAAAGAAAGAAAGAAAGAAAGAAAGAAAGAAAGAAAGAAAGAAAGAAAGAAAGAAAGGAGAGAAAGAGAGAGAGAGAAAGAGAGAGAGAAAGAGGGAAAGAAAGAGAGAGAGAAAGAGATAGAGAAAGAAAGAAAGAAAGAGAGAGAGAGGAAGGAAGGAAGGAAGGAAGGAAGGAAGGAAGGAAGGAAGGAAGGAAGGAAGGAAGGAAGGAAGGAAGGAAAGAAAGAAAAGAAAAGAAAAGAAAACCTGGGCACTGGTGGCTCACATCTGTAATACTATTCAGAAGGCTGAGATCTGAGGATTGTGGTTCAAAGCCAGCCGGGGCAGAAAAGTCCCCATGAAACTCTTATCTCCAATACATAATTCAGAAAAAGCCAGAAGTGATGCTGTGGCTCAAGTGGTAGAGCACTAGCCTTGAGCAAAAAAAGCTTAGGGACAGTGCCTAGTGAGTATTTTGAATTCTCTAATTTTAGAATTTGTCAGTGACATTTAATTGCACTTTGAAATATTACATGTAATTTATATTTGAAGTGCATTTGAGCTATCTGAATGACAATGAAATAAATTCTTAATCATTGCCAAGTCTCCACATTAATTCAAGAGAATTAAAGCATTTGTTCATATCAAGGAAGAATTTAATCCTAGTAAAAACTAGTTATTAAAGGATTCCTCTTTCAATCAGAAACCAAGACAGGGCAAAAACAGTCAACACTACTCTATTTACTGTGAGTTAGCAAGGATACGCATAGCAAGAAGATTCCTGAACCCGGGTTCAATTCCTCGGTGCCACATACATAGAAAAAAAGCTGAGGCTCAAGTGGTAGAGCTCTAGCCTTGAAAGTCCAAGGACAGTGCTCAGGCCCTGAGCTCAAGCCCAGGACTGGCCAAAAATAAAAATTAAAAAAAGATACCTGAGGGTTGGTCTAGTGGTAGAGTGCTTGCCTAACATGCACAAAGACCCGTATTCCAGTGCCTGCTAACACATACATAGAAAAAGCCGGAAGTGGTTCTGTGGCTCAAGTGGTAGAGTGATAACCTTGAGAAAGCCCAAGGACAGTGCTCAGGCCCTGAGTTCAAGCCCTAGGAATGGCAAGAAGGGGAAGAAGGAGGATAAAGAGTAAGAGAAGACCTTTAAAGGGTGAATTGGCAAGGAGCATGAGAAACAAGGAAACAGGAAATACAGCAAACAAGATACTATCAGGTTTAGGTACCAGATTAAATCTCAATTTTATTGATACATCTGAAGTTACCAACAATCCCAAATCCCTTTCCAATTACTATTGAACAACTAGAATGCAAGTCTTGCATGGACTGAAAGTAAGTTTTAGAAGTTTTTAACCTCATGAATTCTTCACTAGTTAGCCAAATCTCTCAGATCCTTCAGTTAGATTTAGATCAACAATGGAAACCCTGGGTAAGATCATAGAGAAGGATAGTTATACTTTCCAGGGCCCCATACCTCACCTGGTACTATGTACTAATAAAATGCTTTGTCACAAAAGGAAGAGGAATTTAGGGTCTAACTGTTGAATCAAGTCTTTAGTTAGATGGGTATTGAATTCAAGGAGGCCTAGAGAGAGTTCCAGAAATCGACAAGGTCAGTGGAGACATAAGCAAAAACAGGAGGAGTCTTTGGGTACACAAGTAAACTTTGATACCCCAATTTAAATCTCTACCCAATAGATTTGAGTTGTGCTGAGCTTTAACAGGCACTGCAGAAATCTCAGAAGCCTCAAACAGAGGTAAACCATGAGACAAATTGTCAACATTCATCTCTGATAAACCTTGGTGATTGCCTGAAAGAGGAGCAGGACATTGGCTGGTTTTAAGAATTGAATATGTGGTTCCAATCGCTAGGCCCACACATTGTTTTCATGTTGCTTTGCTTCTCTTTCTTCCAAGGGAAATTGTCACACTGCCTCCTTCAGGTTGACTGCCTGCTTTACAATCATCATGACTAAGACTAAGACAGGTCTCTTCTAAAGTTCCTGAGACTCGGCTATCTCTTCCTCTTGGTTTTGTCCACAGAAACAGCTACCCAAGAATACCTTAGTGTATTTTGCTTGTCCTGCCATCTTCCCTGATTGACTGTGCCATCTTGTGGGTCCTATAACAGGGTTTCCCCATAGGTAGGTTGAGTTGTAATAATAACCACAGAGAACAAGACAGAATCCGGAGAGGCAAAGGCCTCTAGGAGGATTTTCTAGGAGGAACTGTGTTCATGTTAGAACTTATCTGTCACACTCTGATGCTGTGGGGGTGACAATTGGTTTGTACCAAGTAACAGCATTCACTGATGTGTCTACTCTTAGATCATCTGCAACCCAATGAGTAGACCAGAAAGAAGGGTTTATTGAATGTTTTATTAAATGATATTTTGGCATGGATGGGGAGAGCATCTGCCATCATTTCCCATTAGAAACCTGCAAATTCAAATGACATGAATGGTCGTTGCTATCATGTTATTTTTTTTAATTTCTGAAGCACTCTCTGCAACTTTTTTAAAGTGGGTTATTAGCCAGTGATGAAGTGACATTTTATTTCATCAATTGGCAGTTGCAGTTTCCTCAAAGATCATTAGCAACAGTTATTAAGCTGCAGAGATTGACAGATGGTCCCAGCCCACACTTCCACTCTGACAACACCTATCTCACCATCAAGTAAGTATTTAGGTAGTAATATTTCCCATGGGAAATAACCTGCTATAGTGATTCCTAGCAAGATTTAATTAATATTGTGCTAATTTGGGGGGAGGGACGTGTAGACTATTCCTGGGGCTGAAACACTGTGTCTGGACACTGTGTCTGAGCTTTTTGTTCGAGGCTAACACTCCAGCACTTGAGCTACAGTTCTACTTCTGATGGTTAATTGGAGATAAAAGTCTTTCCTTACCAGGCTGGTTTCGAACCATGATCTTAGTCTCCTGAGACGCTAGAAATTCAGGCATGAGCCACCGGAGCCTAGCTGGACTGTCAATTTTTATAACAAATGTTTAGTTGACAGGACCTCTGATTATTTCATCTTGTTCTTTTAGTCTGATTAGGATCACTTGATTTATGATTCATATTTTTTTTCTACCTTTAAATACTTCAAGGAGGAAAATGAGAATCTACAGAAACATTTAGCATGTGATACAATATACTTTATAAAGTCATATTTTATACCAAGCCAGCATCACATTCATCATCCATAGTGAGATGAAAAGACATAAACTGTTTGTAGCAACATCCCACAAATAATGAAGAAAAATAAGAGGACTGGAAACTCCTGGAAACATGTCTTAATTTACTAGTACCATTACATGGTATCTAAAATTACTTTCTAAGTTCTTGCACTAAAAAGGTAGAATTTAAGCCAACTAATGGGAGTCTGCCAATGCATATATAAATAATAAGTGTGTTATTTATGTCGGGGAACACTATATCCTGAGAAAGATACCGAATTTGCCATACTGGGTCTAAATAAATGATGCAAAGGTGACAATATTTGCTACCTCAGCCACTGGGAGAGCCTTCACAAATGAAGTCATTTCCCCTGGCATTCATTGCAGAGAATAACATGAAACAAGGTACTACCTGCTGCACTTGCCTAGCTTCCATAAATATTTTAGATTGAAGACATTAATATGAAAACAATGGAACATAGGTGGAAAAATTAGAAAACCTGGGTATTCTGGCTAGAGGTGTAGCTCCAGTGCAAGAGACTCAAGTTTGATCCCTATTACCCCTACATTAGATTAGTAGACAGACAGACAGACAGATAGATGGTAGAGGATAGATAGATTGATAGATGATAGATAGATAGATGATATGTGAGATAGATTATAGGTAGATATATATATACGAAATAGAGCCCAGCACTGTGGCTGACACATGTAATCCTAGCTACTCAGGAGGCTGAGATCTGAGGATCAAGGTTCAAAGCCAGCCCAGGCACTAAAGGACCTGAGACTCTTATCTCCAGTTAACCTCTAGAAAATGGGAAATGGAGCTTGGCTCAAGGCTAGGGTGGTAGCCTTGAGCTGAAGAGCTCAGGGACAGCACCCAGGCCAAGTTCAAGCCCCATGGCCCACAAAATAATAATAATAATAATAATAATAATAATAATAAGAAGAAGAAGAAGAAGAAGAAGAAGAAGAAGAAGAAATAGATGCTAGATAATTATCCTGTCTCTCTGTATGTCATTTTCTTCTCCACAGAACAGTAGAGAACGTGCAAATGTGCAAATTCTACAAATACTAGCAACTACATAATATAAATACTATCTTCACATCTTTTCTATTCAAGTACAAAATATTTTACATAAACCTGATTAGGCTGGATCCTGATGGCTCATACCTGTAATCCTTGCTAGTCAGGAGACTGAGCTCTAAGGATAGAGGTCTAAAATAAAGCATCCACAAGACTCATCTTCAATTAACCAGCAAAAAAAAAAAATCCAGAGGTGCAATTTGGCTTAAGCAATAGAATGCCAACCTTGAGTGGAAAAAGCCAAGTAAGAGTGAGAACCCCTGAGTTCAAGCCCCAGTAACGACACAAAGAAAATGGCTTCGTGATAACTAAATAAGCAGAAAACATAATGTTAATTACCATGGAGATAGTTACAGGCTTCAAGTCTTTTGTTCTCTCCCACTCTACCTTCTGAGTAAGGTCCTTGGTAGCTGATCTGCATGTGTCTCAGTAGTTACAGCTTGGGTTGGCCTAGAGTCATACCTACTTAAAACCTGTCTCTTTGCTTGTAGCAACACTTGGCTCATTTCAGCTTCAGACTGTCCCATCTTTCAGTTAAGTATGTGGGATCCCTGATTCTAAGAGCCACTGCCTGCAGTCTGGCTAGGGAACAGCTACTAGCTCATCATGAAAAAGATACATGTCGGGGTCTCTAATCTGCAGGATGGGGTTTGTTAAAGTTGTCAAGAATAGGGCCTACTTTAAGAGATATCAGGTGAAATTTAGAAGACACTGAGAGGCAAAACTAACTACTATGCTAGGTAATGTTTGGTGATTCAAAACAAAAATAAGTACAACACACCCAAATACAGGATAATAGTTTATGTAACCAACAGAGATATTGTCAGATTGTTTATGCACACATAGAAGGAGACACAATGGTCTGTGCAGCATATGCGCACAAACTACCCATGTACTGTGTGAAAGTAGGCCTCACCAATTATGTGACTGTTTATTGCATTGGCCTGCTGCTGCCCCGCAGGCTTCTCGATAGGTTTGGGATGGACAGGAGCTACGAAGGCCAAGTGGAGGTGACAGGTGATGAGTACGACCTGGAGACTATTGACGGAAAACCTGGTGCCTTCACCTGCTATTTGGATGCAGGCCTTGCCAGAACTACCCCTGGCAGTAAAGTCTTTGGTGCCCTGAAGGGAGCTGTGGATGGAGGTTTCTCTATCCCTCACAGTACCAAGTGATTCCCTCGTTATGATTCTGAAAGCAAGGAGTTCAATGCAGAAGTACATTGGAAGCACGTCATGGGTCAGAATGGTGCAAATTCGATGCGTTACCTAATGGAAGAGGATGAAGATTCGTACAAGAAGCAGTTCTCACAGTACATAAAGAACAATGTAACTCCAGACATGATGGAGGAGATGTACAAGAAGGAGCATGTTGCTATAAGCGAGAACCCAGTCTATGTGAAGAAGCCCTAGAGAGAAATGAAGAAGAGGTGGAATCGTCCCGAGATGTCCCATGTGCAGACATGGGTAGCTCAGAAGAGGCCAAGCTTCTCCAGAGCTCAAGAGCGGGCTGCTGAGAGTTAAACCAAGTGATTTTCTATGAAGATTTGTTTCAAAAAGACAAGAAACTTATTGATAAGCGGGGAAAAAAAAGGTGCATGTCAAAGAACCAGGCTTTGCTTTCCCTTCAGGGAATTTCACAAGTATTTTTACTTGGTTTCAGTTAGTGGTTATCTGTTAGTTGCAGCAAGCAGCGTGCAAATGAGAGTCATGATGGCAAAAATAAGAACCACTGGACACTAGTGGCTCACATCTGTAATACAAACTACTCTACAAGCTGAGATCTGAGGATCCTAGTTCAAAGCCAGCTTAGGAAGACTAATCTGAGAGATGCTTATCTCCAATAAACCTGCAAAAAGCAAGAAAATGAGATATGGCTCAAGTGATAGAACTTCAGCCTGGACTGAAAAAGCCACATGAGAACTCACATCCCTGAATATTGGCACATACACACACACACACACACACACACACACACACACACACACACACACACAGATTTTTCTCATTACTTCAATCCATACAGTCCTGGCTCTGCACACTCTGTAGGTGTACAAATTTGCCTTAAAAAACCCTACTAGCCCAACAGCAAGGCTCTAGTTTCAGTGATCTAGTAGATTAACTCTGAGTAACAGTACAAACTCAGATCTCAATGTAAGTAAATAACACACTTGGCCTCATGATTAGTGACTGTGTTCACTTTCTGGGATTGGTGTGACAAAGTACAAGCTCTGGGTTATTGCTTAAAACAACAAGATTTACTGTCTCACTGCAATGAAGGCTACAAGTGCCAAGCGAAGCCGTTGGCAGCTTCATCTTCTCTGGGGACTCTAAGGAGAACTTTCTCCTCTTTTCCTTGCTGTTTGTGTTTGCAGAAATCTTTGATTTTTTCAGATGTTGCCCTTCAATCACGTGGCTCTTTCCCTAATGTGTCCTTATCTCATCTTTCTTCTCTGTGTGTCTGTGTCTCTGTCCAGATTTTCTCTTTTTGTAAGGACACCAGACCAGAGTTTTAAGATCCTCGTCCAATGCCCTCATTTTAAGATAATGTAGATCTTGGCTTCACACACACACACACACACACACACACACACACACACACACACAGCCACATTTTTGGAGATTAGAATATCAGATATGTCTTTAGTGGGTATGGAAGGTAAACGTTAGTTCAGCCTATGTCAAATGGATTGTTTAGGTCATTTTATATAATTTCAGATAGCACAAGCATTTTTACAACACAGAGAGAAGTATGTTTTTATCTAGTAATAAGGGAGCAAAAGAAATGACTTTGAAAGACTAAAGTTCTATCTAGGGAAACTAATTTAATAAGACAACACAACTTGGTAATTTAGCCACCGTTCAACTACAATTCCTGTTCAGTAAACTTTCTCTTTTGTAGCTCAAAAGGATGATTCAGTTCCTGTAGTGAAAAATAATCATGTTATTTCTTGCCTGGCCCTTGAAACTGAGCTATACTATAGCATCCAGTCCTGACAAGTCTCTCTTCTCTATTAATCAGTAGCGTCCAAAGAAGCCAAAGATAAATCTCTCCTGTCTTCCTTAGAAATGTAAATGTGTTGCACCTGTAGCCAGATTGCTTGCCTTGCTAAAAAGTCAGCCTAACAATGAAACCAATGATTAATTTCCATCTTCTCCTCAATTAGTAGATATATCAATCTTAGTAGGTTAGAATGTACCTCCCGGGAAACAAAAGGCAAAAAAGACTTTTCAAAGTAGAAAGAAAAAGAAGGGATTTGATGTTCAGAGAGAAATTGCTTAGTGTCATTAGGCTATCTGTCTTTGATAGTTGGAGCTTATAAAAGGAAGGTTCTATCTCATAGCGATGAGGGAAACACATGTTCTAAATTTACTAATTATATTTTTAAGGAATAGCTCCCAAGTCTTTGAGAAAGGCATTTCTGGATAACAGAAGATTTCCAGAGAATGGATCTATAGTTATTTTCTAAATAAGTGCTCATAAAATAAAATAAGAGCAGGATGTAGAAACAGCAGGTCTATCTTTGTGACTGTTGTTCTTAATGTACTAAGTGCAGTTATTTATTTTCTCTTTTTTTTTCCCCTTATGGGTAATCACATGTGGTTACTGTATCTGACTTTGTTACCTGGAATATTGTATATACATTTATTTATTTATTTACTTATTTATTTGAAATAGGGAAGGGAAGGGGGAAAATGATTGATCGGGGTGGAGAGAGGGAAAGGGAGACAAAAATATGAGAAGGGGTATCAATGTTCAAGAAGTAATGTACCCACTACCTGATGAATATAACTGTAACCCTTCTATACATTACCCCAACAATTAAAAAAAAAGACCAGAAACTGTTGACTCATGCCTAAAATCCTAGCTACAGAAGAAGCTGAGATTGAAGACTCATGATTCAAAGCCAACCCAAACAGGACAGTCCATGTGACTCTTATCTCCAATGAACCAGCATAAAAGCTGGAAGTGGAGCAGTGGCTCAAGTGGTTGAGATTCAGCCTTGAGGAAAAAATTCAAGGCTCAGGTCCAGAGTTCAAGCCCCAGGACAGGCACAACCTCTTGGGCCCCCACCAAAAAAAAAAAAATTAGGAGACTAGAGACAAGTTTTTCCTTTGACAAACTCATTGAGCAACAGTACACTTTGCCAGGAAAGCACATCAAGGAAAAAAAGGCATCCAAGGAGCAGGGCCTGAGCTACTAGAGACCACATGAGAATTCGCTCAGATCCATGTGTGTTGGGGGACATATGGATAAACTCTGTAGTGCTGAGTGAGACTTTGAAACTTTCTATATACCAACATACTGATTTCCAGGAGTTCTTGTAGGATGTGAGTTTAATGTTGATACCAGTCTTATTTGTAGATTGTCCAAAGACATAAGGTATGGGGTAGGGGTCTGGCCCTGCTGATACAACGATAGACCTGCTGTTTTTACATCCTGGTCTTATTTTATGAGCACTTATTTAGAAAATAACTATAGATCCGTTCTCTGGAAATCTTCTGTTATCCAGAAATGCCTTTCTCAAAGACCTGAGAGCTATTCCTTAAAAATATAATTAGTAAATATAAAATAGACAGAGAAAACATTCTGTCTCAATATCTGACGTGATTATGAGAAGCAAAGTACATAAGGAGATGAGTTTTCTTAAACCCTTAGAAAGAGCTGAGAACTATAATCCTAGCTACTCAAGAGGCTGAGAGCTTAGGATTGCAGTTCAAAGCTATCCTGGACAGAAAGGTATATGGGACTCATTTCCAGTTAACCACCAAAGGCTGGAAGTAGTGGTGTGACTCAAGCAGTAGAGTGCTATAGTGCCTTAAATTTAAAAAGCTAAAGGACAGCACCCGGGCGCTGAGTTCAAGCCCAAGTACTGGTACAGTCTTGCCCGAGTGGTTGGCAGGGAGGCTCTGAATTCCCTCTTAGAGAAGTTGTTTGGGAAAGCTTACAATGATAACTCTTTCCTCTGCCCTTTGAATTGTATGTCTGCAACTCAGAATTGTCTCTGCAAAGCCTGACCAGCAGAGTCTTGAGAGGAAAACATCCCAGAAGATAGCCTTGTTCTGGCTCCCAAAACCTTGAAAGGGGGGGGGGGGGGGACCTGGCTCTTCTTGCCATCTTTCTCTAAGCTTGCCTCGCAGTCAAAACCAACCGTAGACTTCTTCCAAATCCAGTAAAATCTCATCATCGTGAAGGTCACACACTGCATCAGAGGAAGGTTTAAATGCAGCAAGTTTGATGGGACAGTTTCCTGATAACAGCTGGGCTTTATGACGTAGATAATTATGCAATAAAACTATGGGATGGCAGATTAGAGTTTCATTATCTATGACACCCACTCTTCTCTCATAACTCATCCCAATGGATTCTAGAACATTTAAAGACAAAGGCCAAATAGTAAGTCAAGTACGCCTTTATCTTCTCAATATTAATTTTTAGGTAAAGGGAGAAGCAGTGTGTCTTGTTCTACAGGATTCCAACTGAAAGGTGATGTGGCCCACGCTGTCACCTGCCTATGTCACAAACACCATGGGATGGTCTATGGTTGATCTGGCTCGAAATCACACCACTGGAAGGGAAGGAGGGCAGGAGAGAGGGAAGCGGGGAGAGAGGAAGGGGGAGAGAGGAAAGGAGGAATGAGGAGGAGGGGAAGAGGGAGGGAGAAGGAGATGGAGAAGGGGAGGGAGAAAAAAGAAGAAAGGAAGAGGGAAGGAGGGCATGAGGGAAGGAAGGAAGGGAGAAGAGAAGGGAGGAGGGGGAGAGGGGGGAGAGGGAAAGATCCATGAGGAAGGAGGGGAAGAGGGAGGGAAGAGATGAAGGGAGGAGGAGAAAAAAGAAAAAATGAGGGAGGAAGGGAAGAAGGGAGGACACAATTGAAAATCATCTAATATTTCAAGATAGGTGGATTCTGGAGAGAGACAGGGAAAAGAACTTTGTTCAAGCTTTTTAAGAGGGAGAGAGTGATAATAGATAGATGATAGATAGATAGATAGATAGATAGATAGATATGCTTGAATAGATTCTTTATGTTCCCATAGCCAGTCCTGTATTTTACAAATATATAACCACATATAAAATTGTCTATAATACTTCCTTTGTACCCCAATACTAGTGAGTGGCTCACACTTGTAACCCTAGCTATTCAGAAGCCTAAGATTGGGAGAATCAACTTATCAGATATAATTTTATGTTTATATTGTCAAATTTTATACAATTTTATACATATAAATTATATGTTTTGTTTTTCTGGTCCTGGCGCTTGAACGCCAGGGCATGGGTGCTGTCTCTGAGCTCCTCTGTGCTCAAGGCTAGTGCTCTACCACTTGAGCCACAGTGCCTGGGCTGACTTTGAACCATGATCCTCAGATCTCAGCCTCCTGAGTAGTTGGGATTGCAGGTATGAGCCACCAGTAGCCAGCTGAGCTCTGTTTTTTTAAAACAATAACTAAGACAGTGCTTTTTAGGCTGATTTTCATCAGAGAATCACAATGAAGTGTTGTTAAATATATATCTACATACACACATGTATTTTATATGGAGGATATTTATGAATCTTAATATCTGTAAATTATATATAAAATTTTAAAATATGTACATATTTAGGAGGGTGCCAGTCCTAGGACTTGAGCTCAGGGACTGTTCTTGTGCTTTTTTGCTCAAGGCTAGCATTCTACCATTTGAGACACAGCACCACTTTTAGATTTTTACTGGTTAGAGTCTCACAGACTTTCTTGCCTGAGATGACTTCACACTGAGATGCCCAGATCTCAGCCTCCTGATTAGCTAGGATAAAAGGCATGAGCCACCAGCACCTAGCCACAGATGCAAATGGCATGATTTGTAGTATGGCAATATATAATTTTCCTAAGAACCAAAGGCATAAATTAGTAATTTTCTCTCTAGTATGTTTAAAATCATGCCACTTAAAAATGTATTATACATTTTAAAACACATTGCTGAAAGGCATACAATCTAAAATAGCAGGCATTTAAAAATCTACAAGAATATGGTAGTTCCTGCAAATTGCTCTCTTTTTTTGTTTGCTTTTTGAATCAAGGTGGTCTTATGGTGCCAAAGCTGATCTTGAACTTGGGATCTTACTGCCTTCTCCAATGCATGCTTTTAAATTATGTGTATAATTATATAATATAGAATCCTCTTTCAAGCACATCACCAAAAATAACTACTTAGTGCTCTTTTCACTAAGTCCTGATTAAGTCAGAACAGAGTTTTCTGTGCTGCCATCAGCATCCCTTATGTGAGTTTATCCTCATTTTAATCTAGTAACTGTCTCTTTCATTCAACATCTTTTTTCATTTGTTTTACTGAATGAGTTGAAAGTAGTCGATTTCTCTTTGCCCCTGTATGTCTCAAGGCTTTGATTCCTTCCATACTGCATTAATATTTAAGTTTATAGTTGCAAAGCAATTTACACTTACAACCTTGAAGATTTCTTTGTTTTATAACATTCCACCCAAATGATAGAAAACCAGATCATCCATAAAGGAAACAAATTGATTTCAGTTGGCCTCAGGCTTTCCAAGCACAATGTTAAAGACAAGAACCCCATAAAGTGATATTTTTCAAGAGTTGAAAGGAAATAAATATTGATCTTTAAATTATTAGCGGCCAGAAATCTTTAAAGATGCTATCAGACTATGAAGATTCAAAAGTTTTTAATTCTCATAAATCCCTTCGAAAACATTTTTAAAGGAAATATACCAGTAGAAAAATTTTTAAAAATAAACCTAGAAATAAAGTATTCAACTTGTGGAAATAAAGATAGGCATTTATTGTACCCCAAAACTACATGAACGTACAGCACATCAAAAACAACTCTGAGGAAAATAGGAAATAGCCTCTTGGAGTAAGGGCTGTTCTGTGATAGGGAAAAAAAGAAAAGAGCCACAGGTGGCCAGAGACCATCAGAAATCTCCTTTGGTTTTCTGAGATGATGGTAACATTTACACATAGGGGAATCTGAGATAACATAAGAAAAAGTAACACCATTACAATATACCTTTTGTGTGTCCCAGTACCAAGTCTTGTACCTTACTTATGGCTGGTGCTCTACCACTTGAGCCATACCTTCAGTCTAGTTTTATGGCTGGCTAATTAGATATGGAGTCTCTTGGACTTTTCTGCCCGGGGTGACTTTTGTTAGGAACAGAAATCTATTTTCCTCTTCATTACCAAGCAGGATCTGTGTGATCACAGACAGGAGTCTTAACAAGGCAGAAGGGTTAGTTCTTGGGTTTCTTATTCCTAATGCTTTACCCAGCCCCTGTCCATTTCCTTATTGACCTCAGGATTCAGGCTCATAGTTTAGACACACAGGCAACCAGAGATCCCTTGTGTGAGTGAAGACACATCGGCCTCAGGACATCACCTAGGTAAGTTAAGACCAAGAAATCCAAACTTGTAGCTGAAATATGTTTCATTATCTTCCTTTGAAAGGAAAGATTCTTATTGATTTCTCCTTTCAACTTCCACTCTTTTGGTCTAGAGTTGTTCTTTTCTTCGAATACTTATAACATTTTCTGACTATCTTTTTTATCACTAAGTAAGAAAAATTTAAGGTAGAAGGTAGTCTCACTCAGTTTTGCTATTAAGATTTGTAGCAGTCCCTTGATATGCAGGGTACAACACAAGAACCAAGCAAGAACACTCTGATGATTAGAGTTTCAGAGGACATCATCCTTATCCATTTTTCAAACTACTGTTCCATTAGATTTGTGAAGGGGTCATTTATCCACAAGCTTTCAGCCAGTTTATTTGCTAGGGTGGTCAGTCCATCTAGGGTAGCGTTATTCAGAATGAAGGCACAACACTGGCCTCCTGTCATTACAGTCTCCCTCTTTTACTTCCAAATAGCATAACTAGGCCTAAGTGATTATCCCAACTCAAAAGACTTGTGGCTCTCATTGTTCAGCCATTTTCTTAATCGCATCTCCTACTATAGTTGGTTATAGCAAATGTAATTGATCCTATCAGCCTTCTCAACACTTATTAATGGTAAACTCCTTCACACCAGAACAAGCCTGGCTCAAAGCTAGTAGATGTTTCATTTCTGGCCTACAAACTTGTTAAATCTAAGTGTGTATTAGAATCCAAAGATTCCATTGCAATTGATCAGGAGGGTGACATACAGTGGCCCCTAATACTGGCTTTTTGTCAAGTGATTTCACTGAAGTGTAATGAGTCTCCAAATAACAGAATCGAATCTTCTTTGTTTCTTTTTCTCTTTGGTCCATGCATGATCATTCCAATATTCTCTCTGCTGTCTAGATGAATTTTTTCCTTTTTCTCCCCACTCCTATTTTCTAAAGAGGGGTCCTTTCCTCTTGTTAGCAGTTTTCTGACTTCTACTCAATCCTTCTCTATCAACAATGTCTTAAACCTTTCCAATGTGCTCAATCTCCCAAAGAAATACCCTTTACTCACAGCCAACCTCCAAGAAAGGCAGTAATAAAGACACTCCTTTCTACCTTAGTTCCTGCATGGAGTTGCCTGGTTCCTGGAAGCTTTTTGCTTGGCCACTGCTATTCATTGCTCTAACTTTCTGTCCCCTTTGACTGAAGCTGCAGCTGAGGGAAATCAGTTAGCCAGAGGGGCTCTGCAATGATCAGCAGGAAACATCACCCCTCATGGAAATTTCCCCCTCGCTTCACAGTCACAGCTAGATATGGAGTGCACCCTTAAATCAAGAATAGAAATCCATTTTCGTTCTGCATTACCAAGCTTATAGTCACCAACAAGAGTTTTAGCAAGAGAATTCTTAATATTTCTCCAGATGGGTATACTCTCGGCCGGCACTGAGAAGGCAAGCACGCTAGACGGGCTGTCTGCCTGATTTCCAACACCTAATGCTGTTCCCACCTCTGGTACATTATACTGCCCTGTTCGCCTCAAGTTACCAGCTCTCAGTTTTGACAGACAAATTACAGAAGATCACAAAGGTGAATGAAGCTGCACAAACTTCCAGAAGTCATCTAGGTGAGTTAAGACTAAGAAAATGAGACTTACAGCTGGAATAGTTATGGTATCTGCCTTTGAAAGAAAAGATTCCTGTAATTTCCTCCTTTTATTTTGAACTATAATCCCCTAGGTCTAACTCCTATATAGTTAGGATAGTAAGCATAAGCCACCAGTATCTGGTGACATCACAAAATTTCAGAAGTTAAAATTCCAAACAAAGTTTTCATCTATGAAGTAAGAGTTGCTATAAGAGAGGAAAGGGAACTAAGAAAGTATGGGAAACGGAGAAGAAAATAGAGAGGAGAGAAATAAATCATAGTAGAACAATAATTAGGAACATCAAAGGTGAGGGTTTTTTGGTAAGATAGTGTAGTGTGTGTGTGTGTGTGTGTGTGTGTGTGTGTGTGTGTGTGTGTGTGTGTGTGTGTGTGTACTCCAGTTCTTAGGCTTAAACTGAAGGCCTGGGCACTGCCCCTGAATATTTTTGAAGGATAGTGCTCTACCATTTGAGCCACAGCTCCTCTTGTGGCTTTTTGGTGGTTAGTTAGAGATAAAAGTCTCACGGTTTCCTGTCTGGGCTCTTTGAACCTCAGTCCTCAGATCTCAGCCCCCTAAATGGCTAGGACTATAGGTGTGAGCCACTCGTACCTGGAAGATAAGATTTTTAAATGTCAAAAAAAAATCTAACAGACACATTGGAAATACTGCCAAGGAGAAAATAGAAGAAATGAATAACAATGGAAAGCATCAGAGTCTAGATACAAGGGTAAATTCAAGAAGCTATGACACTAAAAACATACATATGCCCAGGAGTGAAGGAACTAAATGTATAAAGCAAGTATTCACAGATCTACATGGAAGAAACAGCAATAGAATTAATAGTCGAGGATTTCAATAAATGGATAGGCCATGCAGCAGGCTTAAATTACACTGTAGATCCGACCTAGAAAACCAGACCACTCAACAGCAGCTAAATATACAAATTCATCTCAACATACACAGAATATTTTTCCAAGATAGTACATGTAACAAACTTTTGAACACTGAAATATGATTATGTATCTGGTCCTTACAATTTAGGTTTAAAACTAGAAAGCAATGGAGAAAAAATTCGGTGGGGGGGAGGGTAAAGGGTACCAAGACATGTGAAAGGGTATCAATGTATGTGAATTAATGCACCTTCTATATGGCAAATATCATGTAACTCTTTTATTAATTACAATAAAAATATAAAAAAAGAAAAAATTCACAAATGGAAATTAAACACACTCCTGAATTATCATGGAACCAAAAAAGAATCTAAAAGCAAATAAAGTATCCCATGACATAAATATGGAAATACAATATGCTAAAATGTATGAAATTCAGCAAAAGTAGTTCAAAAAGAAAAGTTTAGATAAATGTCTTCATGAGTTAAAGGACCTCAAATAGATGCCTGAACTTTACACCTACAGGAAATAGAAGTGGGGAAAAGGATATTCGAGGGCTAAAAATGAGTTTACCTCAAGGCAAGATGTTCAATGGACAAAAGGAATTGGGTAGTGGATGAGTTCCAGGGAGAATAAATAGAAAATGCACTACATTCTGCCTTGGACAGATTGGTGGGTGGAAGTAGGGATGTGCTGGGATGCAAGGTGGGGGAAGGGCCCCTGACTCGACCCCTCCACCTCACAAGGATCCTTTGTGATGAGAGGCCTCTGTGATGCAGGCTTGAGCCCACAGCCTGCTGGCAAAGGACATCTGTAAAGCTCAGGTTGCCTGAGAGCAACAGCGCAATTCAGACAATGGAGAATCCTCTCTTCAATCTGAAAAGCAGCAGTGCCCAATGGCTGAGCCCCAACTCCACAACCATGGTATTGGATATGATCCTTGCCTTCATGTGTGGAGTGGGGCTTTTCCTCCTGCTACTGCCTTTCCTTGACCGAAACCCATCTTTACCACGACCTGAGAAAAAAAAGAAGCAGAGGAAGGTAAGTATCTTTCAATCCAGACTCTTACAAAATATCTTCTTTCCTTCCTTCTTTCCCTCCTTCCTTCCTTTCTTCCTTCCTTTTCTCTCTTTCATTCTCTCTCTTTACACACACACACACACACACACTCTCTCTTTCAAATCAAATAGATGAGTGACTGAAAGGGAAATCCTAGGTAAGAAATGGAGGTGGGGGGGGGTCGGTATCTTCTCCTGGCACTAGCAGGACGGGGCAGGGTGAGGATGGCACCAGGTCATTCTCTAAGTTCATGGACCATCTGTGTGGAGTGCTTTAGATTCCAAGGAGGGTGGGAAAGGTGTATGAACTTTCCCACACCTTTGCTCATCTTTGGGCTGCTTTGAGGCCTGTGCTGAATTCCTGGGATTCACTAGAGCCTGGACTCATCCATGGGCAGGCACCAGCAGAGGTCCCAGACTATGGTTGTGAGTAGAGGCACAGTGACTAAGGGTGTCCAGGATGGAGCACACAGAGGAAATCCCTTTTTTTAGAAAAAGGCCTGTAATCCTAGCTTACTCAGGAGAATGAGATCTGAGTATCACAATTCAAAGCCAGCCAGTGTATTAAAGTCCATGAGATTCTTTTCTCCAATTAACCACCAGAAAAACAGAAGTAGAGCTGTGGCTCACGTGGTAGAGTACTAGCCTTCAGCAGAAAAAGCTCAGGGACAACGCCAATGCTCAGAATTCAAGCCCCAGGACTAATAAAAAGAGGGGGGGGAAAAGAAGGGAAGGAGGGAGGGAGGAAATATGAGAAATTGAGAAAGAAAAAGAAAAAGAGAGGGGGAAAGGAAAGGAAAGGAAAGGAAAGAAAGGAAAGGAAAGGAAAGGAAAGGAAAGGAAAGGAAAGGAAAGGAAAGGAAAGGAAAGGAAAGGAAAGGAAAGGAAGTTAGACACTGGTAGCTCAGACTCGTAGCCTAGCTACTTGGGAGGGAGAGATCTAAGGATCACAGTTTGAAGCCAACCTAGGCAGGAAAGTCTGTGCGACCCTTACCTTCAAAAAACTACTTGGAAAAAAGCCAGAAATGTATGTATGTATGTATAATGTTTCTCTTATTTTGCCAGTCCTGGGTCTTGAACTCAGGGCCTGGTGCTGTCCCTGAGCTGCTTTTGCTCAACCACTTGCACCACAGTTCTACATTCAGCTTTTTCTGAGCAGTTTATTGGAGATGAGTCTCATGGACTTTTCTGCTGGGCCAGGTTTCAAAAAGTGAGTAAAAGGGAAGAAAAAAACAAATCCCATTCATTCAATATAGAATGTCATGTTCAGGAACAATGCCTGCCCCTTGGCTAGAGAGAAGAGACTGAGAATTGAACTCAACCTATTATCTTCTTGTTTCACAGTATCATCTGCAGATATGGGGATGGAAAAAAAGCAGGAAAAAAAGTATCCCTCCAAAAGGTAAGGCTATGCCATTCATTCCTGAGGCTCAGAATTAATACTGGTCCTATGGGCCAGAGGAAGGTCCCTGTTTCTCAGGGTGTAGCTACTGGGGCCTGAGGGAAAGGGTCCTGGGAAGGAAATTGGAACTAGGGACATTTCCCATGTCCTGTGTTCCAGAACTGGATTTGTTCTGCAGGGGACGGTGTGGGATATGGTAGAACAATCGTGTCTGACTTTAGAGGACTGCTGTGGACAGGCTGTTGTACTTGAATAAGACTCATGTTTTCTCAGATGATCCCAGCCTTTCTTCTACAGCACAGCTGTAAGGACCCTGGAGAACGGATGGATATGGAACCCATTTGTAAATAACAACCCATCCTATACTTTGCAATCTCTGTCAGCCAGAGTTCTTATAACCTGAGCTTTGGTGCCTGGGTTGCACAGTTAAATCTCACAGGGTCTCTTCTACACAGACGTCCCATTCAGATTCCACTAGTCTCCCATCTCTCTCTTCACTACCATAATCCAGTCTCCTTATTTCTAGCATCTAGAGAACACATGAAGGAGATAAAGGAAAAAGAACAAAATGGCTCACGTTTAGAACAAATGAGCCCAGAACACCACTCGGACTCTGTAAGGGATCTATCAGAGCCACCAAGTGCAGAACAGGATGAAAAAACCCCACAACATGTGAGCCCAGAACACCATTCTAATCCTGTAGGGGATCCTTTAGAGCCACCAAGTGCAGAACAGGATAAGAAAGCCCCACAGCTCATGAGCTCAGAACATCACTCCAATCCTATAAGGGATCCATTAGAGCCACCAAGTGCAGGACAGGAAGACAAAACCCCACAATCCTTCTGGAGCATGAAAGATAAAGCAGAACATCTACTCGGTCCACAGCAACCATCTTTACCCAAAATCATGGAAGACGATTTCCAGAAGAAATATAACCAGCTTTTCTGGGGTCCCCCCTCTCTACATAGTGAATCCTTGGTGGCCACAGCCTGGATTCCCCAGAATTCTCCTCTACAGTCTCCATTCTTCCTATTCAATGGAACATCAATTCAAGATAAACTATCTCCACTGCTTTCCCAGGTCCATCCCCTCTCCCACCTGGAGTCCCAGTCCCCACCCTTGATTCTGCCTATCTCCCAATTCCAGCCCTCACCTCTGGGTCATTTCCGTCAATCCTCTCTCCCTTCCCTGCCTTCTGCTCTACACGGCCTTAGGGACTATGGCACCTCTTTTTCTGTAACCAAAAATAAAATCCATTTTTTCAGTCCCACTGAAATTCATTACCCAGAAAAGTCCTTGGTGAGAAGACAAATGGAACCTGAGTGGGATTTCCCCCCAGTGGTCCAGGTGTCTCAGGAATCCAACCTTTCCCAAGAAAGCTGGGCAGTCTCTATCCTGCCTGATAATTTGCCCATTAGCCCTGAGCTCCGAGGGAAACTGGAACAACACATTCAGAAGTGGCTCTTTCAACACCAATCGAACCGGCACCCCAGGCTCCAAGAATCCCTGGAACTGATGGATTTTCAAGAGGAGTTAGCCAGAACATGTTCCGACAGCACCAAGCCTGGCCCTTCTCAGTCCTCCCTGTCGGCCAGTGAATACTGCAAGGATGGACAGAAGGTGAGGTTCTATTTAGACAGGGAGATCAGCAAGAACTTGGGGCTTATTCTAGGAAGAGCCCCGAAACACCCATCCACGGAGGTGGAAAATGTCCCAGTGAAAATTACAAAGGTGAACTCTGAAGAGTTTCTGAAGAAGAAGAATTTATCTTTCAAGAATGACTCCATTAAACACGTATCAAGATGCGGCGACAAGAATCTACAAAATGATTTCAAATCTCATTTGACTGTGAAGTCAGGGCCTGAGTGTAAAGCTCGTGAGTGTGAAGGCATGCCCCAACCCTGGCTTCCTGCTCTGCCTATGCCCAACACCCCCGGGCAGACCGATAGTCTGGAATTTTCAAAGAGTACGGAAAGCTGTGAGATCACCTCCCGAAAGCTTTCCTTCATCGACATATGTACTCATCAGGTCCTGGAGGCCCATATTATAAAGCTCTGGGTGAAACACCGGTGGGGCTTGCCCCTCAAGGCCCTCAAACCCATTAATGTCTTTAAGTTGAAAAAGACTCACCTTTTAGACCCCCCACACTATGCCAGTTCCTCCTCCACCACCTGTGTATCTAGGACAAGCTCAAAAGTTCAGGTTGCCAAATTCCTGGGAAAACCACCCCAGGCAAGCTCGAGAGAGAAGATGATAACTAATGAATGTGTTCCCCCCCAAATGAATCTCCTTGCCCCCTCCCCCTCATGCAAGGAGACTGAAAGACCCTGCAAAAGAATTCCATATGATGATGCCTATGGCTCTTCCAAGCCCAGACCAACCAAAGCGGTTCCCACCAGCAGCCATGTGAGCAGAAGCTGCCCAAGCAAGATCGTTCTGGGGACGGGAAGAGATGGCCTAGAGGTACCCACAAGATCTGTGACCCATGATCTAAGAAAGCCATGCTTTCAGAAAGAAGTCACAAGTGAGTTTCAACACAAACAGAGAAATGCGGTGAACCAGGCCCCAGCCTGCGCCACTAGTGTCACCCTTCCACTATGCAAGCCCAGGGACACGCCTGTCGTTACAAATTATTTGGCTTCCCACATGACGGGTGACATGACGGTCGAAGCACCCTGTAATTTGGGTCAACATCAGCCCCATGTCACAAAATGTCAGGAAACATGGAGAAATCAAAACAAAATGTACGCCCTTAATTACAAGGGGGAAGACTATAGGAGACTGACCCCAAGAAATCATGAAAAAACAGCTGAAGAAATGAAGATTCACTCCAAACTCACTCCAGCCAAGAGAACAGAAGAAGTTCCAGAAAATAAAGCCCCCACTTCAGCTCCTCAGGAAAACCCCTTCCAAAAATTCATGAGACGCATTTTTCACTGGATGTTACCCAAGAAAACAATCATGGCAGAAGCAGAAACCCTAAAAAATGACAAGCCTAAGTGTGCCCCCGTCCAGAGCCAAGGAAAAGGGAAAGCCGGAACGCCTGTGGACAGAAACATGGCGGAGGCACAGAAACTCATGACAGCAGTTGGACAGATAGTAGAAAAGAAAATGATGCTTCATCAGAAACTTTGCACCTTGAAATCAAACCAGCACAAAGAATACCCCCGAGGTCCCAACTTTCACATTCCCTCTTACCAGAGACCGCTCCACTGCTTGGATCAGAGAATGGCCAGTGCAGCCGCCACCAAGTATCAGAGGGGTCCTACCCAGGACAGGAAGCTCAAAACCAAGCCGTCCCTGAAGAGTGTCCGATTCAATGAACAGCGTGCCATCCAACACTCCCCCTACACACTCCCCAAGAAGACTGTGTCACCGCCGAGTGCCTCCCTGCAAGGGCCAAGAGTGGCAGGGCCCTCAAACCGTCAACAACACTGCCCAAGGCATTGTCACCTCCGGAGAGGTGTCTTGCCTCCATCAGAAAACACTTCTCCAGTCTTTTCTAGTAGGAAAACATGTCCCAAAGAAAAAATGTGATGCGTGGAAGAAAAAAATACTCCACTTGCTAGCAAATCCAGTTAACGTAAACCCAATAAACATATTCTTTTCCCCTCACAAATGTAATGATCTGTGTCTTACATGGTTGGTGGGGGCTTTAGCTTCTAGAAGGGTGGGGAGGGGAGGCTCGACAAGTTGACTTACAAACCAATCTCTACCCAGACATGTTTCATTGAACCATGCATTCATGAATAATGTCCGATATCATCCTGATGGTCCTGGTGTCTGAACTCAGGGCCTGGGCACTGTCACTAAGTATTTTCACTCAAGGCTAGCACTCTACCACTTTGAGCTACAGCCCTACTCTGGTTTTCTGGTGACGAATTGGAGTCTCGCGGACTTTTCTGGCCTGACTGGCTTCAAATCCTGATCCTCAGATCTCAGCCTCCTGAGTGGCTACAAGTATATATAACCACAGGAATCCAGCCAAAACCACCTCCCACCATCCCCAGAACTTGGGCTTTAACTCAGGGCCTCTCACCTTCCTTGGCTTTTTTTTTTCTTTTTAAATCACTGCTTGGTTCTGTGATTTGAGCCACACCTGTACTTCTGGCTTTTTGCTGGTTAACTTTAGAGTTGCAGACTTTTCCACCCATAGTGGCTTTGAACTGTGATCCTCAAATCAGATTTCAGATTCCTAAGTAACTAGGATTACAAGTGTGAGCCACCAGCACCAATCTTCAAACAAAACTCTAAAACCCAATAAGGGAATCCAGTGAAATCTCTACCCTAGGAAATGGTTGGACCCACCCTCCCACTACTTTCTCTCTACCTGAAGCAACTCTAGGGACCAGATTTACAGAGTCAGAGTCAACAAGCGTCACGTGTCACAAAGTAGGTACAAGTATGACTGGGATGATGCAGGGGGCTGAGTTGAGGGGGGGCCTTTTTTCTTGGCTCTCTTGGTGGGAAAAAATATTCCTGATCCTTGGAGTGCCTTCTGTCCAGTGAAAGCTAGAATACAGATAGGTCCCCTTGGTTTAACACAATGAAAAACTCAGAGTGGCTGCCCCATTCTGACACCATTCAGGACAGACTGGGGAACAGGGAGGCCACTGAGACTGGGGACAGGGAGGCCACTGAGGGTCATCTTCCAGAACGAATGTTTAAACCATCCTGTCCACAGGTCCATGACCCTGGTCTAGCTCTCATCTGACTCACCCCCAGGGAGAGACCCTGGGTGAGTAGAACAGGCAGGAAACTGTATGTGTGAAATAATCTGATGGCCAGGCATTGGGGCCTGAGGGTAAAATGTGGGAGAAGAACTGAAAAAGGTTAGAAACGAAGGAAGGAGGGCCCATAAATGGTATCATGTGTCTGTTCTCTACAAGTTTAGTGAAGAAGGAGATACTGAGACCCTCTCCTGGGCTCACCCCAGACTCCCACCTGCTTCAGAACCCAGACCTGGAGAAACCTTTAGTTCAGATGCAGAAGGACAGGCTAGAGAGGCAGCAAAACAAAATCAGAGTTGTTTCCTTGCAATGCTGGGTATTCAACTCAGGTGTCCATGATCTGACAATGGGAACGGGCCCTGCGTGGATTGGCATCAGGGACTGGATTGGCGCTGGGCTAGGAGGGATGAGATGGGCACAGGCCCCTGGTGCTGGGATACCAGAGCCAGGTCATATTTCTAGGATCCTGATTGTCAGAACTGGCAGGAGTGGCTGGGGCCTAGAGCAAGGAGGTACTCCAGGCTTTGGGGACATCATGAGAAGATAGTCAGAGGCCATGTTGTGCCCAGATGCTGCTGGTCTCTGAGGAGTTCTGGAAGGTAGGGATGCTGGACATAGAGCCATGGCACCTGCCGGGAAAAGCACCATGAACAGGCTACTCTGATGGACCAGTCAAAAACAGGAAGGACAAAGTCCCTTTGGCTTAGAGTAAGAGCAACAGTTGAAGAGAGCCACCGACACCTCTGAGAGGAAACCTCCCAGAGATTTCATGCAGAGATCTCTCAAAGTCCCCCAGGATTTCCACAGGAACCTCACATAGCTCTGAGACCTCATGTCCTACCCTCACATTTTGCATAGTTGTGTGTCATAAAAACTTTCTTACAGAGATCAGACTACCCTCCCACAGTCCTCAAACTAGACCCTTCACGGCCATATTCCAATAGACTTACCATAGAGACCTCATGAGAAAAATGACCGGAGAGATCTCTTCATACACACCTCAAGGCAGAGATCTTGCACAGAGATCTTGGCCAGAGGACCCCCCCACACACACACACACTTTCCACTTCCCCCACAGAGATCCCTACAGACCCCTTCTACAGAGATGGCATGCTACCACCACGACTCCCGCATAGAATGTTGGCAGAGAGTTTTAACCCAAAAGTTCTCTCACAGATGAGAGACTTCCCCTACAATTGCATCCAGAGACTTCTCAGATTGCCTGCTGCTTGGTGGCTATCACAAAAGACACCTTCCCACAGAGATTTCATGGAGACCTGCACACAGAACTTGCATGGAAACCTCCTGGAAAGCTCTAAGGATGTCCTCTTCATACAGTTCTTCAGGAGCCTGAGGGACCTTGCAGTGGAGATGAAACCATTTAGCAAGCTGGCACCTTGGGTGAGATGCCATGAGTTATGCCTTCCCAAGCCCTGCAGTACCCAGACATTGTCAGCCATGCACCAAAAATGGGATTCTCTGCTTGGGAAAAGTTTAAGGAAAGGGTAAGACAACACTCACTAGATCTGATTATAACCCCATCAGGATTCCTATATGTCTTCGGAAAATTTTCTGATCTATTTTATTTCTACTTGTCTATGCTAATCTGTAGACATGGAAATGTTCAGAGAATCCATTGTAAAAAAGATAGGGGATTTAAAAGCCAAACTCATTGCCAGGCAAAAGTGGTTCACACCTATGATCTTAGCTACTCAAGAAGATGAGATCTGAGAATTCCCAGTTCAAAACTGACTGGGCAGAGACATCCATGAGATTCATAGCCCCACTTTTTTTACAAAAAGAAAAAAAAGATAAAGGAAAGATGGAAAGAGGGACAGCGGGAGAGGAGAGAGGGAAGGAGGGCGGGAGGGAGGAAGGAAGGAGAAAAGTCAGAAGTGGAGCTATGGCTCAAATGGTAGAGCACTATCCTTGAGCAAAAAGCTCAGGAATAGCACCCAAACCTTGAGTTCAAACCACAGGACTAGTACAAGAAAAAAAGGGGGAAAAAAAGCAGAACTTACCTGAGATAAGTTCATTTTCTGCTGTCCTTGAAAAAAAATGCAGAAAATTGTGAGGGTGCTACGAAGGACAAAGAAAGAAAAACAGTTATGAGAGAACTGACTGTCTCATAGCTCCTATATCACCTACCTAAAAAATCACATCAGCCAGATAAAACGTTTCCTAATGGGAAATATCCCTTTCACTCTGAAAAGGGACAAGACAGATCATAGAGAGATAGCAGCAAAGCTATTTGTCTTATCTCTGATATGATTGTGTAGGCTTACATTTTCACTAAATATGATAAATTGTTTTTCCGTCAATTAATTTTTTTGAAAAACCATAATAAACCAGAGAATTTGTTAAATTGTTTTGTTTTTTTTAAGTCTGCCTTCATTAAAAACTGTCACACACACACACACACACACACACACACACACACACACACACACACGCACAGGTCAATTTACTAAGCAAGTTCTTATTGCCTTACTATCTTTACTCCATGACTTAGAATTTCCATAGAAAGCTCTAGTGGGACATCTTGGGCAAGAAATACTTTTGAAAATCTTTCTCTTCTATGGCTGGGAGTTTGGCCTAGTGGTAGAGTACTTGCCTAGTACACACAAAGACCTGGGTTCAATTCCTTGGTACCACATACATAGAAAAAGCCAGAAGTGGTGCTGTTGCTCAAGTGGTAGAGTGCTAGCTCTGAGAAAGTCCAAGCACAGTGCTTAGGCCCTGAGTTCAAGCCCCAGAACTGGCAAAAGAAAATCTTTCTCTTACAAACAATCTTTCGAATCTGGGTATGGTGGCTTATTCCTATAATCCTAGCCTCACAGAGAGCATAACTGAGAAGGGCTCAATCCATGCCAGCTGGACATGAGACAAGACCGTAATGACCTAAGAAAAAGGGCTGGGATCATGGCTCAAGTAGTAGAATACATGCCTACCAAAAACAAGGCCCTGAGTTCAAACCCCATTACTGAAAAAAAAAAATCGGGGCTGGGAGGTTCGATTCCTCAGTACCACATACATAGCAAAAGCCAGAAATGGTGCGGTGGCTCAGGGTAGAATTCTAGCCTTGAGGAAAGCCCAAGGACAGTGCTCAGGCTCTGAGCTCAAGCCCAGTACTGGGGGAAAAAAATCACACAGATAGACAGACTTGCCCTATGTAAATGAACAGTACTCTGCTTAGTTCCTGTTTCTGCCTTGGATAATTGTACAAAAGTCATTCATTTTAGGCTGAATAGTTTTGAGCTTCCAACACAGAAAACTCTACT
Organism: Megascapheus bottae; assembly: GCF_031878675.1. NCBI lineage: Eukaryota > Metazoa > Chordata > Mammalia > Rodentia > Geomyidae > Megascapheus > Megascapheus bottae. Next base: position 29,143,161 of record NC_143511.1, on the reverse strand, counting down.
ACTATTTTTGTTATTTTCTGTATTCAGGAAAGCGAATGCATTAGCTGAATTCAACAACTGCCTGTGACGACAAGACATAGTGTATTATGAGAATACCTCAAAATCTGGAAAAAAGGAAGAGACAAGGAAGGAAATGTATTGCGTAGAGCCAGCAACACTCCAGTAAACTGCCTTTTATGGGCAGTCCCCATTCCTTTCAACCTTCTGCAAGCTGCTTCATCATGATGGCTTCTGGGCCAGATGACATTACTACTAGCTTTGACTCAGGCTATAAGAAAATCCAAGAACTTCCTCTTAGCCATGTGTGGTACAGTCAGGCTGCAGAGCAAAACTGCGCCTCAAGAAAGGGGTCTTGGTGTGGGGGAGGGAGATCATGGCCTGTCCTTTTCTAGAATCTTCGGCTTCTGCTGTGAATATGTCAGAAGGGCTAGCACAGATTTCCTGTCATAAATTTCCTGCTTTGCTTCAGAATGTGTGGGACCTGGGCCAAGAGACAAATTCACATTCTTTGAAATGTTCATCTAATACCCCAAACCTGACTCTTGAAACTCACTGCAGCTATTAGCCAAATACCCTGAAGTTTGTCGGAGCCCTAAGCCTTATTATTTTTGAATGTACTGAGTGAAACAAAATACACAACTAAAATCAGTATTGCCTCGTTTGTTACTGAACACTTGGAAGCTGCATTTGTCTTTTGCATGTTTTCTTACATACAGAATGCCACAAAAGTTAGCAAACCATGCCCATCGTTTACACTACCGTGGTTATTGCAGACAATATATCAATGCCTGTGGGTTTTGTTTTTGTGCAGGTCCTGGGGCTCTCCACTTCCAGGCTTTTATTTTGTTGTTGTTTGGTGGGGTGGGGGGATGTTTTTGTTGTTTTGATGGTTGATTGGAGGTAAGAGTCTCAGGGACTTTCCAGATCTGGCTGGCTTTGAATTGCAATCCTCAAATCTTAGCCTCATGAGTAGGTGTGATTACAGGTGTGATCACCTGAGCCTGGCTCATAGATAGATAGATAGATAGATAGATAGATAGATACAGATATATGCATATATACATGTGTGTATATATACATAACATACACATACATACATACATACATGGCAATACTTATTCTCAGGACCACAGCAGGAGACACCCGTGACCCCTTCGATCTATTATCGCAGTTACCAATGGGCTTCCTATCCCCCCCCCTGCAGGCACTGCGCCTTGGCATCTCAGGGAGGGGGAGAGGCCCCCCACACATGCCCACCTGTCCCGAGGTCTCCTGGCCGTGGAGAGCACTGCCAACGATGCTCCCAACTCAGGGCCACAGCCTCTTATTGAGACTTTTTGCTCACCCTTTTTGCTTCCACCCTCCCATTACTCGCACAGCCCAGCAGAAGTTACAGTGGGCGGTTACAGTACACCGAAAGTCGGGGCCCGAAAACTACAATTCCCATGAACCCCTGCGACACGCGGAAGTCGTTTCTCTGCTTCCGTTGTGGATGAGAAGTGAAAGCTTGACCTTCAGGCTTTGGGCCCATCTGAAAACAGACAGATTGACAGGAATATGACAGACAGGACCGAAGAATTACGAATGGAAATGACTGTTATTCGGTGTGATAAGATCCTAGATGATGTAGGAAATAGTGGTTCTTCTTTTGGAAAGATAAACATGTAAGATCATGTCCCTTATAAAATTCAACTTATTGAGAGGATTCAACAACATTGAGAAAGCAAATATGGCAAAGAGGTAAGAACTATTCAATCTAGCAGGGCACTGGTGGCTCTTGTTTGTAATCCCAGGAACTCAGGAGGTGATTCAGCCAGCCTGGGCAGGAAAAAGTGTGTGATTCAGCTCTCATTAACCACCCAAATGCTGGAACTGGAGCCTGTGGCTCTGTAGCCTTCATCATGAAAATCTCTGGGGCAGTACCTGGGCCCTGAGTTCAAGCTCAAGGCCTGGCACACATACAGGAAGAATTGTCAGCTCTGTGTGACCCATGCCTCTGGTGCCCATTTTACTAATTTCTGTTTTGAGTATTTGATTTTTTTTTAACTTTACACAGCAAAATATCTGGGAAGGTGTGGTACCCCTCAGGAAGTGTGCTTTAAACTTGAAGCTCCCAGAAATAAAAGTGCAGGCCAATACATTTCATGAATACACGTGTTACATGGAAGAAGATGTAACAAATACACTCATCAACCATAGAACAACTATGGTTAACCTGAGAGTAGTAGCATCTGTGAGTATCAGGGTTTATCTGGGAGGAAGGGAAAGAAGGAAGAGGCAGAGAGAGAGAGACAGACAGACAGACAGAGACAGAGAGAGACAGAGACAGAGAGAGAGAGACAGAGAGAGAAACACAGAGAGAGACAGAGACAGAGACACAGAGAGAGAGAGACAGAGACAGAGAGAGACACAGAGAGAGAGAGACAGAGAGAGACAAAGAGAGACAGAGAGAGAAAGGCTAACAGTTCAAAATCACACACACACACACACACACACTAGCCAACTAATTTGTCAAACACCAAGGATATCTAGATTTTCTCCTGTTACCACAAAGTTTATAGCTATGTGTTTTTTGAGTTTGACGAAGATCTGCTGTGAAATAAAATTTGTGAGAAGTATTATGTCCATGCCAATATACATTTGATTATTGTGGATGTCTCAATGGTCCAGGATATCTTGTTGGAAAGGCTGACTCCTCTTCCTTGTATTGCCTTTGCTCTTTTACCAAACTTATTTTGCTCATTTTTTTTCATATCTGTAGCTATCTACTTGTGAGTTCTTTTACCTTTATCACAATCTTTCTGGAACTATGGGTTTCTAATAATTTTTGAAACCAGGTAATAGCAGCCCTTTGACTTTGTTCTTCAATATTGAGATGGCTATACTGAGACTTTTCCATTTCCATATGAACTTTAAAATTGTTTTTTTTTTTTCAAAATAACTTCTTGAGATTTTTGTTTGAGGTTGTGTTACATCTCTTGATAAGCTACTAGGAACTAACATCATAACAGCATTGGATCTTGTTATGCATTAAGATGAAAAAAATCTCCCTATTAGTTCTTTGTCATATGTTTTTAAGCTTACCCCAGACAAATTCTGTGCTAATGTAAGTGATGTGTTTTATTCAGATTTCAATTTGCTTTTCTATTTAAAATTGCTGGTTCACATTGTTAAAATCAATTTAAGACAATTTTCTATCCTGTAATCTTAACTACAATAATAATTGTTTATTGATGACTTTTTTTGGTCTTGGAGGGGGAGGCTTTTTGCTAAACAAATACAATCACATTATGTACAAAGATAATTTGGGATTTTTTTTTCTTCTCAGTCTGAATTTTTGACTTCCATTTTCTTGTTTTGTTCCAGCAGTTCTCTATCTCAGGGGGAAATAATTTGGTTTTTCAGCATTAACATAATCTTAGGTGTTAGTTTTCTGTAGATATTCTTCCCTTCACCTTCCCTCACCGTTCTCTTTTCTCTTTCTCTTCTTTCTCCCACCCCTATGTAGGAAATAAATTCAGGGTCTCACACTTACAAGGAAAGCAACCATGCCATTCGTCAGGAAATTCTTTTTTTAAGTGAAATTCCAATTTTATTGATTTAAAACATATAAAAATATATTCAAATATTTAGAAGTATTAAATATTTGATGACTATATATGCTTCATATAAAAATATTATAGGTTCGTGGGGCCAGGAGTTTGGCCTAGTGGTACAGTGCTTGCCTAGCATGAAGACCCAGGTTTGATTCCTCAGTACCACATATATAGAAAAAAGTCAGAAGTGGTGCTGAGGCTCAAGTGGTAGAGCTCTAGCCTTGAGAAAGCCAAGGACAGTGTTCAGGCCCTGAGCTCAAGCCCAGGACTGGCAAAAAAAAAAAAATTATAGGTTCAAAGCAGTGTTATATTTGCTGACAATTACCAATTAATATTGACTTTGTATTTTTTGTCATAATTTCTGGGATACTCCCAAGCAAACATGTAAAGCTTCTAGAAAAATGAAACATGACAGTAGTTCTCTAAATAAATGTAACTTGGGATGGATGAGAAAAGTGCTTATCTAGAAAAGAACAAGCAAGCCACAGTGCATATTTAAGTTACAATGTCCTGAAGTTTTAAACAATTCTTAAAATGCTCATTCAAAATGAATACTGCCGCTTCCGTTGCCAGTGGTTCAGGAAATTCTTTTGATACCTTGTTAGCCGAGTTTATCGTGAATGGTTTTGGGAGTCTGTCAAATGTATGTTGAGCATTTGTTGATACCATCATATGATTTTTCTTCTTCTGTCATTTGATGTAATAGGTCACAGTGATTATTTCCCAATGTTTAAACCACATAATAATCTCCACAGTTTTGTTGTTGCTTTACTTCTTTTCTGTTACCCAGTACCAGGGTTTAAGCATAGGGCCTCATGCTTGCTCAGCTGGCTCGACTTGCTGGCTTAGCTGGTGCTCTACATCAGCCGCCCCTCCAGCTTGGTGTTTTTGCTGGTTGTTTTGGAGATGGAGTTCCTCGGACTTTTCTGATCAGACTAATGTTGAATTGAGACCCCCTGGATTTCAGCTTCCTGGGGTTTAGAAGAGTAAGTCATCGCTAACCTCTTCCTTTCTTTGATAGACATAGGCCTACTCAGTTATTTCTTCTGTAAATTTCAATAGATTGTGTCTGATAAGGAATTAGTCCATTTTCACCTACACTATCAAATATGTGGCTTGTTTATTGGATAAAGAATTCTGGTTGGAGGTGTTATTCTTCCAACATTTTAAAATATCCAGTTCACTGTCATCTCAAAAGAGGACATAATTCATATTACACTTCCCTGTGTGTACATCTACTGTTCTACTGACCTGTTTCAGGATTTCCCTTTTCATTCTGGTTTTCTGTGTTTGAATATTAGATGGCTCAATGTGCCTTCTCTAATACTTAGTCTGCTATGTGTACCCTGGGCTTCCTAGATCTTTAGCATGGTGCCTACTCAGGCATTATTACTTCAAATGCTATTTTTTTTTTGCCAATCCTGGACTTGAGTTCAGGGCCTGAGCACTGTCCTTGGACTTTCTCAAGGCTAGAGCTCTACCATTTGAGCCTCAGCAACACTTCTGGCCTTTTTGTAAGTATGTGGTACCAAAGAATTGATCCCAGGTCTTCGTGCATGCTAGACAAGCACTCTACCACTAGGCCACACTCCTGGCCCCTCAAATGCTATTTTTGATGTTAGCGCTTCTTGCTTACTTCATTTTATTCCCCTTGTGTACATGTTACATCTTTTCTAATTATCTCATCATCCTTGGATATTTAGTTTCCTTTTGAAAAAATCATTGGATCTCTTTGCATTTAACTTTTGGAAGTTTGTATTGGCATACATCCAAGCTTATTGCTTCTTTCTCTACTCATGTCAATATATTAAATACGATCATCAAATCATTCTGTGTGAGTGTGCACACATGCGCGCACGTGCATCTGTGTGTGTGTGTGTGTGTGTGTGTGTGTGTGTGTACTGGGGCTTTAATCAAGGCCTTATGCTCTCACTTGTCTTTGCTCAAGACTACCATGTTATCATTTAAGCATACCTCCATTTCTGACTTTTGTGGTTAATTGGACATTAGAGTCTGATGGGCTTTCCTTCCTGGGCTAGCTTCACACCACAGTCCTCTGATCTTAGCCTCCTAATTAGCTAAATTATAGTAGTGAGCCACTGGCACCAACCTCTACATTTTTTATTTTAGTGAGAGTTTGCTGTTTATTATTTTTCAGAACATGTAGCTCCAGCTTTCTTTTTTTCCCATATATTTTTATTGTAATTAATAGAAGGGTTACATTACATTCGCCAGATAGAAGGTGCATTACTTCACATACATTGATACCCTTTCACATGTCTTAGTCCCCATTTCCCTCCCCCCACCCCCACCCTCATCTTGTTTTCCCCCCTTTCCTATCCAGTTTCAAATAACCAAATACACATATATCCAATATATCAGATAACAAAGTGAAATACTGTAACAATATGAGATAACCAAGGGACAGCAAAAGAGAAGAGAGATAACATAGTACATTAAGGACAACAGTCACTCATTATATGGCTTTTGTTTCTATATCCTAGAGGTCCTTTCATTTAGCGTCATACTGTATGGCCTTATGTATCTAGGTTTTGCTCTATTGCAAATCTCTGCTAGAAGAGTCCAAGGTTTCTACTAATTATGGCAAATGAGGGAAACCATTGAGCCTATGTTCCTTTGAGTCTGGCTTACTTCACTCACTTAATAGGATTTTTTCTAAGTCTTTCCATTTCTTTACAAATGGGGAGATGTTGTTCTTTCTGACAGCAGCATAGAATTCCATTGTGTATAAATACCACATCTTGTTGATCCACTCATCAACTGAGGGACATCTGGGTTGGTTCCATATCTTTGCTATGGTAAATAGTGCTGCATTGAACATCGTTGTGCTAGTGGGTTTAGTATGTCCTTGTTTCTGGACAATTGGGTAAATGCCTAGTAGTGGAATTGCTGGGTCATAGGGGAGCTCTATGTTTAGTCTTTTGAGGAACTGCCATACTGCTTTCCATAGTGGTTGAATGCGTTTGCACTCCCACCAGCTGTGTAGAAGTAATCCCTCCTGGCCACAGTCCAGCTTTCTTTAAACATATTTTTTGGGATACAAATAATAAGGGAGTTTAAACTCAGACCCTTATACTTGCTAAGTAAGCTCTTTACTGTTTGAACTATCTTTGTCAGCCATTTTTGTGCTAGTTGTTTTATTTTTTTGCTAGTCCTCGGACTTGAACGTCAGGCCTGGGCACTATCCTTGGGTTTTCTCAAGGCTAATGCTCTACCACTGTCTTTGAGCTTTCTCAAGGCTAATGCTCTTACCACTTGAGCCACAGCACCACTTCTGGCTTTGTCTGTGTATGTGGCACTGAGGAATTGAACCCAGGGCTTCATGCTTGCTAAGCAAGCACTCTACCACTAGGCCACACTCCTGGCCCTAGCTAGGTATTTTTTGAGATAGGCCTTCCCTTTATGCTTAGGCCAGCCTGGACTGTTATCCTCTTGTTTTTGCTTCTCCATATCTCTGAGACTGGATGAGATGGAGGCTTACAAATTTCCCCAGCCCTCCAGAGGTAGTCTCAAACTTCCACCTCCTTAAGTAGCTAAGGTTACAGGCTTCAGCCACTGCACCCAGCAATGACATGGAGAAAGGAAAACAAACAACTCTATTCACTAAAAGACCAGGTGATACTCATACAACCATAGAAACATTTCCCCCTTCACATGTATTATTGCATTAATTTTAATTTAATACATACATTTTAAACCCTACATTCATTCATAATGAATTCTAGTCAATGGTGGATGGTTAATTAACCATCTCAAATATGTCTTTTTATTATTCTGTGGTGGGTTCATGGTCTTCTCTGTTCCCAGCTTAGGAGGTAAAACTGAGCATACGAGAGCCAATAGACACTATTTTTAGCTCAGCCTTTTCTTTGAGATGCATTCAATGATATTTCAAATGTCAAATGAATCTGCCAGCTGCAGCCAAACATAACAGTGTGGAGAGGAAATACAGCCAAGAAGCCAATATGTGTTCATCTGAGTGGATTCATCTCTGTGTACAGATGATATCCATTATTACCTCTGACCAGCATGAAGTTTTATCATGCCATAATTTATCTAATATGCATTAAGATGGCAGGTGTGGGGATAGACACTAGACAAGCAAAAGATTCATTAATATTTTTCTACGGCAAATCACAGAGTTAAAGAATCAAGCTGCTATGATTCTTCCCAGTACCAATTCAGAACCTAGAAAGTGGAGTTATGAAATGAATCATTCTTGCTTTCTATGTTGTCAACAACTACTAGTACTGGAGATGTAAGGAAGTGGGTAATCTATTTACAATTCCATTTTTTTAGTTACTATGGATAATCAAATTTGATGATCCACTGTAATCCAGTAGCCCAATGGGATAAACTATATTTGATGCATCTTTTTCAAGTTACTATTTGTGTTTCCATGTCATCTTCCTAATGTTTTCTGAGATAATGTTTAGACAGATGAAAGTTCATACAAATACCTGACACTGGTGGATAAGAGTTTCTAGGTACATGTGTTGAACTTCAGTAATTAAATCCATAACTGACAGTTACTAAGTTACAAAGTACAGTAAAAGTGTTTGGGGCAAAGATGTCTGCAAAAAAAAAAAAGAATTCAGGCAAGACATGAACATAAGTAAAGATGATAGAAAAGTTTAGTAGAAAAGAAAAATAATGGGCCAGGAGTTTGGCCTAGTGGTAGAATGCTTGCCTTGCATGCACAAAGATGCGGGTTCAATTCCTCGGTACCACATACATAGAAGAAAGCTGGAAGTGATGCTGAGGCTCAAGTGGTAGAGCTCTAGCCTTGAGAAAGTCCAAGGACAGTGTTCAGGCCCTGAGTTCAAGCCCCATGACTGGTAAAAAAAAATAAATATAACAGAGCACTTGGCATAGATATGCCATAGTAAGATGCCACTTAAGTCAATCTCTTCCATCTTGGCCATCTTCTATCTTATTTGTGACAGAGATTGGCCTTGGGTTAAGTAGTGGGGATTGAATGGCTTTGTGATCAGTGAGTCTCCTTTCTGCTTTCTGTAAAGTGGTGATGAAAAAGATTTAGTGATCCATTCTATTTCCTCATTCTTGTATACTTACTTCCTCCTCCTTTGTAGCTCCTCTGCCCCCATTTCATGGCAGGCAGGTTCTGGGGCATCCGTTTATCCTGTCATCTGCAGCTATTATAGGCTTGCTTTTCTACTCGTATGTATGAAAGGCTGCCTTTTTCCACTGGGTACCACATTGTATCTGTTGATGTAATGGACCCTCCAGACCCTGGCTGAGTCTTACATAGCTGTAAGCTTGGTTGCTGTCCTTAACAAGGTCAGTCAACTCCTTCATCCTTTCCTCTGCCAAGTTGTACCCAGATTCTCAGCTAACTTCTCCAGCTCTCTTAAAAGGCATGCAGAAAATTCTGTGCCAGAGGGGGGGAAAAGCTCATACTGGTACGTGTGTGCTTCCATGTCTACTCACAAAGCCATTGGGCAGAGCAATCATATCACCTCATCCTATTGTAAGAGGCATCTCAGAAGATGTTTTTGCTGAGCCCTATGCATTCACTAGAAAAATCCAGAAGTGGAGCTGTGGTTCAAATGGTTGAGCAAGAAAGGTCAAGGACACCAAGATTCGGAGTTCAAACCCTGGTACCAGCACACACACACACACACACACACACACACACACACACACAGGAAGGAAGGAATAAAGGGTGAATAAATGCAATAGACACTATGTTGAAAATGAACTGCACAATTTACAGGGGATGACAGGAGGGGAAAAACTAAGAGAGAGTGAGGGAAGGGATGATACGATCCAAAAAGAAATGCACTCATTACCTGACCTATGTAACTCTAACCCTGCTGTACAACATCTAGACAGTAACAGTAAGAAAATGTTTTTAAAATAGGTTAAGAAACACATTTAAAAACTTGACATCACAATGAGCAAAATATCAAGTTCCACCATGTAACTTTGGAGAATGTATAAAGCACCAGTTTGTGAATAATAATTCTTCTAAAAAATAAAAAGATGCACAAGTCTTTTGATGCTTAATTAAAACATCTATCCAGATTCATCCCATTCCTTCCATCTGCAGGATGTTTTCCTAGGGCTCTCTCTGAGCAGTCAGGTGAAATCCACAGGCAGATGGAAGTGGTCCTCTGGGACTGGTTCCTGGGCACTGAAATGTCACAAGCATGGTGCATACCCTTCAGATTCATAAAGCTGCTGTTTATATCCCTAGTGTAATGAACCAAGGAGAAATTTATGTCACTGGCAAGTTTATTAAGATGTGCTATGTGGTAGTTATCAAAGCTGTCAAAGCAATTTGCTTGCCATTCTCTTTGCCTGAGATAGATTATAGGTGAGAGCTGATGCTCTTCCAAGAGAGTCACGTGGCGCCCCCTATCCTCAGTGCTACTCTCGTCAAATATTTCAGATAAGGTTGAATGTTTTTTATTCATATATATAATTATTACATGTTTTTTTAAATATAGTAGATGTGAGGAGATTCTCTGAGATAATACATGCATCTTATTCTTCATAAAATTTCACCTGAAGATTTGAACATCAATGGTTGAGTTTTCCACCCAGAGTTGATCATTATTGTGTTGACTGAAAAATGATTGCTCCTAACTTTTCACATTTAGTGTCTTCTGCCATGCTGAAATGTGAAGTCAGGATGGATAAATAGGACTACACAGTATGTATTTTAACTATAGCTGCCTCTTAAAGTTTGTGTATTACCTTCTGTCATCTTCCAGAGGCTTATCTTGTGGTCTCAACACCAGAGGTATATTTCCAAGATCATGAAAGAGATTCAGGATCCAAGTGGATGATGTCAAAACCATTGAATTTGTCTCTGTGTCTGGCCATATTCTAGCTCCAGAGAAATAAGAGAGCTGCTGATGAACTTGATGCCATTTTATATGTCTCCTCTGTCTTGAACTGTCTTAGTGATCCTTGTTCCGATCTTGTCCTAGGTCTCATCAAGTCCTCATTTTCACTAGACCATAGAGTATGGTACCATATACATAGAAAAGCTAGAAATGGTAGCTCATGTGGTAGAGTGCTAGCCTTGAGGAAAACCCAAGGACAGTGTGCAGGCCCTGAGTTCAGTCCCCAGGACTGGCAAAGCACAGGCATGTACCATGAATGCACAATGTCCACAGTTTATTATACTGACCACCAGTCAACGTGAGATGCTTGGGCAGGCTTCTGAGCGACAAGCTGTGATAAAAATGAAGAAAAACAGCACTTGACTGATCAACTCCCAAAGCCCGACTTAGTATTCTACAAGGTTTCTTTTCTATTGGAGTCACTGAAAGGAAAAAAACCCTGAGGGTGAACATAAAGTAGGTTATACCAGGGAAAGAAAAGGTCCAATTTAGTCATTTTCCATGAAAATGTAAGAACACGATTAAAGGAAAATTCTTTCAAATTCAGATTTCTGTAGGAACACATAATGCCTACTCTAATAAATGAGTGAAGCAGATGAGATAAGCCTTTTCCCATTGAGTGTGGGATGGCAGAAGTTTCTAGATACTTTTAGTTGTTCTCTGTGTGTATAGAACCTGCATCTTTCCATCGCATTAGCTGTTTGCTCCTTCCCCTGCCTCTAACTTACTGGCGTCAGATAAGTACTTAGTGTGCCAGTGCAAGGTCATTCACTCTGTTGCAGGGTCCTTCACAACCCCTGTGAAGGGTCAGCGATGGGAAAGGTACCCTGATGATGGAACTTGATACATTGTTTTGATTGTGAAGTGATGTGGTGAAATTGCTTTCTAATAATAATGAGAAGGAGAAGGAGAAGAAGGAGAAGGAGAAGAAGGAGAAGGAGAAGGGGAAGAGGAAGAGGAAGAAAGAGGAGGAGTAAGAGGAGGAGGAGGAGGAGGGAAGGAGAAGGAGAAGAAGAAAGAAGAGGAAGAGGAGGAAGAGGAAGAAGAAGAGGAAGAAGAAGAGGAAGAAGAAGAAGAAGAAGAAGAAGAAGAAGAAGAAGAAGAAGAAGAAGAAGAAGAAGAAGAAGAGAAGAGAGGAGGAGGAGGAGGAGGAGGAGGAGGAGGAGGAGGAGGAGGAGGAGGAGGGGGAGGAAGGGGAGGAGGGGGAGGAGGAAGAAAGAAGAAGTTAACTAGGCACTTGTGGCTCATGCCTGTAATCCTAGCTACTCAAGAGGGTAAGATCTGAGGATCATGGTTTGAAACTAGCCTGGGCAAGAAAGTCTCTGAGCCACTAAATTACCAAAACAGCTAGAAGTAGAGTTGTGGCTCAAAGTGGTAGAGCACTAGCCTTGAGCAAAAGAAGCTGTCTCCTGGTTCTGAGTTTAAGTCCTAGGACCAGCACACACACACACACACACACACACACACACACACACACACACACACACACACACACACACACACACAGAGTAAATATCCATGGTAATAGATTGGTTGTCTTATAAAATATATCACATAGGTAACAGAAACAAGTTCACATTTACTCCCTTCTCACCCTCTGTATGGTGGGATGATCCAATATAAATATGCCAGAGAGGCTGTAGATCTTGGTTAGAAGAAAAGACTCAAGAGTCTTTCTCCTTTGGAGCTGTATGGGAAGCTTTATTTCAGTTTTCCTAATAAAATGTGACAAAATGCATTCGAGACTTTGGCTGCTGACATCCTGTTAGCCCTTAGGAAGCCAAAGGTATGTTTTGGAGCTGTTGATTCTGTCTTACATATAATGTTGAACAAGAAGTAAAATGACATGCAATCTACGCAATCTAAATTGTCCTACTTTAGAGCTCCATGGGAAAATAAAGGGAACAGTAGCACATAGAAATGAAAAAAAAAAAAAAAACCTGGCTGACAAAGATAAAATACAGGTCCATCCCTGGTGGCTCTCCCCTATAATCCTACTCAAGGGGATAAGATGTGAGCATTTATATAGGCAGACTCTTTTATCTCCAATTAAATAGCCAAAAGCCAGAAGTAGTGTTGTGACTCAAGAAATAGAGCACCCAGACAAGAGTGAAAAAGTTCAAGCCCCAGTACCACAAAAAACTAAATATAGAAAACTGAAGGAAGAGGAGGTGAATAGGAATAAAAAAGTTCTGAGTCAGAAGCTCTTTCTACAGAAACAACAGTCTTTCTTGATCTCAGCACTTTGAACTCGTGTGCTTGCTCATATGCATATCTGGCAGCTGCTACAGCAAACCTGCTGTTGGGAGAATTTATGAAGCAAAGTCAATGTATATAAATATCTCAGACAGACTTACTATTTTCAGAAGCCTTCGATTTGGTTGTGTTGAACTTGGATGATGTTATATTTATTGCAGTGTAATCAATGAAGTAACATCTGGCTCAATTACATATAGCTCCAAGGAGCTTATATTTAGAAAACTTCCCAAATATGGCAAGTTTCTTTTTATATTGACCCCAGAGCTTTATCTTTTTTTAGTGAAATATACACTATTGAATCTATCAGGTGATATTGCAAGAAGTAATATGCTTTTGGCACCATGAACACTCTGTAATAGAGCAATGATTGTCCATGCTTAAAAAGGTATTGTACAAAGCTGGGCACGGTGGCTCACACCTGGAAGCCTAGCTACTCAAGAGGCTGAGATCTGAGGATCAAGGTTCAAAGCCAGGTCAGGCACAAAAGGATCTGAGACTCTTATCTCCAATTAAGCACTAGAAAACTGGAAATGGGTCTTGGCTCAAGGATAGGGCAGTACCCTGGAGCTGAATTGCTCGGGGACAACACCAGGCCCAGGAGTATGGTGGTAGCCTTGAGCTGAAAAGCTCAGAGGACAGTGCCCAGGCCGAGTTCAAGCCCCCTGACCCACCAAAAAAAAAAGAGGTATTGTACAGCCAGGCACTTGTGGCCCATGCTTATAATCCTAGTTAATTAGGAGACTGAGATCTGAAGATAGAGATTCAAAGCTAGCCCAATTAGAAAAGTCTGTGAAACTCCTATCTCCAATTAACCACTCCAAAAAGTCAGACATGGAGCTATGGCTCAAGTGGTAGAGCACTACACCTGAAAAGAAAATGAAAGCTCAGAAACGGTGCCCAGGCCCTGAGTTCAAGCCTTAGGACTGACACCCAAAAATAAAGCAATGTACAATACGAAGTAGTGCATATTCAAAAATATATCATCACTGAGCTGTCAGTATATGGGATAAATTTAAGAGGACAAAATAGGGCTATGACTCAGTGTCTCAAATAATCAGTAAGTCATTTAGATTTTTATAATTTCTTTTTTAGGGATCTATTTTTTAATGTCAGTTCTGGGACTTGTACTCAGGACCTGCGCATTGGTCCCTGAGCATTTTTGTTCAAGGCTAGCACTCTGCTGTTTGATCCACAGCTACACTTTTGGCTTTTTCATGATTGATTGGAGATAAGAGTCTCATGATTATCTGGACTGACTTGAAATCTGAATCCTCAGAGATCAGCCTCCTGAGTAACTAGAATTACAGGCATGAGCCACCAGCACCTAACACCATTGTTTATACTGTGTCCCCCCCCCCCTATTTTTGATTGTTGGTTTTGTTTCCAGAAATGAACCTCAAGTTCTTACACATGTTGGCAGTCATGCTACCATTGAGCTGCATTTCCCCCAGCTTCATTGTACACTTAATTTTCAAACCTGAAAGGGTGACTCATGCCTGTGATCTCAGCCTTTGGAGACTGAGGCAGAAAGGAATTGAATTCAACACCAGCCTAGGCCTACCAATCAGACAACTAAAAAAAATTACCTTACAGGCCAATATGCATAATTGATTTGGCCACATTTTACATCCTTGGATAAAAAAATTAGTATGCTTTCATTCTCAGAACACTTTTTTTTTTGCCAGTCCTGGGCTTGGGCTCAGGGCCTGAGCACTGTCCTTGGACTTTCTCAAGGTTAGAGCTCTATCACTTGAGCCTCAGCACCACTTCTGGCTTTTTCTATATATGTTGTACCAAGGAATCGAACCCGGGTCTTTGTGCATGCTAGGCAAGCACTTTAACCACTAGGCCGAACTCCTGGCCCTCAGAACACTTTTTAATGTCAGGTTGATTATGTAAAATCATGAGGGCTAAAGATATAATCTACTTATATTCATTGGAAATTCATTTTATCTTTCCTATCACCAGTTTTGTCAGAATGAAAATAAATAGTAAGCCTGTGTGCAATTCTGAATTTATTCTCATTCAGAGATGGACAAAACAAATAGCAGGTTTCATTTTAGCTGGTTTGTATTGTTCACTCAAGAATATATCTGAGAGATATAAATTCCCAAGGAAATCAGATGTCCTTTCTGTGAGACCAGAGTTGATTGATAGATTGTTCATCTTGCATAAGACATAGCAATGTCAACTTTTTGTCCTTTAAATTTTCTGATGGAAATCATTCCATTCTTTCTATATAAGAGGTAAATGTGGCTTAGCTCATTGGAAGTGATTAGCCTTACTCTAAAAAACATTCACAAAGATAAAAAAAATAAATGCACTCTTTTAAGCATTCAAGAATTGAAATCTGGCCTATGTATTCATATACATACACAGTTAGATGTTGGTAATTCCAAAAAGCTCAGGGACAGCACCCAGGCCCCGAGTTCAAGCCCCGGGATGACACAAAATTAATTAATTAATTCCATGAAAATACAATTTTAGCTCTGTTTTTCAGGTATACAAAGTATAGTACGTCAGGCACTTAGCGGCTCACACTTGTAATCCTAGCTATTCAAGAGTCTGAGATCTGAGGATTACAGTTTAAAGCCAGCAGGAGCAGGGAAGTCAGTGAGACCCTTATCTCCAATAAGCTACTAAAAAGTCAGAAGTAGAACTATGGCTCAAGTAGTAGAGTGGTACCTTGAGCAAAACAGCTGAGGAACTGAACTCAGTCTCAAGTTCAAAGCATCAGAACTGGCACACACACAGGCATACATGCTTGTGCATGTACACACACACACACACACACACACACACACACACACACACTCAAAGTACAACATTACTAAGGAGAATTATCATTGGATTTTCATATTTGCATAGAAAGGGGTAAGGGAAACATTGTTTTAGCCTCCATACTCCAGGCTACATGTGCAAAACAAAATCGTCTTGAAAGAAGCATGCAATCTTTACCTTTTCTCATTAAGACCTCCTCGCCAGATTGACAATTACACGATAGCCAACTTTTATTTCAAATTTATATTTCACTTGGAGTTCCTCTATGTTTTATGCATACTGAAATTATATGTGTACTCATCGTTTTTGTAACTGCTGATTAAATGGGTCTTTCCAAAATTTAGATATACCTGGCTATTTCTTATCAGTTTTCCATAGATCTATCATTCCAACTGAATCTATGGCAAGTGTCAGGTTAAAGAAAAAACACACATGTATAATTACCATTAAGCCTCATTCCTCCCCAGCTGTTAAGAGGAGGATTCATGTAACACGAATCATCTCCAAATGAACTCATCCTGATGAAGCAGACATTAGAAACAGGGAGATCGTGGTTAAGTCAATAAAAGGTTGGCTCCGTTTGGCAGCCATCTGTTACTTATGACCTTGCTTCCTTTGTTCTGTGCTCCTCCACTGATTTAATTTAAACATTAATATTGTTTGACAACTACCTAGTGTCTGTAAGAAATGCTCCTTTTCTTACCCAACAGTTATTTTAATCTTGAGACTATGCTTATACATCAATCATCTTCATTGTGCAGCACTGAGGTTGAGGTAAATATGAGAATTCATGTGTCTCTTATCAAGGCAGACATTAAGAAAATTTATAAGGCATATCTCTTTTATGTAATTTTTTTGCTAAAGTGCATTATTTACATTAGCACATAATTTCATAGGCTAAATTATCATATTATTATTATTTTAAATGGATTAATAAATGTTTTTTTAACTTGTCAAAAAAACCATCTAGACGTAACGTATAAACAACTACTGTATATTTTTTTTTTGCCAGTCCTGGGCTTGAGCTCAGGGACTGAGCACTGTCCTTAGACTTTCTCAAGGCTAGAGCTCTACCACTTGAGCCTCAGCACCACTTCTGGCTTTTTTCTATGTATGTGGTACCAAGGAATCGAACCCAGGTCTTCCTGCATGTTAGGCAAGCACTCTACCACTAGGCCAAACTCCCAGCCCCAACTATTAGATTTTTAAAATGAACTTTCCCAAGGAGATTACATTGCTGACTTCTTTCCCATAGTATGCCTGCGAACCCTGTAGGTTCACAGAGGAAATAAGCTACCAAGATGTAAATTAATACAAATGGCATCTTAGGTTCTCACAGAAAACTGTTTCAAAGTCACATCTAAATATTTGGAGCCATCATTATAACTTTAGGGATTAGGAGCTATGTACAGGGAACTGGCACAAAAGTTGTCCCATATCAGAATAATAACTGAAACCTAACATTTCCAACCCTTAGAAAATTAACAGAAGATGGGCCAGGAGAGTGGCCCGGGCTGGCTTTAAACCTAGATCCTCAGAGGTCAGCCTCACATCTCAGAATTACAGATGTGAGCCACCACGCCCAGCTCCTTTCTTTCTTTTTTTTTTTTTTGTTTTGTGCTGGTCCTAGAACTTGAACTCTGGGCCTGAGGGCTGTCCCTGAGCTTTTGTGCTCAAGGCTAGTGTTGTACCACTTGAGCCACAGCTCCCTTTCCAGTTTTTTTGTGTAGTTTAGTGGAGATAAGAATCTCACAGCCTTTCCTGCTGCTGGCATCAAATTAGGATCATCTGATGTCAGCATCCTGAGTAGCAAGGATAGCAGGCATGATCCACTAGCACCTGACCACATGTCTATTTTCCTATATGATGATGTTACATATAAGACGGTAGGTCAGTGTTCAGGGGCCATTTTTCAGTTTTAAAAAATACTGAATAAAGGTCTTCTCCCGGGTAAGGTGGCTGATTCCTGTGTTGAGAACTGAGTCAGGTGAGCTGGCGTGGGTTACTGGAACAGGAATTAACAGAACTTGAGTCACATGCTCTAGTGACCTCACCCTCTGAGGACAGATAGAAGCATCAGAAAGAAATATCTAGAGGAGAGATTAAGAGTTTCCTGTTCCATAGACTGAGCGGAGCATTTGCAGCCACTCCTGGAGAAAGTTCAAGTGGGAGACCCTCATTACCCTCCAATGACTCACTGATCAATTTGTGACTTCTTTGGATGCCATTACATGCCCGGAATGAACCATGTGAACTCAGTGCTAATCAGGATACACTCTGAAATCCAATCGCCCTCTACTTAATAAAACAAAAAGCTTTCCTTGACTTTCCTGCCCACTTGCATCGCTATCAGCTCTAGCTATGATACACCTCAATATACCATATCATCATTTTTGAAAACTATTAAGTACCTCAATTTAAAACCAAAAAAGTTCCAATAGGGAGAAAACCGGATCTGAGGCCTCTGCTGCTATTGTAAGATGCCACCACACGGTGTCGCTGTTCGTGAATGGACAGAGTCCTGTGGGGGAAATGTGCTGGTTCCCATAGTTACCAGGCTGTTGGCAGACCACAGAATTGGAGGGAAAGGTTAAAATCCAGAAATTAGGGAACGCTATCACAGCAGTCTGCTACAAAGGAGCTTCTAGTCTCACATCTGCACTGTGCAGCTCTGTGGTCCGTCACAGATTCTTGGGTAGATTTCTAAATGAATGGGGGAAATTCTCCCCACTGGGAAAGGTATCTCTGTTTTAAAAAAGAAACATCTCTAAACCCATCTTGAACATTCATAAACTTTAGTTTGGAAAAAAAAATTAGCTTGTGTAAGCAATTTTCCTATCCTGGAATACAAAGGCTCCCGATGTGTTTTGAGAATTTCACATCAATTCTCTCTAAAGTAGTCGAACTACTATTGTTATAACCTAGTGTTTCTCAGCTGAAATATAAAAGCTACATAAATTTGAAAATAAGGAAGAAATCAGAAATAGCTAGCATCAGAAGTTGCATACACCCCCTGCTGAAAGATATACAGCTGTTAAAAATATAGTACTAGATGGGCATGGGTGGTTTACAATTATAATTGTAGCTACTCATGAGGCTGAGAGTTGAGGATCATAATTCAAAGCCAGCCTACACAGAAAAACCTGTGGGACTTTTATCCCCAATTAGCTGTCAAAAAAAAATCTGGAAACGGAGTTGTGCTTCAATTGGGAGCCTTGATCAAAAAAGCTCAGGGACAGCACACAGGCCCTGAGTTCAGGCCCTCAGATCAGCCCACAGACACCCACAAACACACAGACATAGACACGCACACAACAAAAGAACCCTTATGCTGTAGTGCAAAGTAACAAAACACATTGTATGTGTAAAACACACCTCACAAATTCAAACAACTAGAATTCATCTGCATGCCAGTTACCATTGCAGGTGGCTTGATATGGACAAACTTTCTTTAATCCTCTTACCCCTACATTCAATAAAAGTATCCAACATTTACAGTAATCTTTTCTTCAGTTTTCCAGACATATAATCTCATGGTCAGCTTACTTGTATTTTAGAATTATAAACATTATCATTCACATAGAGTATGAATAATGTGCATGTAGTTTAAACAAAAATGATAAGCAAAGGCATTTTTTTTCCTGTCGGGAATAAGAATCCCTGAAGGTTCTACACAGGAGACATGAGTGAAGACAATATGTACAAGGGTGTCATCTGGGCTAAAAGAATTATTAAGTGGAACCATTCAGAGTCAAGCAATAGAAAGAAGCCTGTGCCATGCCCAGGCAAAGGAGGAAAAAAAATGTAAGTCCACAGTCCAGCAAGCTAGAATCGGGAAATAAGGAGCATTTATTAAGAGCTACAGTCGGGAAGGAAGACAGCTACTCCCAGATCCTCAGTGCAAAACGAGGAAAGAAACAGACACATGTGATGTCTCTTTGCTCCTGCTTCTCATTTCCTCTAAAAGCCTCAAACATGCAATTCCACGGGAAACCTGCTGCACAGAGTCCAGAAGATGCTAAACAAAGAGGCCCTCTTCCGGGATAAAGTGAGTCCAGGGAGAGAAAAATGCCCTCTCCTTTATTAGGCCTCCAATTTAGGCTTCTGCAGCCTTGACCACACCAGTTTTAGTAAGAATCCAAAACATAAGACCATCTTCAATGTCAGATCAAATGTCTACTCCTGTCATCCAAACGTGATTTCTGCTCATTTTTGTCTGCTTTCAAAGAGTCCCATTAAGTCATTTTAACAACAGTTCCTTCTGTCCCTGGCGTCTCCACCTGGTTTTCTGCCCTGATGGCTTCGGCTTAACTGTACACCCCATTTGTCCATTTGTCCTTGCAATATTTGGGATCAAATCTTGTTGTATAATCAAGACTCTTTTCCACCCTCTTTCAATGGTTCTTGAATAAAAACATTTTTATCCCTTTCCTGTCTGGCTTTGGTTATTATCTAATCCCATTTAATTACCATATCACCTAGAAGCAATGTCAGTTCAGGTATACACTGAAGTGTAGTGTCTCGGCCAGTTAGGTAAGAGGCAAAAGAGGGGCGGGAGCATTTCTTATTCAGAACTACTGGAGCTAACCTCTTAACAAGTCAAAGTTCCACATGACTTGTTCCTGGCAATTTAGCTGCTCTCACAAGGAAGGAAAGGGGGGGAGGGGAGGGTGCTGTTTGAATTTCTTCTTCCAGGCATGGAACCAACAGGGTTTTGTTGTTGTTGTGTTGTTTTGTGTTTTCTTAATGTGGGACTCGAGCTCCAGAGTACTGACAGCTGGAGGTGGAGAACATGAAGATAAGCTCAGGTGGGAGAGATACTTACACATGGTGGCTAGAAGAGGTTTGGATACCGTCCAGATGTGGTGGCTAACCGGGGCTAAGATAGAAGCCAGTGAAGTCCTTGTTAATGTCCCCAAGCCATGTGGCAGCAAGCAGATGACACTGTGGCCATATAGTTATTCAACTATTCTCTTAGTTGAGCCTGGGAGACACTGGGTCTACACCAGACAGAAAACGCTGGACAGGAAAGGAGAACAGAAATGGATATAAGAGAAAAAGAAATGCATATGTGTTGCTGACAGCCCCAGGCAGGAAACATAGTATCCCAGTACTTCTAGCCAACTGAATGATGCTGGCAGGCCGCTGCCCCTTCCCTCCCGTCTCCCCTCAACCTGGGGCCCAGGAGGCCTGGAAGTCTGGGACGTGCGGGGCCGACACCCCTCCCACCGTGGGTCCTGGGGACACCGGAAGAAGGCTCGGGGACTTCGGGGAGTCCCAGAACTTTAAGCTTCACGCTGATTGGCTGAGGCTCTTAACTCACTGCCATCACCGACCAATCCCGAGGCTCGGTCCGGGAAAGGCCCGGCTTCGGCTGACAGCCCAGCACCTAGAAGCTCGCGCTGGCCTCCCGGAAGGGTCCGCTGGCCATCTGGTGAGTGAGTGGACGCCAGTCCCGGGTGGATGGGGAGCCAGGGTGGGCCCGGCTGCCCGGGCGGTCTGGGTAGCCCCGCGGGGCGGGGGTGCTGCGCGCTGCTGGCCTCTGGTTCTCCTTCCTGCGCCTTGTGCCCGCCGATCTTGCCAGTCTCTGTTCAGAAGGGCGTGTGCCGGGCCCTCGAGGTTGCCCTAGAGCTGGGGGAGAAACAGGCTACCGACATTCTATTTGCCCGGTGGCTGGAAGGGAAGGACAACACCTTCTTCATGTTGCTTTGTGGCAACGACCTGTGGGGGCTGGGAAGGGGAGCTTTGACTTCTGAAGGGGCTCACTGAAGAGCTAAAAAAGCGCCCCCATTCTGAAGTAGTTTATGTAAACTGCGAGTGACCCAAAAGTGCACCTAAATTCAAGAAACAGAGTTGTGGTGCCATTAAGTCCCAGGAACTGACCTGTCTGTGTTAAAAATGAACCAGAATTCGTGTACATTCAGGGGATGGCATTTGTTTTCTAGAACCATAAAACTACCCTCAGACAGCTAATTAGGACTCTACCGGCCTGGGAATCTCCCTCAGCACCCACTGCCTTGAACCATCCCTAACCCCTACCTTATCTCACTCCAATTAATCACTGAATTGCAGAATTGCTGAATTGCTGTGTTAATGTAAATGTATAGCCTTTGTCTTTAAAAGCCCTGTAGAAAAGCTGTCCAGGGCTTCTCCTGGGCTCCCGCTGTATGGGAGTGTAGGACAGAGGCCGGGAGCTAGCCCGCCTGAATAAAGCCTTGCTTTTGCATTTCAGAATGTCTGACTCTCGGTGGTATCTTGGTGGTCGTCCTGAGACTTGGGCATCACATGACCACCACTGATCCTCCGAGTGTGACCACTTAACAATCGTCCCCGGATCGGAGGGTGTGGGTGTGGTGGGTCAAAGGTCCTGACTAGCAACAAGCACCATTGATCTTTCACTTTATTACCTGAGATTGCTGTCATTGGGTCCAAAGTTGCAGGGTGGAAATTGCCCCCTTAGAAGCTGGGCACTGACCTGGGAGGAAATGATCTTGGAAGAAAGATGTATTGGAAGTCAGGGTGATTCTGTGACTCGTCGTGGATTTAGACAATGTGTGTTTCGATCAGGAAATAAGTTGGTGCAGGAATCTGGATGACAGAAGTCATGGAAGTCCTTCGCCACATCCAACTTAAGTGTCCCGTGGGGTGGCCAGGGGAAGGCTATCTGGAACTGGTACAACCAGTGCCCTCCCCCCAAAACATACTTTCCCGTAATAGTCCAAACCACAGCGGAAGCAAGCTGGCCCATGGAAGATCCTCTCCCCAAATCTCCAGGTGACCTAAGGAAAAATGGAAGCAGAGGGACGTAAACCAACATCCTCACAGTCTGAGACTCAGACTTTAGTTGCATCAGTAACAATATATTGGTTACCCATGAAAACGTGATGGGTTTCTGACAGACTTACTTTTATGCACATAAAGGAGTTCAAAATGTCTCCCTTTGCAGATCAATCTTATTTATCCGCTAAGGATTTTTCTAGTGGGAGAGAGAAAGTTGAGACTCTGCCGACTTACCCCAAGGAACAAGCTGAGGTTAGGAAACAGAGAGGCTGAGATTTCTGTGCTTTCTGGAGCATCAGAGCTATGTACCATTCCCTTTTTTTTCAGGTGCGGTCTCCCAGAGGGAAGCTCTTCTTCCTGTGTGGTTTCCACCTTCAATCTTTCCACACACAAGTGTCTGCTTGCACATCCACACCACAAGTCCAAATCAGGAGAGCCAGGACCAGAAAGAGGTGAGTCTCAATTCTAACTTTGCAGAGTGTTTCTTTATTTGTTAATGAACATGGATGAGAACGGTCCCTCCACGTCAGGGAAAATCCCAGCCACTCACAAACAGTAGTGCTATCCCGTGAGTGGGTGGATGGAAGAAAGAGGAGGAGGAGGAGGGGGAGGAGGAGGAGGAGGGGGAGGAGGAAGAAGAGGGGGAGGAGGAGGAGGGACAGTGCAAGAATACTGATGCACTCACCTAGAGATGCTGAAATGTTTTTTTAAAGCCAATGCGAAGTGTGCAAAGAAATGTATTTTCTTCTGAACCAGTACCCAAATGCAAGATTTTATTGGTCATCTCCACTGATGATATAATAATATTATCCTTGGTTTCAAGATTTATAGTGGGGGGGGGCAGAGTCAGAAAACATGGTACCATGTGCTGACAAAGCAGTGAGAGATTTTTGGAAATCATGTAGCTGCCTTTGTGGGTTTTAGCCCAGTAAATGATGACCACACTAGTTCAATGTGCCTGAGGTTAGAAAGGTATTTAGAATTCATACTGCATTCCTAGGTCAGAAATCCATCCTTCCTTCCTTCCTTCCTTCCTTCCTTCCTTCCTTCCTTCCTTCCTTCCTTCCTTTCTCTTTCTCTCCCCTTCTCTCTCACACTGTCCCCTGTCTCTCTTTTACTTTTCTGTAGCTCATGGGAGCCCACAGAAAAGAGTATCAGTCTACACACTGTGTATTTATTTAGTTTCTTTGCATTTTTACACTTTAGGTCAAGATGGGGTTTATATTTTCAAAATCTATGAATGAAAACCTGAAAAATCAGCAAGAGTTCATGCTTATGAATGCACAGCTTCAGGTATGTGTTACAATAATTAAGCTGTTGTGTTGGCACAGGAGTCAAAGTTCTAACTCATGTGGTTCCTTAAAATACGCCACTCTCAAAGACAAGATGACATTAAGTTCTATTTATCTGATGAATGGCCTTGTTTAAGTCTTTAGTCTAGATACTCATGGAAAATTTCCATACTGCAGGAAGAGACAATAGCTCATATTATCATAGAAAGAATGATACTCTCTCTCCGAGATGTCCCCATCCTAATTTCCAGGATATGTAACGTTAAGAATGGCAAAAGGGCTTTCACAACGTGATTGCTCAAGAGTTTCAGATGCAGAAATCGTTTTGTATTATCCATTGTAATAACTCCATTGTAATTGTAAGCATATTTATAAAGAGAAGTCAGAGAGAAATGGAGAGATACAAGAAAGACAAATGAGAGAGAGAGAGAGAAGGAGAGAGATAAGAGAGACAGAGAGAGAGACAGAGAGAGAGAGAGAGAGAGAGACAGAGAGAGAGAGAGAGAGAGAGAGAGAGAGAGAGAGAGAGAGAGAGAGAGAGAGAGAGAGAGAGAGAGAGAGAGAGAGAGAGAGAGAGAGAGAACTTGAAGACAGACCACTGGCTCTGTACATGGAATCAGGGCGACAAGCTAAGGATTGCCTGCAGCTTCTAGAAGACTGAAAAGACAGAAAACAGGTTAGTTCTATAGCCATCAGAAGGAGAGGAGCCCTGCCAGCCCATTTTGGATTTCTAACAACAGGCCTGTAAGATAGCACATTTGTATTCGTTTAAATCCTTTAGTTCTTGATAACTTGTTATAGCAGCAACAGGAAACTAATACAAACTAAAAAAAAAATCTTGACAATGGATCCTACAACTTTAGCAAATATCAGAACATATTAGATTGTTGAACTGTCAAATGCAAGTTGTCACAAAGTATTTACAAATGTTGCCAATCAAAGCTAAATGTCTCAAGTTTGCCCTAAATCATTTGCCTAAGATTTCAAACCAAGGTCACTACGTTTCTGTGGCTCATTGTACTTGGTTCTAATCCTGGTGTACAGCTGGTCACAAACAAGGACTCAAGTCCTTGAGCAAAGATGATGCATATTATATAGAATGATGTTTCCAGTCTTTAGGAAAATGCCTCTCTCGTGTGGAGGATATAGCACACACACAGGCACACACAACATACATGTACCTGTGCTATACATGCACACGTGTATAACCACATCTACATATATACAAGCACACACACATATACATATGCCTGTGTGTACATATACATGCAGACACACATGCATGTGTGTGTACACAGCATATACACGTGGGTGTGTGCACACCCGTGTCTGTGTACATGTGAACAATCTGGCTAAAGCACAGTATCTACATGTGTGAGACACCATGATAAGACCCCATTGAACAATGAACAGGTATTTTTGCAAAAACAAGTATTAGGAAATTGAAACATTTCTGGTCTGTCATTTAAGCATGGGTGGGGGGAAGACAAGTGTGAGGGAGAAAGGAAGCACAACATTTTCTTTGTTTTATATTCCAATGAATATTAGCACAGCCACTCTCAAAGCCAGGTAGGGATTCTTGAAAAAACTAAGAATAGAACTATCATATTCAATGATAACAGTGCTGCATATGTGCCTAAAGGAATCAAAGGCAGAATAGAATAGAAATGCCTGCACATCCATGTTTATTATAGCACTACTCATAATAGCCAAGGCATAGAATCAGCCTAGGTTCTCTTCTACAGAAAAATAAATGTGAAATCATCATGTTCACCAAATAAGACAACTTTAAGAAGACATTCACCCCATGTATTTTGTTGTTGTTTGTTTGTTTGTTTGTTTGCCAGTCCGAGGGCTTGAACTCAGGGCCTGAGCACTGTCCTTGGGCTTTCTCAAGGCTAAAGTGCTACCACTTGAGCCATAGCACCACTTCCAGTTTTTTCTATGTATGTGGTAAGGAGAATCAAACCCAGGTCTTCACGTATGCGAGGCAAGCACTCTTATCACTTGCCCAAACTCCTGCCCTCTTGTGTTCTTTTATATATGGAATTTAGATTTTATTTTTTTTTTAATTATGAAAGTAGAAGAGGGAATATCTAAAAGGAAGGAATGAACATTTAGATATATAGTTGAAGAGGTTATAAGGAAACTAATTAAAATTTATAAAGCAGGAATTTGGCAAGCTTGGACTCTTACTAAACTCCTTATTCCGTAACATCACTGTGCTGGAAACAGGGGCTCTATATAGTTACAAATCTCTATACATCTTCCAGTGTATTTCAGCAATCACAAAAACATCCATTTTCATTTATTAATAGTGTTTAAAAATCAAATGCAGCTGGGTGCTGGTGGCTCACGCCTTTAATCCTAGCTACTCAGGAGGCTGAGATCTGAGGATCATGGTTCAAAACCTGCCCAGACAGAAAAGTCCCTGTGAGATCCTTATCTCCAATTAACAACTCAAACCAGAAATGGTAGAGTGCTAACCTTGAGCCACATAGTGGCTCAGAAACAGCTCCCAGGCTCTGAGTTCAAGCCCCACAACCAAAATAAATAAAAAAAGTGGCAAGAAATACCTTCCAAAACGGTTGTGTACTTCCTCGAGTTCCCTCAGATGCCCAAGTTTCTTCCCTAAACAAGCACAGAGAGTTCTAACTCAGTAAGCAAGACTTTGTGTCTATTTTCTTTTTTTTCTATTTTCATATATTTTATTGTAATTAATAGAAGGGTTACATTATAGTCACCAGATAGAAGGTGCATTACTTCACAAACATTGATGCTTTTTTGTGTCTATTTTCAATTTTGAGTGTTTTTCTATTAGCAAATCAATTGCTAATAGAATTCAAATTTAGTTTTATAATTGTTATAGTTTATGTATAGTTTATATCATTTACAATTGTTGCTACTATATATCTCACCTTTAAGGATCCCTTGACTAAGTGGCAACTCACATGACTTCCTGCTGGCTGGCATGTATGACTTGACACACTTATACTAACAGCCTTCTTTCTCCTGCCCCAGAAAAGGTGACATAACCAAAACACCACTTGGACAGTATATTTTAATCCTAGCTCGGCCAGTCAAATACTGGTGCAGTCACACATGCTTGTCATCCCATTTATGCAGGAATTCTAAATAGGAAGATCATGCTGCAGGCAAGAAAAGAGACTTTCTTTCATAAAAAATAAAAGCAAAAAAAAAAAAAGTTGGGAATATGGTTTAAGGTGTAGGGTGCCTCACAAGTAAACACACACTGAGGCCCTGATTTCAAATCTTCCTACCACTAAAAATATGAAGAGAGTGCATGTTCTTTGAAATCATCAGAAATCTTTTAATTCCAAATAGCCTTTCCTTTCCCAAAGCTGACTGACAAGCTACACTCAGTAAACTGCCATGCCTGTAAAAGAGTAGTTTCTTGGGCCAGGAGTTTGGCCTAATGGTTAAAGTGCTTGCCTAGCATGCACGAAGACCCGGGTTCGATTTCTTGGTACCACATACATAGAAAAAAGCCGGAAGTGGTGCTGAGGCTCAAGTGGTAGAGCTCTAGCCTTGAGAAAGTCCAAGGACATTGCTCAGGCCCTGACCTCAAGCCCAGGACTGGCAAAAAAAAAAAAAAAAGTAGTTTCTTAACGCGCCACTAGGTGGAACACATGAGCTAAGTTTTTATGTCACCTTGCAAATACATTTTGATGTTAGAGAATAGAATGAAACCTGGGCTTGTAAAACAAGAGAGAAAGAATAGCTATAGTCTCACATTATGGAAGCATAGCAGTATGATCAAGTTAAAGACGAATTGGGTAATGAGTTAAGGTTTAGTGACTCAAACTATGATCCTCAGATCTCAGCCTCTTGAGCTAGGATTACAGGCATAAGACAGCAGAGACTGACCTATTATTTCTTCTTGTCTCCTCCTCCTCCTCCTCCTCCTCTTCTTCCTCCTCTTACACCACCTCCTCCTCTCTCTCTTCCCCCTCCTCCTCCTCATCTCTTCTCCTCCTCCTCCCCTTCCTCCTCCTCTTTCCCTTCCTCTTCTGCCAGTACTGGGACTTGAACTCAGTGCCTGAGCACTGTCCTTTACCTTGTCACTCAAAGTTGCCACTCTATCACTTGAGCCATAGCTCCACTTCCAGTCTTTGATTGGTTAATTGGAAGCAAAAGTCTCATGGACTTTCCTGCTCTGGCTGGCTTCAAACCATGCTCTTCAGATCTTAGCCTCCGGATTGCAGGCTGTGAGCCACCAGTACCTGGCTCTATTGTTTCAAAAAATGGTGATTTTTCTAAAAGTTTTCCATGGCCAAGAGCTCTGGGAGGGTGAGAGAGATGGTGGAGACAAGGTCCGAGAGGCACCAGGCTTTGGGCCTATCCTAACCCCTTGGCCATGGATCCTGAGTCATGTGAGAAGCCATTCAAGGGTGATGTGTGGAGGAGTGACACGACAAGAGGGGGTTTTGCCACAGGAAATATACTGTGTGTTCCATAGGTACTTTTTTAAAAAAAAATTACATGCAAATTCAAACCACAAATAATGGTGATGAGAAAGAACGTATTACAGTTGCTTAACCCCCACATAATTTGCAGTGTCTGTCTTTTTCTATCATCCCATCTGTCTTTCCTTTCCTTATGTGGCAGCTGTGGCCACATTTGAACTTTGAGAAGGGGGTCAGGGTTCTGAAGAACTCGAAAGAGCACAGGGTGTGCTTTGTGGAGAGGCTGGAGGTGACCAGGAAATGGAGGAGGAGGTGGGAAAGGAAAGGAAAGGGAGTATGGGAAGCAGCCTGATCTTTTTCTTTTCTTTTTTTTTTTTCTGTAGGCAAAGAGCTGAGATATCAGGTGGAAGTTAGCTAAGGGCCTACAGGGTGTGGAGATTTCACTAGCAAATGTGACCAGTATGAGGGGGCAGAGTGATCAGCAGTTTGCTTAGGCAATAGGGCTACAGAAAGGGAGGAGTTAGCAGGGTCCAGCTCTCTCTACCCTCTGTCTTCCACTTACTCTTCTGGAACTCATTTCTGCCCTTGCCCAACCCCCATTCCCTCTGCCTGGGGACACTGTGTCCCTGGCTCTTAAATCATTCTTCTGAGACTTAAGTGTTTTCTGTTGTGTGTGGGGAAGGGGGGTATCCATCCTATAAGATTCACTATTCTAATGTATCCAGTTCTGTGGCATTTGCTACAGTTCTAATATATGCTTTGTTTATTTATTTAATCATTCATTTTTTTGTGCTAGAACTAGGACTTGAACTCAGGGTCTGAATGCTGTCCCTTACCTTGTTCACTCAAGGCTGGCACTCTACCACTTGGGCCACAGCTCCACTTCTGGCTTTTTAGTAGTTAATCGGAGATAAGAGTTCTCACAGACTGTTCAAGACCATGATTCTCAGATTTCAGCCTTGGAAGTAGCTAGGATTACATATGTAAGCCACTGGAGGCCATTGACATTGTGCTTTTAAATCTGTAACATTCACATCACTCTCAAAGGGTCATTCTAAATTCCTCCCTTCCCTGACCCCACCTGTGACAACAACGAATCCATGTTCTCTTTCTACAGATTTGTCTCTGTGGACATGTTATATAAAAGACATCACACAATCCATCCTCTTTTTTTTTTTTTTTTGCTTAGCTTCCTTCATTTTCCAAGGTTCATCAGTGTCATGACTTCCATCTTGAGCTAAGATTAAACAGCATTCTGTTGTATGAATATATTTTGTCTTTTCACTCATCTATGAGGCTGTTTCTACTGTTGATCTGTTGGAAAAAATAACAGGCTGCCATGAACATTTTTATACAAGTTTTCCTTTGAAACCTTGGTTTCAGTGGCTTTTGGATCATACTTAAAAATGACACTGCAGAATTCTCTGGAAATTTGCGTGATGCACTGGCTGAAGATAACTATGTTGTTTCCCAATGTGCCCATGTAAAAACTATTACAAGTTATGGTGTCTCCACAGTACTTTTCTTCTTTCTCTCCCTCCCTCCCCCTCTCTCTTCTCCTTTTCTCTCTCCCACTTCCTTTTACTCTTCTCACCCCCTTGCTTCACATCACCTATGAAATCTAAAATGGCATCTCATTAGGTTTAGAATTTCCATAGTGACTAAGAACGCATGTGTTCCATGGGTTTGTCGGCCATTTATATTTCTTCTTTGGCGAAATATCTGATCTTCTCTTTGGCCATTTTTAAGTTGGTTGTTTCACTTTTCATTGTTGAGTTGTAAAAGCATTTTGTTTTGGGTTTTGTTTTGTTTTTTTTAACCCAAATGATGACTACTAGATCCTTATCAGATATAAAAACTTTTAAGTCTACGCTCTCACTCTGTGGATGATCTTTGCTTTTAACAGTGTCTCTTGATGGACACGTATTTTTAAGTTTTATGAAGTCCAATTTATTTTTCTTTCACTGAGCATCTGATGTCAGATGACAATGAAATTACAAATCAGGAATACTGTATTTTCTTCTAAGGATTTTAATGTTTTAATATGTGCATTTCAGTCACTGATGCTTTTGAGTGACCTTTTATGTAGAGGATGAGGTAAGGGTCTAACTTAATTCTTGCATATAGATACCCAGATATATGTGTTTTGTATATATAGTGATTGTTATAGTGACCGGGGACCCTTATATGCCCAACACTGCCCTAAAGATTCTATGTACATTGATTACCATATATTGATTCCCATGTAACCCTTAGGGGCCATGTTTGTTATCATTCCCATATGATATAGGGTTTTAATCACCTGCTTCAGGTTAGGTTGTGATAAATCATGGAGTCATGATTCCAGCACAGTCTGTGTGGATTCTCAGTCTGTCATCTTCATCCACACACCATTCCCAAATGTAAGTCGCTTCTCCTCAGCTAGCTTCCATTTTCCATTTCTCTCTCTCTACTTTGGCACCGTTTCTCAGTTCACATTCCTGCTATCCAAATTACTTGTACTGATTTTTTAGCTAATCTAGAAACATTTCTTTCCAGTTTTGTTATGTTGGGTTTTTGTTGTTGTTGTTTTGGGGTTTTTGTTGTTGTAGTTGTTGTTTGTGGGTCATGGGGCTTGAACTCGGCCTGTGTGCTGTCCCTGAGCTCTTCAGCTCAAGGCTACCACCCTACCCTTGAGCCAAGCCCCACTTCCCATTTTATAGAAGTTAATTGGAGATAGCCTCAAGTCTTCAGTGCCTGGGCTGGCTTTGAACCTTGATCCTCAGGTCTCAGCCTCCTGAGTAGCTAGGATTACAAGCGTGAGTCACCGTGCCCAGCTTCTTTCCAGTTTTGAATTCTGGAGTAAATTTTAAAGAAAATATTTGCATTCTCTTCAGATATATTGTTACAGTAATAAAAAAAAGTCCTACCACAGGACTTTATATATATATTATATAAAGTAAGGATAATGCTCTACAATTTCCTTTGAGAAAGTATTTATTGGCTGTTGCTAAGTGAAAAGGCCAGATCACTGTTGAAAGACTTGATTAAATTGTATTAAAAAAAAAACACTGCTTTACAAAGTATCATAATAGAATTAGATACCAGTGGTTCACGCCCGTAATCTTAGCTACTCAGAATCTGAGGATCATGGTCTAAAGCCAGCCAAAGCACAAAAGTACTCTTATCTCCAATTAACCACCAGGAAACAGGAAGTGGCACTGTGGCTCGAAGTGGTAGGCGGCTAGCCTTGAGATGAAGAGTTCAGGGACAGCACCCAGGCCCAGAAGCTGCACAATGCATGTGCGTGTACTCGCACATGTGCGCACACACACACACACACACACACACACACACACACACAGAGGTATCATAATACAAAAGTAATCTTAGAATTACTCAATAAGATACACTTACCTTATTGAGATTTTAAGATATATAATTTAATTCCCAGGACATTATTTAGAGCCATGTTTCATAGAACGTATACTAAAAACAAGCAGGATTCATAAAAACATAAAATCACGTATAATTTATTTCATTATTATGAGATGTTCATTGTCCAAGCCAGCTACCTTCTAACTGTGGAGAGCTGGGGGGGCGGGAGATGAAAGGAGAGAGACACACACACACAGAGAGACAGAGAGAGGAGAATGTGCTGGTTCCTGAGCTTCTACTCAGGACTCAAATTTCTTCATTCATGACTTGTATCTGCTTCTTCAGGCACACCTCCAGGCTGGCATTTTGCTGGTTAATTGGCAATGGATTCACATAGACAATTTTGCCTGGGCTGTCTTGGGATCATAATCCTCCAGATTTCAGGTGCCTGAGTAGCTAGGATTATAGGCATGAGCAGTCAGCCCTTAGCTTGCTACTTCTTATTTTTATGTTGATGGTAAGAGAAAATAAAAATGATCCTGTCCATACCTAGTCTGCCAACTGAAGGAGAAAAGAAAACTTGCTCAGTGAACCCTTCCCATGCTCCAAATCACCCAGAAATTATCTTAACAAAGGGGCATTATCAATAATACTAACAGTTTTTCTGACTGTTAAATGTCAGTCACTGTTCTGATGGTTTTGTGTGTACTTTCTTATTTCACTTCATGAAAATTCAGTAAGGAGCTGCCATTACTATTCTCATTCCATAGACGAGGTCATTAACTGAAGCTTGCCTAAGGTCAGATAGCTGTCTGTAGTGGGGCCAAGATTTAATACAGGGTATCTGACCATAGGAATGGAATACTTGTCTCTTTCTCCTTCAACTATTAATTTACAAAAAGAACACAAAAACAGAGGTAATAAATAATATGAGGAGGTGAGTTAAACGGAAGGTTTTAGCTTCATGAATAATCTTGTTACAAGCCTACAGCAAAGATATGGAGAATAGGAAGCATGTAGAGGAATTTTAGGGTAAGAGGTAGAAATGAGAAACACAGTCTCCTGGGACTCCTGACCAATGGCAACTCACTTCTGTGAATGTGTTAACCCTACACAACAAGTTGGAATTGTAATAGTATCTTTAATAATAGCATCTATTACAACTTGTTAAGTATTACTTAATTTTTCTAAAATGTCCAGATTACACACACACACACACACACACACAGAGTATATGTGTGTATGATCTATAGATAGATACATGTGTATAGAGAGAATACTATAGAGAGATATAGAGATACTATATAGAGATGTAATCAAAAACTTAAATGGGAAAAAAGCAGACACAGAAAATAAAACCAATTTTTCATGTATGTTTAAAGTGCATAAGGCTTGGTTTGATTAAACATTAATCTCCCAGTGTGAGGTTTTGCCACCTCGCATATGTCCAAGGTAGAGAACTCGGTACAATTGTCAGCTCTGCAGGAGTACCAAGCTCAGCCTCAGAGAAGCACCTTCACCCCATCAGAGGAGCACCAAGGAGAGGATTGTGCATTCAGATTGCCTGGGAAGCTCTTTATTTTCTTTCTTTCTTTCCTTCTTTCTTTCTTTCTTTCGTTTTTA
The DNA here is from genome assembly GCF_031878675.1 of Megascapheus bottae. NCBI lineage: Eukaryota > Metazoa > Chordata > Mammalia > Rodentia > Geomyidae > Megascapheus > Megascapheus bottae. The sequence goes on along the minus strand of NC_143511.1, from coordinate 29,110,150 downwards.
AACTGTATTTTATTGTCTGGATAATGTATAGAGGGGTTACAGGTACATTCGTCAGGTAGTGGGTACATTACTTGTTGAACATTGATACCCTGTCCCATGTTTTTCTCCCACTTTCCCTTCCCCCACCCCCTCCCAATAATCTTGGTTTTTCCCCCTTCCCTTTCTTATTTCAAATAAGTAAATAAATGTATATACAATATACCAGGTACCAAAGTCAGATACAGTAACAACATGAGATAAAGAGATAACAACATGAGAAAAAGAGAAAAGGAAAAACTTCACATGATACATAAATAACAATCACAAAGATACATCTTTTATTTCCATATCCTGGAGTTCATTTCACTTCTGGCCATATGTACACAGCTTTTGAGCTATTGTGATCTTCTAGGATAATCCTAGACTATACTAATTATTACAAATGAGGGAAACCATGGAGCCTGTGTTTCTTTGGATCTGGCTTACTTCATTTTATTTTTTTTATTTTTATTTTTTTTTGCCAGTCCTGGGCTTGGGCTCAGGGCTAGAACACTGTCCTTGGACTTTCTCAAGACTAGCACTCTACCACTTGAGCCTCAGCACCACTTCCAGCTTTTTGCTATGTATGAGGAATCGAACCCAGGTCTTCATGCATGCTAGGCAAGCACTCTACCACTAGGCCAACCTCCCGGCCCGTACTTCATTTTAATATGATGATTTTTTTCCAGGCCTTTCCATTTTCTTACAAAGTGGAGGGGGGGTGATGTCATTCTTTCTGATGACAGCATAGAATTCCATTGTGTATATATACCACATCTTCTTGATCCGCTCATCTACTAAGGGGCATCTGGGTTGGTTCCATACCTTAGCTGCTATGATGAACAAAGTTGCAATGAATATGCTTGTGCTAGTAGCTTTAGTATGTCCTTGTTTATGGACATTTGGGTAAATACCCAGGAGTGGGATTGCTTGATCATAGGGGAGCTCTATGTTTAGTCTTTTGAGATATCGCCATACTGCTTTCCAGATTGGTTGAGTTAGTTTACACTTCCACCAACAGTGTAGTAGTGATCCTCCTGGCCACATCCCAGCCAGCATCTGTTATTAGATTTCTTGATGGTGGCCATTCTATCTGGAGTGAGGTGGAATCTCAAAGTTGTTTTTCTTGTATGGCCAGAGATGTCGAGCATTTCCTTATGTGTTTATAGGCCATTCTTATTTCCTCTTCTGAGAATTCTCTCTTTAAGTCTTTAGGCCACCTTTCAATGGGATGATTATTTCTTTGAGGATTTGTTTTTGAGACATTCAATTTTTTGAGATATAGGTATATTTTAGATATGAGTCCCTTGTCTATTGTATGGCTAATGAAGATCTTCTCCCACTCTGTGCACTTTCTATTTAACTTTCTAGCTATTTCCTTTGCTATACAGAAGCTCTGCAGTTCAATACAGTCCTATTTGTCCAGACATTCTTTAACTTATTATGTTTCTGGGCCTTTACTAAGAAAGTTTTGACCTGTGCCAAGGAGCCCTAGTGCATCTCTTATTCCTTCCTGTAAAGTTTTCTGGGTACCTGTTTTTACCTCAAGGTCTTAGAATTAATTCTAATGCAGGGTGAAATATAAGAATCCAACTTTAGTTTTCACAGATGTTTAACCAATTCTGCCAGCACCATTTGTTGAAAAGACTATCTTTCTTCCATCCTATTTTTTTTTTGGCTCGTTTATCGAACAGTAGGTGGCCATTGGTTTGTAGATTCATTTCTGGGTCTTCAGTTCTATTCCATTGGTCCTCAGGTTTGTTCTTGTGACAGTACCAAGCTGTTTTGATTACTATAGCTCTATAATAGAATCTGAAGTTTGATATTGATATTCCTCCCACGTTGTTCTTTCTGTTAAGGATTGTTTTTGCTGCAAGGGATCTTTTATTATTCCATATGAATTTTGGGATTGCTTTTTTTCATTAAAGAATGACTTCGGGATATTGATGAGTATTTTACTGAATTTGTATATAGCCCTTGGCAGAGGCTCTTTCTTAATTGCCACCAGCTCCAGCAAGTCTAAAAGTGTGAGGACAGGTGAGCTATACACAGAACTGAACATACCAGAATACCTGTGGGGGCTTTATATTATGTTACTTGGTTCAATCACAGTGAAAAGCCAGGCTTAACTCTTGTACTTCAAGGCCAGAAAAGCTTACACTAGAGGACAGACCTCAAGATCAGTGCTCCTGGCTACAGGACCCTGTGGTAAAAGCAGAATTGGCTCTACATGGGTTTTCTGCTGCTTTCTGGCATTCTCTTTGTGCCCATGTGACAGACTGGTTTAGTGGTATTTTCTCATATGACCCCATTGTGCGCTACTGTCTGGAGAAATGCTCTGATAAGCAGCATGAAGACATTGCTGTGACCGTCTATGACTCCTTTCTCTTATCTTAGCTTTCCTAAACCCTAGATGATATTTTGTGATATCCTGGCTGTTTTCTCATTCTGAGCAGACAAATGCCATGAGTGAGTGCTCATTTCTTTAATGGGGTGCAATCTTATTCTGAGTTAGCACAAATTAAAGCCATATTACCTCATCGTAGACACAATCAATGGGTATAAGTTGCAAATTTCTTTAAAGATATGTAATCTGATTTCACACACATTAGAAACATATTACATCAGAGTCCCTTCGAATCAGTGACTTTAGATAAGGATGCTTGATGCACACACAAACACATAGCCATTCTAGTCCGGTTTTTAAAGGTCTTTTGTGGCCAACACTAATTCAGCAAAGTGTCTGGTTGTTGATTGGGTTGTGCGGTTTCCTTGCTTTCCTTAGAATTTCTTCTATGTTGTAATTTCAGATAGAAGGAGGACCAAACAGTGCAAAAGGACAAATGACCCAATGATTACAATTTTCTGATAGATGCTAATTAGGTTAGTAAATAAAACTTTAAAGTTTTCATTTACACACACACACACACACACACACACCCACACACACACTCCTTTCTTTTCTTTTTGTTGATGATGGGCTTGAACTCTTGGCCTAGGTACTGTCCCTGAGCTCTTTAGTTCAAGGCTAGCACTCTACTACATGGAGTCTCAGCGCCACTTCCGGCTTTCTGGTGGTTAATTGGAGATCAAAGTCTCATGTACTTTCATACTCTGGCTGGCTCTGAACCATGATCCTCAGACTAGCCTCCTGAGTAGCGAGGATTACAGGTTTGAGCCACCAGCGCCCAGCCTTTCTTTTGTTTTTGAAACCCAGTAGCTTAAGCTAGCCTCAAACTGCAGACAGTGCTGGAGTCACAGATAAGACCCATCATATATGGCCACAGATATGCATTTTGAGACATTACAAATTCCTTCTCTTCCTTGCTTCAAGTGTCACAACCTGCTATGCCGTGTGGAAAGCACCACAAGCTCTAGCTTTGATTGGCGCCATTCCCCAATGCATGTTACCTCTCTGCCTCCCTCCAGCTTTGGCAGGAAGATGTTCTGGGATGCTTTTTCCAGGTAAAGGAGGGTACCATGGAACGTGAATAAGTCTGAGCTGAATGATATCCAGGCCTCTGTGGCTTCAAAGCCACAAACCCCAATGTCAAGGAAAATAAATGTTTGTAAAGGACGAGCGGGAATGGTTAGCTCGGGTTTCCTTTCTGCCCTTGGATGCTGAGGGAGATGGAAGAAAGGTCGCCCCGCCCCACAGCCTGCTCTGATTCTTCATGTCAGGGTGCTATTTTAACCCTTCAGGGGGTCTTTCAGATTTGGGAAAGGGTCCCAGGGACAGAATGTCTCCATTTCTACCCTGGCGGGGTTTTGTTTTGTTTCTTTTTTTTTTTTACATAAAAACAAACAAAATATGAACAAAGTGATAATTGCTGGGATTTGAAGGAAAGCAATCCCTTGAGCTTGGAACACACATAGACAGGAAGATCATTTTTAGAACCTTCCAGACTGCCTGCATTGCTTCCTCTCACTCCACCTGACTTCCTGAAGGAATATTTTGGTCCCTAAAACACTTTCTAGCCAGGTATTTTTTACTGTACACCTATATCCTACATATTTTATACAGCTGGGACCCTTGTGCTCAGCTCCTTCCTATTATACCTGGCCCTTCAGTTTTCCTCCCCTACATTCTGGCTGTAGAGTGGACTGACAGGGAGTTCATTCAGGAAGCTTGATCTGCTGTGAACCTGTTTTCTCCACTTTCCCTGGGGTACCAGGTTTGTTTTGCAGTGTGCACTGGGATCACTTCCTTCCAGGAGTCAGTCCAGTCCTGCAGCTTCCTGTTTTCTCCCTGGGCTTGCTGAGATTCACCTAAGAAGCTTCCAACCCCCATCTGAGAGCTTCCAAAAAATTGACACCCCTCAACCCTTTCCCCCTACCCCCACTGCCCACAAGACAGAGGTAACAAATGTGTCCCAGACTAAGCAATCAGAGCTTTCCTGGCTCAGCATATCTTTTCTGTCCAAGGCTCTGCGTGATGATCTGTCCCTCAGATGGTGTCAGCAAAAACTATGAAAGTCCTCCTGACAGTCACTTTATCAGAGCACGTGACATTTTCTATGTCTACGGAGAGCACCTCACTGATACTATCAGACAGGCCCTCATGGTTTTTCCGTAGAACAAAGCAATTTTCACCATTTAACACCACCAGACAACATTAGTCCATGAGTGTGGTGAACCCCTAAATGGTGTTACCCTGTGTAACCCCAGTAGAGCACACGCAACAGCCACCGGCCCCAGGCTTGACCTTATTAATTTAAATCTTGCACTTACAGAGTATATCCTACTTATTGTAGGAAATGACATGGTTCCTGTATTACAAATATTGCTTCTGTTGAATACTCTTATACATGTGTCTAATGAGACACACAAATCTTTCAGTAGACAGCTTCCTCTCCACAAACCACTCAGAGGTAAGTCTTCTCTCAAACCCCAATACCTAGAATGAGAGTCTCCCTAGCACCGACAGATAATCTTCTTTGGAAAACTATTAATCAGGGCATATCCTCCATCTGTCTGTGTATTGGAAGGGAGGGGCAGTTTTTGTCTTTATATAATTGGTTGCTTAATTTGTCTTACCCACACTTGGGGTTTTCCAGAATCCTCATAAGACAGAACAGGCCTTCTTTAGAGTCTGGGAAGATTGTGGGTGAAGAAATAGAGGCAGAAGACAGCAGGAGCAAGAGAGCTATTCAGTCAGTAGACAGAGAAACATGTGGATGGGGAGGGCAATTGGAGAAGGGAGGAAAAGGGTTTTGGAGAGGAAAGTGGGTGTTGTGTCTCAGCTCCAGTGACTGAAGAGAAAAAAAGAAAAAAGAAAAGGAGGATAAAGAAGAACTAGAAAGTAAGAAAGAGGAAGCAGAAATACAGAAACAGCAAAGAGCTAATTTTACAGATGATAAACTACATTTTAAGTTGAAATGAAAAAATTTAATAAAAACAGAAGTAAAATCAAAGAGTGAAAAAAACAAAAAAACAGCTGAGCTCTCAGCTGCTGTTGTAGCCTTTTTCCAGCAAGTGACAGGGCAGTTGCAGGTTCCACTGGCTACAGTGGGGAGTTTTCCAGTGTCTCTGCGGCACTGTCTCCAGCCGTGCCCAGTTAGAACTCATTGGAACAATAACTATGAAGCTAAGAAATATGAGTTCCAAATGAGGCTTTTCCCTGCTAGTTTCTGCTGAAGTTCTGGAACTGTCTTTACCTTCAGATGGTAACATAACACATACATCTGGGATCGCTGCTTTATAGTTTACTTAATGTGAAGAAGCTTGCTTTTCCCTGTGCCCCCCTATCTGCTCAATTTATTGATATCTTCTAATCTGATTGGGAAAAGTACAGCTTGTAATGTAAGATATTTTTGCCAAGTCAAAATTCTTTTTTTGTTTCTGGAAATTTTATTTTTTAATAATATGTTTCATCTAGGCATAGAAATAGATACAATTATTTTATATTCCTTAGGGAAGATACACAATAAGCTGGCTCCAGAATGTTTAAGCTTGTGAGTAGCTTATAATTTTGCATATACTTAGTGACTTTTTGAAGTCACTAAGGAAAAGACATTTAAAAAAACTTTAACTTGCTACTCATTTCTACATCCAGATTCTTCCTAAACTGAAAAAAAAACCACTGAGCATTTGAAGAAAATATTGAACAAGTTAAGGTAAAACCTTTTTGTCACAGCTTTGATTGTGACTGTATTGTTTTCATAGCAGTGGTAGTTTATAGTTTATGTCTTGTTTTTACCTGAAACAACATTGATGCTGCATTTTCTTCAGAAGGTAACAAAACATAGGAAACAGTCTCATTTCTGATACACACACACACACACACACACACACACACACTCACACACATATATATATCTTTGATTGGGGGGTGAAGGATACATAGAATAACCTTTTGGCATTGCCCAACTAAATAAAAACACAATTGTTGTGTCCCATGTGATTATATCATACATAAATTAGAAGACTATCAGAAACTAAAACCACAAAAATAAAACATAAACTCATTATGTTCTCTCCTTAAGAATAACCTATTTCTGGTCAGGAGTGTGACCTAGTGGCAGAGTGCTTGTCTAGCATGCATGAAGATCTGGGTTCGATTCCTCAGTACCACATACATAGAAAAAAAATAAAAGACAAAAGTGGTGCTGTGGCTCAAGCAGTAGAGCTCTAGCCTTGAGAAAGCCCATGCTCAGGGCCTGACTTGAAGCCCCAGGACTGACAAAAAAAGGGGGGAGGAAGAAAAGAAAAGAAAGGAAAGAGGAGTAATTCCACTTTAAATAAAAATTGTAGTAAGATAAAATTTTTAATGCATAGTTTTTACTTTTAACCAAGTTATAGAATTGTTACAGTTAGTAATAGGTACCATAGCTTCATCAAAATGATACATGGACACATTTATAATATGTTTTTAGAAAGATAGTATAATAAGTGCTTGTTTCAAATTGCTGGTCTAGGAGTTTAAAATTCAAAATGAAATAAAGTTTGCTATGTAGTGTAGTAAGATAAATTTACAAGATAATATTTGCCTTCTTGTTACTGTAGAAATGTCGTGTCTCCATAAAATGCCCTTGTTTTAATACTGTGTTCATGGAAAATTGCATTAAATGATTTGTGGGCGTTTTACATAATTGCCCTTTTGTAAACTCCAAACATTGACAAATTCCTGAGGTTAGATACTTCGTGGCTATGCTTGACACTTTTTAAACAATGAAACTAAAGAATAACAATACCATAGGAAATAGAACAGCTTTATGAATGTGTTTAAATTGCTATGTACACTATTTTTTTGCAATAAGCTAACTTTTTCCAATAAGCTAACTCTTTTATTATTATCTGTTTATGTAATAGAGCTTTTTATTTTACATTTAAAAAATTATTTGCAAATATTTGCACAAAGGAGTTCCATAAACAAAGCAATTTATGAATACAATGCATCTTAATCAGTGTCATCTCTTTAATATTCTCAACTCCTTCCATCTACCCCTTTCCTTACATTTCTTAATTCTTGACTGCATTCTCTCCCCCTTACCATTTCATTCATCAACTCTCTCTTCTTGGCCTCATCTCTCCTCTTGCACATACCCATTTCTTGGTGCTGATTTTGTTGGGCTTGTTTGACCTAACCTTTCTAAAAAAAATTATACTGTTTGAGCTGTCCATAGAAGCTATTATACTTCAGTTATTCATTTGTAACCAGTTGCATATGGCCCATCTCAGTATGTTTACTTAACTTATATTGATTTATAGGTGCATTCCATCTACCACTGTATTGGCATTGCTCTTCCTCTTTCTCTATTCATTTGTCCCTGGGAACAAGGTAGCAAAGTGGGTGGTCTGGTCTGGCCACGTGATTCGTGGTAGAGTCTGGCATCTTGCCTTCATGGTGAGGGGAGAAGTCTCTCCTGGAGACAGGGGTGGGCACTTGGCTGATAGGTTACTAAATCTGTCAGTCCAGTGTCTGGAACTTCCTGTGACCCTGCGCCCTGACCTGACCCTAGATAGGCCTGCACCAGCTCAAGCACCATCACACCATGCCACGTGTCTCCATGTTCCTCTCCTGTTTCCTGGTCACTGTGGCATCCCAATTCACCTCTCCATTGGAGCTGATTTGTTGCTCGTGTTTTTGTTTTTGTTTTTTTTCCTCTCTGGCCTTCTTGGTTCTGTTTCCTGTGTTAAGTGCATTTGCTGGCTGCAGGTCCTTGTAATTGGCCGCCTGCAGACCACTAGGTCTCCAATAAAGACTCCAAAATTCGACCTCTCAAAATGTGGCTTCTCTATTTTCTCATGAGTGGATTGATATCTGATTTAAGGCATCATTTCAAGTACAACAGTAGGCCTGAGCCTGGGTGATAGCAGGTGATGCAGGTTGATTAAGGGCCCATCTCTGGCCAGCACAGGGTTTTCTGCTGTTGTTTCTGTTTGATCCCCTAGTGAGTGGCACATGAGCTGCTCTGAGACCATCTGATGGTATTTCAGGTGAGATTAGCCACAACTTTTCTACACTTCCTGGATTCTGAGGATCCCTTGAAATCCAACTTCCTTCCCCACCCACTAGTTTCTATTTGCTAGCCAAGTGTCTGTTATGGAGTTTTCTGGCCCCTGGGTTTCAGTAACTCTGGTGTGTCATTGGCTTTCCATTTTAGCTACCTCATGTGAACTTCTCTTCTGGTGACCTGAGAGCCCTAAACACTCTGCACACTCCTTAGTAGCTGAGAAAGGCTTAAGTGGCTTTTCTTAGGCATAATCTATGCTTACATGTCCTCTCTGCTTTTCTGCCTCCTAAGAATTCCTGAAAAGAAGCAGAGTCCTAAATTCCCCCTGGGAATTTCCCATGTCTTGAGCTTTCTTTATACCCCCCGCAAAAGTTCAACTCACATGAGGGGCCAAGGTATTGAGCCTTATCTTTATGTCAGGACTTATATTCTTCCCTCCCAGTCCCTGCCAGAAGAAGAAAGAGCATGTTGTGGGGAAGCTGAGTCACATTATTAACCTTTCATCATGAATTCTGTCTGCTGTCTTATAATTCTGCTAATGATTTGAAAAACAACACTTTTTCTCACAAGACTCTGACTCTCTTTAAGAAATGGTCTTGGATTTTTCATCTATCTAGCTTCCTGTGTATTTCTCTTTTCTATATAATTTATTTAATGACTTCTGTTTGTTTTTGTGGTACCCACATCTCAGGCATGCTAGGCAATCACTCTACCCACCAAGCCACATTCCCATCCCTCCTGTGTATTTTTAGTGTTCTGCCATTTTCTCTAAAATAGAAAAAGGAACTGACAAAAGTCAAAGGACTTGGCACAAGAAGAAAAATGTGGCAGAGAAAACCTTCTCTGGTCTCAGGAAACATCTCTTTATCGTTGTATCATCGTATGTTATGGATTTTTCTACTCCAACTCAATTTCAATTTGCAGTTAAATGGATATGAAAGGTAAAAAAGATAGGAGACAAAAAATAATTTCCATGTAAGTGTTAACAATAAAGACCAGGAAGAGGTATCTGTTTTTGAAGACCTGCAGATCTTTCCTCACAGGTGAAGAAAAAAACTAGACATATTTTTGAGGCTTAGATGCAATCTCCAGACCAAGTGCTACCAAGAAGGAACAAATTATCACTCTCTTTTCTGTATATACTCCAAGGGAGCTTTCACTGGACAAAGTGACAGTTGTGGACAGCTATTTGAAAACATGTTTATCCAGGAATATTAAAATGAAAAAGGAAAGATGGAAAGAAGTGACTGCAGAATGAAAATCCACTGGAAAAAATCAGTTAACCTACTCCATGTTCACAGCCAAAGATCTGTGACCACAGTGTGTCTTCTGTTTTGCACTCAGCTGGAAAGGCAGCTCCTGATGCAGAATGAGATGAGGGAAAGACAAATGGCTATGCAGATTGCTTGGTCTCGAGAATTTCTCAAATATTTTGGCACTTTCTTTGGTATTGCAACCATCTCCTTAACAGCTGGGTATGTTTACTTTTTAAGATTTGTATTAAATACTGTGTTTCTTTCTGTCTTTATCATAATTATATTAACTTCGCAAAGATTGGGCTTTAATCTTCGTATGTTTGTATATTATATGATATATACATATATACTTATTGATACAGTATACTATATATGTAATCTATTAGCTTAGACCTCAGGAGAAATACTATAAAGCCAAGATAATAATGGTTAATTTTGCCTTTACTTCCTTGGATTTCTTCTGACTTTCTCTCTACTTTGTAAATTAGACAGAGGATTGACTTGACACCAGGAAAGGAGATCTTTATGGGTTTACTCCACAGTCCCAGTTGGTAGTTCTTAATTGTTATTCATTTAAAAATGAAGAATTTGAGCCTCTGAGTCCAATAAAAATGAGCAAACCCATAAAACTATCTTTGAGAACTCAGAATCCACTTAGGTGTATTGGATAAAGAAATCCTATTTTCATACAGAACTCAAATGAATTCAGTGCCATTGAAAATGGAGAATGCCCTTCCTGAAAAGCAGTTGATTTTTCTTCAGATAGATAGATGAATGGATGGATAGATATATAGATAGGTAGAGTATACAGTTTATTCCTTAATACCAATCTTTTTCTTTTTGAAACAGAGCAATAAAACGAAAAAAGCCAGCCTTTCTCCTTCCTATTGTTCCATTAAGCTTTATCTTCACCTACCAGTATGACTTGGGCTATGGAACCCTCCTACACAGAATGAAAGGTAAATCAGAATTTCTATTTCCTGGTTCATTGTTAATGATACTTTACCAAAGTTCTGTTTACCATCCCTGTCCCTTCCTGGACTATAAGCCAAACATTATTTTATTAGAAAAGGAAGAGCTGCAGAGCTCTCTTCAAGTATTAGGACTAAGGAACAGAATGTTTCATTCATAGAACAAGGAGACAGAGGGAGTGTATGCTCTTAAAAATTCCCATTTAAAAATGGAAATGTATTTTCTGTGTAGAAAGTATATTAAAACGTCCAGAGAGCCAAATGGCTGGTTCTGTAGCATACACAGCTGTACAGTGAGCTAAGTGGTTTTCTTTGTAAGAATGTAAGACCTGGGGCTTGGAGTTTTCCTACTGGTAGAGTACTTGCCTAGCATGCACGAAGACCTGGTTCAATTCCTCAGTACCACATACATAAAAAAAAGTCAGAAGTGGTGCTGTGGCTCAAGTGGTAGAGCTCTAGCCTTGAGAAAGCCCAAGGACAGTGCTCAGGCTCTGAGCTCAAGCCCAAAACTGACAAAAAAAATAATAATCTAATAACCAATTTATAGCAGCATTCCTATGGAAAAACATGCCCTGAGTTTCACAATACTGCTATAGAAAATTAATTTTAGGAATGAAATGCATTTTAACCCAGAAGCTAGCTGTACATACTAGTGCACTAAGGTTAAATCTCGTTTCCATCAACTTTTCAGGTTCATGTAACTCATTTGGCTGGCCACAGATGGCTCCCAGCTATAATCCTAGCTGCTCAGGAGGCTAAGATCTGAGGACTGGGGTTTGAAGCCAGCCTGAGACTCTTATCTTCAATAAAACTGGAAATGGCAGTGTGTCTCAAAGTGGTAGAGTGATAGCCTTGAGAAAAAAAAAAAGAGCTCAGGAACAGTTTCCAGGCCCTGACTAAAAAAAAAAATCATTTGTTCAAGCTCAACCAGGTGTCATATTTATATGGAGACTAGAATTTTTAGCATCTCATTTTTAAAAACATAAGAGAGTTGTGCACTAGTGGCTCATACCTATAACACTAGCTACTCAGGAGGTTGAGATGTGAGGATCATGACACTAGCCTGAGCAGAAAAGACCCCCTGAGACTCAGATCTCTAATTAACTGCTCAAAACCTGGAACTGGCATTGTGACTCAAGTGGTAGAGCACTAGCCTTGAGTACAAAGAAGCTGAAGAACAGACCCAAGCCCTATACTCAAGCCCCACAACTGACAAAAATAAAAGATAAGAACTGCAACTGCATTCTATAGCGCTCTCTTGCCATGTTACTAAAGGAAAGCAATGTTCTGTTCCAGGAAAGTCTAAGTATCTGCAAAGTAACTTTATACACATCTATCAGCCTAAACATTTCAAGTTCCCAAGTGTGGTATATGCATTTCCTGTTTAACTGGGAAATTCCCTGCGGTGGAAGAGTTTAGGTTATTTTTGTCTTGTTAGTCATCCCAACTGAAGGATTAACTCCTGCCTCATTCCCCGTGGTCAATCTAGACACCAGATGTCCACAAAGAGACCGGACCACATGCCTGTCTACAAGCAGGTTATTCCATCATAAGCCTGGCCAGAAGTTCCCATCATTCCACACCATCCCTCTCTCGACCTAACCCAAGTACCCATCCCTAGCCCCCAAGTAATTACACACTGATTTTTATTCTTGTATTCCTTTGTTAAGACCCGTATAAGCCTGACCCCAAGATAGTCCTTTTACAACCTCCAAACCATGGGAAGGTCTGTGCAGCTTACCAGCAGCAAACAGTCCTTGCCTGTTGGTGATTGAGTCAAACCTCCTCCTTTTCTATTCCCTTCCATTTTTGTAACAATGACTCCAAAATATAAAACCTTGTTTAAGTGAATCTTGTTTAATTGAGTCTTAGTTGCTCATCAAGGCTTGCCTAATTATTTATGATTTTTAAATCATCCTAATTCTGAGATGTTGGGAGCCAATCAGATGGTTAAATGGCTCTGGTAGTATGAAAACCATAGCCTGTTTTGTGGGGTTTGAACTACAGTTGAAGAATAAATACAGCCAAACATGATAGTACACCATCTAACACTAGCATTTAAGAGCCTGGAGCAGAATTGTAAGTTCTAGGCTATTCTGGACCCCATGAGCAGATCCTGTCTCCAAAACAAACAAAAGATGAATGCATTAGGTGCTAGATAAGCTAAGTGACCTGCTCTAATAAATATATAAAACATACCTATATAGAAATACCAATTTGTACATAAATTTGTACAATTATGAAAAAAATGAAGTTAGTAAATAGTGTGCTAAAGAAGATTACACATAGGAAGATTTTGTTGTTGTTGTTGTCAGTTGTAGGGCTTGAACTCAGGGCCTGGACACTGTCCCTGTGCCTCTCTGTGCTCAAGGCAAGCAGTCTATCACTTGAAACACAGTGCCCCATCTGGTTTCCCAGTGACAGATTGGAGATAAGAGCCTCATGGACTTTCCGGCTCGGCTGGTTTTCTCTGTGATCCTCAGATCTCAGCCTCCTGAATAGCTAGGATTACAGGCATGAGCCACTGGCCCATTTGAAGAATTTATTAAGATGTGTCTGCTTGGGGCTATGTAACTTCTGAGGAAAAAGGGGCATTTGGAAAAGGCGACATAAGCTTGTCACTACAGTGTCATGACAGCCACTCTTCTCAAATAATGACTTAGCCTTTGTCATCTGTATTTTCTTTAAGGTGAAGCTGAAGACATATTGGAAACAGAAAGGAGTAAGCTGCAGCTTCCCAAAGGAATGATTACATTTGACAGCCTTGAAAAGGCCAGAAGAGAACAGAGTAAATTCTTCATAGACAAATGAAGCCCTGTGTGCAGAATGCATCACCGAGCACAAGATGTCTCAAATCATGGTTTTTACAGATTTGTTTTGTTCTTTTTTTGCAGTGCTCAAAATTTTGATAGGATCGATTTTATATGAAATTATTAAAATGCAAGCTGAGTTTTGTTGAACCAGTTCAAATTCGATTTTGTAACTTTCAACACAAAATTCATGAGGGTATTGTAAACACCTTTCAGGTTTCATCTGTGTGGGTTTTGTAATAATGACCTTAGTGTAAAATTAATAAATTTTCTCATTTGGAATTCCTAGACTGTCCTACAAATGTCCTGCTGCTTGCCATTTTCTGTCACTGCTGTCCCACATCACATCCAGACTCTCACAAAGGCTTTCCTGTGAAGAGGTCAGTTGTGTCCTGACTCCATATAACAGAGCAACAGAGGTAGAAGCTGAATGGCACACCCAAAGTTCATACACAGGCAGAACTGGGAATTGAACCTGGAGAGTTTGGCTCCAGTATCTGCATTCCAAAAGGACTTGAAAAGGCTCGGTCTCCATTTATGCTTCATAGACAAACAAATGTTTCTGGAAGAGAAAACCCAACACTATTCAAACAAGGACTCAAATCATAATTGCAAGAGAGGTAGGAAGGGGTCATTAGGATGCCTGACTTTATGTGGACTCATTGGCAAACTCACACTCATAAAATGCACCTATTTATCCATTCTTGTAGATGCAAACCCTAGCTATAATACATTCATGCCCATGTATTAGCTCTGAGGCTAATACAATGGCGTTCCTACCTTCAAGGAGCTGGTAATATATCAACCTGTGACCCTGATACAGTTATAATTATTGAGAGTCTGGCTCAAGTCTTGAAGGATATATCGATGACCTCCAGGAAAATCCAAGACTCTTATCTTCAATTAACTATCAAAAAAGGCCAGATGTGGAGCTGTGGTTTAAGTGGTAGAGTACTAGCCTTGAGCCAAAGAAGCTCAAGGATAACACCTAGCCCCTGAGTTCAAGCTCCAGGATTGACATAAAAATATTAAAAAAAAAAGAAGAAGAAAAGGATAGGAAAACAGACTTGGATTGCAAAAATAGGGCTGTGCACATACTTTAGTGGTAATATACTCGCTTACCAACTGTAAGGCTCTGAGTTTATTTCTGAACACTGTTGAGACAGAGAGAGACACAGAGACAGAGACAGAGACAGAGAGAAATCAAATTGCAAAAAATAATCTACAGGCAATTTAATGTACCTGAAATAAACATGAGCTAACAGGAATTCACGAAACTTTTTTTTTACATTTCAACAATTTTAATAGAGAAATGTTCAAATATGCTATTCTAGAGATTTGTCAATACCTACTTTTTCTGTTCTACCATCCCAGACATGAATAAATATTTTTTTTCTGGCCCTGGAGCTTGAACTCAAGATCTGAGTGCTGTCCTCAATCTTTTTTTTACTCAAAGCTAACATTCTACCACTTGAGCCACAGCACCACTTCTGGCTTTTTCTGAATAATTTGTGAGAGATAAGAGTCTCTCCTAAGCTGGTTTCAAATCACAATCCTCAGATCTCAGCCTCCTGAGTAGTTAGGATTATTTATAGGCATGAGCCACCATTACCTGGTTAGGAAAAAAACTCTTGATTGAGAAAATGCATCAAGTTAATGCCATTAGCCATGCATAGTCTTTCTTGGCTTTGGAGGTGGCTATGAGTAAGAGGAGTGGAAATGTTCCCTTGGGTTTGGCCTTGTTAATGCCCACAGAGGGTGTTAGTAAACCTGGGCACATTTCTGAAAGCCCAGTTCTTTGAAAGCAGTTGTCAGCAGTTTTTCCCCCAAGGCTAAATTTTTTAAATAGCTTCTTGAATTTTCCTACTGGTAACTTCGAATCAATCCTGTGATTTATGAAGACTGGAGCTATACCGGGAATATAATAGGAAGTCAAGAGTGGTTAGGAAGAGAAAGGATCAGCAAAGCCTAGAAAAGAAAACAGAGGATTCAAGGAAGCAGTCTACAGGAAAAGAGGGAGGTGATTCAAATGCTTCCAATGGTAGAAAGCAGAAAGATGACTAACGGAGCTAAGAGGGTCATGATTTGAGACCAGCATGGGAAAAATGTTAGTACGATCCTCCCTTAAAAATGAGTCTGGCATAGTGGTACAAGTTTGTAATCCCAACTACTTAGGAGACAGAAATAAGGACTGTGGTCCAAAGCCAGACTAGTCAAAACATGAGACCCTATGTAAATACAAATTAAAGCAAAAGGGACTGGAGACATAGTTCAAGTGGTTAGAGCCCTTGTCTAACTACTATAAAGCCATGAGATCAAAGGCCATATCTATATCTGTATAATGTCAGATTAAAAATTATATACAAGAGATACATGTAGTTGTCAAACTATTGAAGTACAACGTGGATCTTGTAAGTGACCAAAGAAACTGATTAAATAGAAGATATAAACCTTTATTCTCCCACTAAAGAAAAAAAAAACTAGTTATCCATAAACAAAAATAGCAGGAGCTAGGAATTTGCCCTAGTGGTAGAATGCTTGCCTAGCATGCAGGAAGACCTGGGTTGGGTTCCTCAGTACCACATGCATAGAAAATGCCGGAAATGACGCTGTTGCTCAAGAGCTCTAGCCTTGACAAAGCCCAAGGATGGTGTTCAGGCCCTGAGTTCAAGCCCCAGAACTGGCAAATATCCCAAAGAAATGTCAAGTACTCTTTTTTTTTTGCCAGTCCTGGGGCTTGAACTCAGGGCCTAGGCACTGTCCTTGGACACTTTGCTCAAGGCTAGCACACTGCACTTGAGCCACAGCACCACTTTTGGCTTTTTCTGCATATGTGGTTCTGGGGAATCAAACCCAGGACTTAGTGCATGCTAGGCAAGAACACTATCACTAGGCCACACTCCTGGCCCATGTCAAATACTCTTTAAGGACTTTGTAACAACACAGTAGAACACTGGAACCAAAAACATGGAGACTTCCTCCACAAGAGGATGGAAGATGAGGCCTTCACCCTGAAACACCAGGAATTATGAACAAGGTCAGCCATGCATCAACCCTACCCCCACCCCCCGCCCCAGCCCTGACAGTAAACACTATATTCTCAAGAAACTTGCTCTAAAAAGGATGCCAGCATCTTTTGGCACAAAAGGAGCTACACACTATTGATTTATTCCTTCCTGGACCACAGAGATGGAGACCTTGCTGCACAACCCCAATGCTTTGTCCCCTGTTTACCTATCCTGCCCACTATGACACCACTCCTCCACAACTGCCCTCATCTCAGAAATGCTGGATGCTTCGCTGTATGGAACTGATTTGTATCCCAGACCATTGAAACTTTAACTCAGTCCTCTGTATGTCTGCTGTTAGCTCTCTATCTAGTTCACCCACACCTATGCTTCACATACCAATACCATTTTGGGAGCCTAAGATCCCAGTCCATTACTGTCCCAGCTCCCAAAGTGGTAGTTCTTCCACATTCCCACAGTCCATCCATGCAGGATCACTGGATTGTTTATGCCATCATCATTAAGAAAGGTCCATCTCCAGAGAAGAAGCTGGGCAAAGACAGATCATGGTCCAGGTTGATGTCCAGTCAGGAAACAAGATGGAATTAGAAAAATAATCAGCCCAAAAGAGATGGAGGTGTCGTTCAGTGGTAAAATGCCTGCCTAGAAAATATAAAACCTCAAGTTCAAACTACAGTACCTACCGTCAAACAAACAATTATAAAAATGAAGAAAAATAACTTTTACATTTGTCAAGTTCTTTTTCCCTATCCCTCCATCATGGTCCACGAAATGATCTATTTGGATGACTACTTCAAATAGAGTTTATTGATCATATTTTTTAATGTGGAAGAAGAAAGAGAGAGCCTGTTTCCCAAAAGACCTTGGAAAAACTAGATATCCACATGTGGAAGACTGAAACTATCCCTGATGGTTTGACAAAGTCTTGAACTTAAAAATCCTATAGGCATACAAGAGGCAACTTTCTGAATAAGACCCCAATAGCTCTGAAAAATTAAAGCAAGAATTGATAATATCATTGCCTCAAAGGAATAGGTTTCTACACATCAGAGGAAATAATTCCCAGGGTGAAGAGATAGACTGCAGAATGGGAGGGAATCTTCATCAGCTTCTCATCTGTCTGGGGACTGATACCCAGAATATGTAAACAACTAAAGAAAAACAAGAAGGAAATTAATCACCCAAAGAACAAATAATCCAATAACCAAATGGGTAAGCATCCTAAACAGACAAAATAAGTACATGGTCAATAAATACATCTGTGAGATGGGAATAAAAATTACATTGAGATTCTATCTCATTCAAGTGAGAATAGTTATCACCAATAAAGCTAATAATGAATGTTGGTGAAAATTCAAGGGGAAAAAGAAATACAGACACAGTGTAGTTGTCATGTAAATTAGTACAGCCATTATGGAAACCTGTTAGAATGCCTATAACCTAACATAGGAAAATAAATCGCAAATGCTGGTGAGAATGTGGAAGGAAAGGATTGTTTACATGCTCTGGGTGGAAATACAAGTCAGTCCAGGCTCCTTCCTCCCAGAAGACCCCATCTTCTACTTTCGACCACCTCCCAGGATTGCTATCAGGTTAGGAATCCACCAAGGGAGAAATCCATTGGCTAGGCCCATTCTCAGAATCCAATAACGTCACTCCTAATCTGGTAGCTGGCAGCCAAATCTCTTATGACCTTCTGAGTCAGGTATTGGTAGCTCACTCCTGTCATTCTAGCTACTTAGGAGATCGGAGGATCTGAGGATCTGAGTTGAAAGCCAGCCTACACAGGCAAGTCCATAAGGCAGTTCTCTCCCACAAACTACACACCTCCCCGACAAAAAAAAAAGAAAGCTAGAAGTGGATCTCTGGCTCAAGTGGTAGAAAGCTAATTTTGAGCAAAAGAAGCCCAAGGATGACACCCAATCTCTGAATTAAAGTTCCAGGAGTGACATGCACAGGCACACAAATATTTATACTTATGTAAAGATGCACGTATGTACCTATACTATCAATATCTATTTGGATTTATAATAGATACTAAATATTTAAATTATATATATATAATTTTATAGTTGACTTGAGAGTCAAGCTGAATCACATATAGAGATGATTGACATGTGGAAGATGCTCTAGATAGTCTATCATCAGAGAAATGAAAGCTAAAGCAATGATGAAATGCATAACTAATGCAAGGACCAATCCAACTCGTGGGTGGCACCAAATGCAGCTGAGAAGCTGAGAAACAACAGGAACTATGCTTCCTGGCAAGGAGAAAATGCATAGGGCTACCATCACTTCTTCCTGGGAATGGTATATGATTGGGTACCTTGTTCTAGAAAAAGAGGGGACAATGACAGATTTGTTTTAATCATCTCTAAGTCATTCTGTTGGTGAGGAAGGATTTCTGCCTTAGGATTTATGTAGATGCTCAAACATGGGACACCTAGGCAGGGAAGATAGAAACAATTTATTTCAGCATGGGGTTCATAGACTTTGTCTTTAATGCACAGGGGCAGCAGATGGAAAACAAACAGACAGGGGCTATGAGTGGCAGGATTTGTGGTGATGGTTCGGTGAAGTGACCCCTGGTTGACATGAGCTGATGTGAATGGCTTCTTATAAATAATTCTGTGTGCTAGGACAGAATTAAAACTTACTGCTCTGAGATACGCACGAGCCCTGCCTGGTTTCCTTGATAAGAAAGGTTGTTTGACTGGAAGACTTTATCTTCAGAGAGTAGGAAAGGGAACTTGTGGTTTAGCCAACTAAGGCCCTTCCAGTTTGGCAGAACAGAACACTGGACGTTAGTTTTAGGCTTTACCCCTAATTTGGTCTCTTGAACCTTGATATCTGATGCTTCTACTTTAATCACCAATATATATATAGTAAGTAGAAGATCTGGATTCCTAGGAAGTGAAATATGCATATGACAAATAGAAAGAGAGACACAATAATGATAATCATTAGGGTTTGAGTCATTTGGAGAAATATTGGTTTCAGTTGTTAGAGAACAACCATATTGGAGGGGGAGATGGGAATCTGTGGTTTCCAGGTTTCTTGGTATGTTCAATTATATGTGACATTATAAAGCATAAGAATTTCTTTCTTGGATGTTTATAATCTTCCTATGTTGTTGATCAATGCACAATAAGTAGTTCCCAGAAAATAGCACGTTTCCTCTTAGAGCATTAATGAACTTCAGAGGCTAAAAGTCTTGGCTAAGAGTGAAGAGTCTGGGAGGTTTGGTATGGTCGTAGCCATTTGATGATTGATAGTAAATGACCTTTGATGGATGGATTAAGCCAGTCATTCTTAGTTCTGTAACATGGTGCCTGATATGGTAGCTCCCAAGAACAAAGGGACCTAGGAATTACACAATAAAAGTGGAGTCCTTGGGGCCAGGAGTTTGGCCTAGTGGTAGAGTGCTTGCCTAGCATGCATGAAGACAATTCCTCGGTACCACATGCATAGAAAAAAAGCTGGAAGTGGTGCTGAGGCTCAAGTGGTAGAGCTCTAGCCTTGAGAAAGTCCAAGGACAGTGCTCAGGCCCTGAGCTCAAGTCCAGGACTAGCAATAAATAAATAAATAAATAAATAAATAAATAAATAAATAAATAAATAAATAAATGTGGAGTCCTTGTATGTGCCTGGCATTCCATTACCAAAGGCTTGTCTTTCTTGATATTTTTTATTTTTGCCAGTCCTGGATCTTCAACTCAGGGCCTGAGCACTGTCCTTGGGCTTTCTCAAGGAGAGAGCTCTACCACTTGAGCCACAGAACCACTTCTGGCTTTTTTGCTATGTATGTGGAATCAAGGAATCAAACCCAGGTCTTTGTGCATGCTAGGAAAGCACCCTTATCACTAGGCCAAACGCCTGTCCCTGCTAGAGACAGCTACCTAGTTACTATGGAAAGAGTTTCCCAAAACTAGATGTAGAAACAAGGTTCAACATGGGTGACTTGTGATGCTCCAGAAGCAGTTGCTTCAATGATGTAGTAAGAAATACACAATGTTTAGCATTTGACTTACACTCACAGGGCACTGCTGAAATTTAACAGCAATCTAGAATTACAATGACCTTATTTCATGGGTGCTCTTTTAACTAATCTAATTAAAGACAATTACGAACACAAAGTATTGAAACAGAGGAACCTATTTGCAATTACAGGTTTCTAGTTTTTCAGCCAGGCCTTGGTGGTTGACTCCTGTAATCTTAGCTACTCAGAAGGCTGAGATTTTAGAATTATGGTTTGAAGCCAGCCCAGGCAGGAAAGTCTATGAGACTCCCAATTCCAATAAACAAATGAACAAATAAAGCCTTGAGCAAAAGGAAGCTCAGGGATGGACCAAAGGCTCTCAGTGCAAGTCCCAAGAGAAGCAAAATAAAGTTTCTAGTATATCAGAGAGATTTTATTTAGCATATTACTTCAGACTTTTGAAATTTTTACAGTTGGCTTAGAAAATTGTTAAAATATGTCTTGCCAAATGTAGCAAACATAACTACATATAAGATTAACTTTTTTCTACTACAAACTATTCTTTTTGAAAATGTAGAGTCTCACTGTTTCTTTGTTGTACCTGAATTCCTAGAACCCCCAAAAGACCACCAGAGGCCACAGTCAAAGCTAAAAAGCAAGGGTCGTTTATTACGAGTCTAAACTCGGACCTCCGCGTACCCATAGCCGGCAACGCTAAGAGGTCCTGATTTTACACAGCTTTTATAGGGGAATTCCAGAGTTAAAATCACCTGATTGGCTGTTTGGTAACTCAAACCACTGGTCATTTTAAGATTAATCAGAGATCAGGTGTCTAACCACTGGGCATCAAGCTGTTGCCACCTGGGGTTCAAGTACATGGGCCCTGAGCGGGGAGGGGGGGGATCATTCCCAGAACGTGGGACAATCTTGGCACATCATCTTTCTCTCTCTCTCTCCCTCTCTCTCTCTCTCTCTCTCTCTCTCTCTCTCTCTCTCTCTCTCTCTCTCTCTCTCTCTCTCTCTCTCTCTCTCTCTCTCTCTCCCTCTCCCTCTCCCTCTCCCTCTCCCTCTCCCTCTCCCTCTCCCTCTCCCTCTCCCTCTCCCTCTCCCTCTCCCTCTCCCTCTCTCTCTCTCTCTCCCTCTCCCTCTCCCTCTCCCTCTCCCTCTCCCTCTTCAGATATAGAATATAATCTCAATTTAAAATATTCAGACAACTGTCTGAATGAAATACTCATAATCAAATTGTCTCCCAGCCTGGTAGAAGGAAAATCTAATGGAAGAAAGTATGTTGCATGTTTTAGATATTATCATGTTTTTCACTGGGAATTTGACATTTTTAATAACCTGAATTCAGATTAAAAATCTCAGCTTATCAATTTAATATCCATCATATCTCTATATTTATGGCTGATCCACAACATATCATACTGTTTAATCTCAGAATAATCTTATTGCAGTTAGAAGGTTATATGGCAAATTTCCGTGCTGGATGACTTTTCTATTGTAGGAAGGTAGGTGATCCTAACTTTATTTTTGTTGATGTAATCTTGTATTATCCTCATGCCTTGCTGTGTCATAAAGGAAAAGTTTGAAACACAGAGATCAGTACACAAATGGTTTGAGGGTAAGAGAAGAGTAAAACAACTGTGAAAAGATCAAGGGCAGAAGAGTGTTATAATGAAAGAAAGCCAAGGAAGGTAAACAAAGAATAAAGAAGAAACTCTCACTGCCGTGGGTGGGAAGGGGTTGGAGCAGATGACGTCAGCCCTCTGTCCCCAGGGTCTAAAAGACAGGTTGGGCTGGTAGAAAAAGCAACCTGAAGCCAAGGTGACAGGCAGGCCCAGGCCAGGACACCACCTCAGTCTCAGTCACCCAAGGCTGGAAAACCCAGAACACTAAAGTCTCATCCCAAGATGTCACGCCTGTTTTTGTTCCACCTCCTAGGATTAGGGTTACTGCTGAGCCAACCTTCCAGAGCGTGGGTCCAGGACCTGTGGTTGGACGAAGTTATTAAAGTGTGCGGCCGGGAATTAGTCCGTACAATGATCAGCATTTGTGGGCAGACCTCTCTTAGAAGAATGGGAATGGCTTTGAACCAGGAGGAGCCACATCTGGAATCGGGGCCTTCCACAGGTGAGAGCATCCCTCCATCGCTGGCCTCCCCACACTTCCCATTGGTTGGCTTCTGCCTCCTAATCAAGAGGAAAACTCTGTCACCACAGTGGGCACAGACCAGCTCAAGATCCCATTGATAGCTTAGCCATAGATGGAGCCTAGAAAGTTGGAACGTTTTCCCCTTTTAACCTGGGTTGAGTCTCAGTGGCTTAGGCTGCTAGCTCAGCCATCAGAGGAGGGGATATACCCAGATTCCGACAGCGGCAGGCACACTCCTATACCCAGAGTGATGACAGTCGCTAGGGCCCTGACTGGAGCACCACCAATTGGAGGGATATTGCAAAAAGTGAGATGGTGACCTGGTAATTGAGCCTTTCTGCATGTCAAAGGACATGCAGTGGCACTCAGAGACCAGGCCCTAATAAACTGAAAGACAGCATTTTGCATTTTGTGACTCTTCTTTGTCAAAAACAAACAAAAAAACAGGGCTGTGGCTTTAAGTCATGAAGATATTTTTTTAAATGTCATATCACCGGCTCTGGTGGCTCATGGCTACAGTCCTAACTATTGTGGAGGCTGAGATCTGAGGATTGCAGTTCAAAACCAGCCTGGGGAAGAAAAAGTCCCTGGGAGACTCTTATCTCCAATTAACCATTCAAAATCTGGAAGTGGAGCTGTGGCTCAAAGTGGTAGAGCACTGGCCTTGAGCAAAGTAGCTTAAGGACAGAGCCGAGGCCCTGAGTTCAAGCCTCACTACTACTGATAAACAAGCAAGCAAACAAATAAAATGTAATATCACAGGAAAAGACTTAATCTCCCATTTCTTAATTGGGTATTGAAGTTAAAAGAGGGACATGGTAGAGAAACAAAAGTGACTGGATAAGACAAGGGTCAAAGGTGATCAGAGAGAAGGGACACTTCGTTCAGAGAACCATGGCGAATGACCTTAGTGATACTTTGAAGTTGTTAAAGCTGCAATGCATTGACTTTTGAACTGCCTCCAAACTGAGTACAGCTTAGACAGATCTGGAATGTTTTACTGGGGAAAAAAATACATTTGTTAGTTATTTAGATATTTGAAAAAGCTAAATTGAAACTGAAATAAGTAACATCAGGATGTTAGAAGTACCACCAGAACCATGAATGTGATATCATGCTAAATTTAGAAAAAAACCATGCTCGAGGGCCAAGAATTAAATGTTTTACATTTCTTATCATAAATGTACTTCATGATGAACCACAAGTAAAAGTTATAGGCTCCATGAACATTCTGTCCAGAACTAATTCACATGCAAAATCATTGTGTACAATAAATATATTTCTTGTGCTTTTATGAGACTTGAGGTACAATAGCAAAATTATTTAATTTTCTACAGTATTTGTTAGTGATTTGTTAAATCCCAGTTTTACTCCTGTATAAAATTAATAGCATACTGCAATCTAGGACTCTCACAATTCAAGCTAGGAAACACTAGATTTCATTGCATTTTCTTTTATTTCTACTTTTCTGAATGTTAATGATAGTGTTCATATTAAATATATATACACAAGTTCAGTAAGAAAAATAGAAAGCACTTATACACAAGAAAATGAAAATATATTAAATAACCTGGGAAAATATTAATACATTGAGATATATTTACCTTATATTTCCACTTCACATTTTTATCTTGAGCAATTTCTCACAACTTTATTCTTGAAAATGACTATTCAAATGTGTCCATGCACTAAATCTGCCACAGATGACCCTGCCACTTAATGAGGTTTAGGTCAACAATGGACCACGTCTATAATGGTGCTTTCAGGAAGCTGTATTGGTGCCTAGCATGTCAGAGCTGTGGTAAAGTCACAACCAAATACAGTAACTTTGATGTTTGATGTTTGTAGAAATAAACTTATTATGAAAAACACTGATTGTGCTGTCTGTCAGTCATGCAAATAAAAGTATAGCACATACTGGAAATGGAAGCATGGCTCAAGTAGTACAGCAATAGCTCTGAGTAGAAAAAGCTAAGCAGGAGAGCAAAGCCATCCAGTTTCCCTGATGTTCCTTGATATGAATAATTTTTTTCATCTTTCATATTTTTAACTTAACAGAACCTATTCCATCCTACGCCAACAAAGACACTGACCTTTTAAGTGTAATGTTGAAATTCATTCCAAATTTGCCACAAGAGCCAAAGGCAACACTGATGGAGAGACAGCCATTATTATTGGAGCTACAGGAACAATATGTACCCTCCTTAAAGGATGCAAATCTCAGCTTTGAAGAATTTAAGAAAATTATCCGTAACATACAAAGTGAAACAGAAGACAAGAATCTTTCAGAACTAAAACACGCTGGCTTGGATAATCACTTCCGACAAAAGAGACAATCTGAAATGCTATTCAGCATGAAATGTTGCCAAGAGGGTTGTACAAGAAGATCGATCACTAACTTTTGCTGAGATGAAGCTAAGTCTGCATGGTGGATCTAATGTTACCACATATTTTTGATGACATTTTGCTGATGCCTCTTCTCCCTGCTCAGTTATTAGAATAGAGAAATCAATTAAAATATCTGGTTTTTTCCATTGCTGAAAAAGAAAATTTCTTTGCCTTGTTGTAGTATCTATTAATAATACTTTTATGCAAGAATGTCTTTTTGTCTTTTATATTAACAGTTTCACTATACAATTGAATTTTAATGCTGTTTGTTGAAAATTACCATTAAAATCTTTATTGCCTCAATGATACAATATAGCTCACTTTACTATAATGTCAAACACCAAAACATAAAATTGATCAAAATGCTTTCTATCAGTTTTAACCCTTAGATCAGATACGCATGAAGCCACAAACCTGGACTTTCCTGAGAGTTCTTAAACTATTTTATGTTTTGTTATTATCAGATCCAGATCACTGGGTTAAGGGCCATAAGTTTCTTGGACTTTTCAGAGAAAAAATAAAACATTCAAGGATGGAGACAGAGGAGGCTTAAGCAGGAGAAGGCGTATTACTACAAAGAAAAATGAAGCAAAATTATATTCTCAAGGAAGAGGGCTGCCCAAGACCTTGAACATTGTGGTCTTGGGAAACCGATGTGCTTGTTCCTAAATAACCGTCATTAATTCCTGAAGGCTGAATTATGCATTAGTACCTCCCACAGAGTGAGCAGGCAGATTTGTGACATAGGTGGTTGAATGGATTTTGGACATGGGTTTTCTGTGACCTTTAGGGACTGTGGGTCAACACGATTCACCCTGCTGTAAGTCATGAATTCTGTCAGTGTCCGTGGGACAAGATGTAATTTGGGGAAGAGGGATATTGAAGATTGAGTTCAGAGCCTCATATTCACTAAGCAATTGCTCTGCTATTTGAGCTACACCTCCTGCCCTTTGAGGTTTTGTTTTTGAGCTAAGGTCTCATTAACTTTACCCAGTCTGGCCTTGAACTTGAGACCATTTTTTTTTTCTGTCAACATTCCACCCACTGTTCTCAGCCATCAGTTTTCCTAACTCCCTGCCTAACATATTTCCATCTCCAGAGTGTAGTCACTTATACTCTTATAAGAGAAAGTCAGAAATGACTTTGCTGGATAGTTGCTGCTTACAGGTAAAGGTCAAGACTAAGTTGAACAACAGAATGATGTGAGAGCTTTAGCCAGTAGTCCTACTTGCTAATGAAGCTTATCTTGTAATACTGGCAGTATTGTATAGAAGCAAACTGACATAGTTAGACAGTTTACTGTCAAATTATTTAACAAATGGTGCCTTCCCCCGGCATCCATGACTTCCCCAACCAGAGGTTTCTGTCCTGATTGAACAGCAGCAAAATGGGTTCTGTCCAGGGGCAAGTCTACAGTACAATTGTGAAGGTGTACCCACACAAATTGTGCCACTTATTCAAAACATGCTGATAGGACAGCATATGAAGTTCCTATCAGAACAATCTGTAGACAACAGTCCCCTTCTTGTTCTTGTGATTTCCACTGTCCTAGCTCCTTCCTTACCTATAGCTTCCTGTCATCCTCTAGATTTGAGGGAATTTTCATGAATTATTATGCACTTTTCCTTGGTATAAACTAGGGACCATGTGGTCTGAACATTAGGAGGAGACTGAGATATTCATTTTCAGGCACCCTTGCCATCCTGCCATAGGAGAGGCAGCTCTTACCTTCCAAGGTCTTGCATACTACCAGCACAGAAGTGTCCTGAGCATTTGATATGCACCTTCTCATATTCCTTTCCTGCTGCTGTGGCCTTAGAGCTTTCCAGAAGCTTACCAAGACAGCATCGGGTTTCCTCTTGATTGTATCTCATCACAAATCCTGCCACAATCATTCTATGACATATCTGTAGTCTTCTGGTTTTTCCATTATCTACCTATTTTCCATTTTTTAACAATCTTTGCTCTTAGAGGGAAAAAAACCTTTATCTTACCATATAAAATCTTCATAACCCTTTTACTCACTCTTTTCCCATGCCATACTCAGTCAGCACAAATATTAAATAGTCCTGCAACAAATTGTTAGCTTCCTGGTCCTGCTCTTCCTTTCCTACTTTCATCTTTTTTTTTTTTTTTTTTTTGCCAGTCCTGGGCTTGAGCTCAGGGCCTGAGCTCTGTCCTTGGACTTTTTCAAGGCTAGAGCTCTACCACTTGAGCCTCAGCACCACTTCCGGCTTTTTTCTATGTATGTGGTACCAAGGAATCAAACCCGGGTCTTCATGCATGCTAGGCCAAACTCCTGGCCTACTTTCATCTTTTGAAGCCTCTCTTTACTTCCAGACAAGACCTTATTTTCACTAAAAGTATTGTCTTATAAAAATTCTCTCAGGCCAGGCTCACGTCAGTAATCTTAGCTACTCAGGAGGCTGAGATCTGAGGATTGTGGTTTAGAGTCAGCCTGGGCATGAAAGTCCCTGAGACTCTAATTAATTACAAGAAAACAAGAAGTGGTACTGTGGCTCAAAATGGTAGAGCACTAGCCTTCAGCTGAAGAGCTCAAGGCCCAGAATTTAACCCCACAACTAAAAAAAAAAATTCTCTCTTCAAAACGTGGTGCTGTGGCTCAAGCAGTAGAACTCTAGCCTTGAGAAAGCCCATGCTCAGGGCCTGAGTTCAAGCCCCAGGATTGACAAAAAAAGGGGGAGGAAGAAAAGAAAAGAAAGGAAAGAGGAGTAATTCCACTTAAGACAAAATAAAAATTGTAGTAAGATAAAATTTTTAATGCATAGTTTTTATTTTTAACCAAGTTATAGAATTGTTACAGTTAGTAATAGGTACCATAGCTTCATCAAAATGATACATGGACACATTTATAATATGTTTTTAGAAAGATAGTATAATAAGTGCTTGTTTCAAATTGCTGGTCTAGGAATTTAAAATTCAAAATGAAATAAAGTTTTCTATGTAGTGTAGTAAGATAAATTTACAAGATAATCTTTGCCTTCTTGTTACTATAGAAATGTCATGTCTCCATAAAATGCCCTTGTTTTAATACTGTGTTCATGGAAAATTGCATTAAATGATTTGTGGGCCTTTTACATAATTGCCCTTTTGTAAACTCCAAACATTGACAAATTCCTGAGGTTAGATACTTGGTGGCTATGCTTGACACTTTTTAAACAATGAAACTAAAGAATAACAATACCATAGGAAATAGAACAGCTTTATGAATGTGTTTAAAATTGTTATGTACACTATTTTTTTGCAATAAGCTAACTTTTTCCAATAAGCTAACTCTTTTATTATTATTTGTTTATGTAATAGAGCTTTTTATTTTACATTTAAAAAATTATTTGCAAATAGTTGCACAAAGGAGTTCCATAAACAAAGCAATTTATGAATACAATGCATCTTAATCAGTGTCATCTCTTTAATATTCTCAACTCCTTCCATCTACCCCTTTCCTTACATTTCTTAATTCTTGACTGCATTCTCTCCCCCTTACCATTTCTTTCATCTCCCTCTCTCTTCTTGGCCTTATCACTCCTCTTGCACATACCCATTTCTTGGTGCTGATTTTGTTGGGCTTGTTTGACCTAGCCTTTCTAAAAAAAATTATACTGTTTGAGCTGTCCATAGGAGCTATTATACTTCAGTTATTCATTTGTAACCAGTTGCATATGGCCCATCTCAGTATGTTTACTTAACTTATATTGATTTATAGGTGCATTCCATCTACCACTGTATTGGCATTGCTCTTCCTCTTTCTCTATTCATTTGTCCCTTGGAATAAGGTAGCAAAGTGGGTGGTCTGGTCTGGCCACGTGATTCGTGGTAGAGTCTGGCATCTTGCCTTCATGGTGAGGGGAGAAGTCTCTCCTGGAGACAGGGGTGGGCACTTGGCTGATAGGTTACTAAATCTGTCAGTCCAGTGTCTGGAACTTCCTGTGACCCTGCGCCCTGACCTGACCCTAGATAGGCCTGCACCAGCTCAAGCACCATCACACCATGCCACGTGTCTCCATGTTCCTCTCCTGTTTCCTGGTCACTGTGGCATCCCAATTCACCTCTCCATTGGAGCTGATTTGTTGCTCGTGTTTTTGTTTTTGTTTTTTTTCCTCTCTGGCCTTCTTGGTTCTGTTTCCTGTGTTAAGTGCATTTGCTGGCTGCAGGTCTTGTAATTGGCCGCCTGCAGACCACTAGGTCTCCAATAAAGACTCCAAAATTCGACCTCTCAAAATGTGGCTTCTCTATTTTCTCATGAGTGGATTGATATCTGATTTAAGGCATCATTTCAAGTACAACAGTAGGCCTGAGCCTGGGTGATAGCAGGTGATGCAGGTTGATTAAGGGCCCATCTCTGGCCAGCACAGGGTTTTCTGCTGTTGTTTCTGTTTGATCCCCTAGTGAGTGGCACATGAGCTGCTCTGAGACCATCTGATGGTATTTCAGGTGAGATTAGCCACAACTTTTCTACACTTCCTGGATTCTGAGGATCCCTTGAGATCCAACTTCCTTCCCCACCCACTGGTTTCTATTTGCTAGCCAAGTGTCTGTTATGGAGTTTCTGGCCCCTGGGCTTCAGTAACTCTGGTGTGTCATTGGCTTTCCATTTTAGCTACCTCATGTGAACTTCTCTTCTGGTGACCTGAGAGCCCTAAACACTCTGCACACTCCTTAGTAGCTGAGAAAGGCTTAAGTGGCTTTTCTTAGGCATAATCTATGCTTACATGTCCTCTCTGCTTTTCTGCCTCCTAAGAATTCCTGAAAAGAAGCAGAGTCCTAAATTCCCCCTGGGAATTTCCCATGTCTTGAGCTTTCTTTATACCCCCCGCAAAAGTTCAACTCACATGAGGGGCCAAGGTATTGAGCCTTATCTTTATGTCAGGACTTATATTCTTCCCTCCCAGTCCCTGCCAGAAGAAGAAAGAGCATGCTGTGGGGAAACTGAGTCACATTATTACTTTTCATCATGAATTCTGTCTGCTGTCTTATAATTCTGCTACTGATTTGAAAAACAACACTTTTTCTCACAAGACTCTGACTCTCTTTAAGAAATGGTCTTGGATTTTTCATCTGTCTAGCTTCCCGTGTATTTCGCTTTTCTATATAATTTATTTAATGACTTCTGTTTGTTTTTGTGGTACCAACATCACAGGCATGCTAGGCAATCACTCTACCCACCAACCCACATTCCCATCCCTCCTGTGTATTTTTAGTGTTCTGCCATTTTCTCTAAAATAGAGAAAGGAACTGACAAAAGTCAAAGGACTTGGCACAAGAAGAAAAATGTGGCAGAGAAAACCTTCTCTGGTCTCAGGAAACATCTCTTTATCGTTGTATCATCGTATGTTATGGATTTTCTACTCCAATTCAATTTTAATTTGCAGTTAAATGGATATGAAAGGTAAAAAAGATAGGAGACAAAAAATAATTTCCATGTAAGTGTTAACAATAAAGACCAGGAAGAGGTATCTGTTTTTGAAGACCTGCAGATCTTTCCTCACAGGTGATAGAAAAAAACTACACATATTTTTGAGGCCTAGATGCAATCTCCACACCAAGTGCTACCAAGAAGGAACAAATTATCACTCTCTTTTCTGTATATACTCCAAGGGAGCTTTCACTGGACAAAGTGACAGTTGTGGACAGCTATTTGAAAACATGTTTATCCAGGGATATTAAAATGAAAAAGGAAAAATGGAAAGAAGCGACTGCAGAATGAAAATCCACTGGAAAAAATCAGATAACGTACTCCATGTTCACAGCCAAAGATCCGTGACCGCAGTGTGTCTTCTGTTTTGCACTCAGCTGGAAAGGCAGCTCCTGATGCAGAATGAGATGAGGGAAAGACAAATGGCTATGCAGATTGCTTGGTCTCGGGAATTTCTCAAATATTTTGGCACTTTCTTTGGTATTGCAACCATCTCCTTAACAGCTGGGTATGTTTACTTTTTAAGATTTGTATTAAATACTGTGTTTCTTTCTGTCTTTATCATAATTATATTAACTTGGCTAAGATTGGGCTTTAATCTTTGTATGTTTGTATATTATATGATATATACATATATACTTCTTGATATAGTATACTATATATGTAATCTATTAGCTTAGACCTCAGGAGAAATACTATAAAGCCAAGATAATAGTGGTTAATTTTGCCTTTACTTCCTTGGATTTCTTCTGACTGTCTCTCTACTTTGTAAATTAGACAGAGGATTGACTTGACACCAGGAAAGGAGATCTTTATGGATTTACTCCACAGTCCCAGTTGGTAGTTCTTAATTGTTATTCATTTAAAAATGAAGAATTTGAGCCTCTGAGTCCAATAAAAATGAGCAAACCCATAAAACTATCTTTGAGAACTCAGAATCCACTTAGGTGTATTGGATAAAGAAATCCTATTTTCATACAGAACTCGAATGAATTCAGTGCCATTGAAAATGGAGAATGCTCTTCCTGAAAAGCAGTTGATTTTTCTTCAGATAGATAGATGAATGGATGGATAGATATATAGATAGGTAGAGTATACAGTTTATTCTTTAATACCAATCTTTTTCTTTTTGAAACAGAGCAATAAAACGAAAAAAGCCAGCCTTCCTCCTTCCTATTGTTCATTAAGCTTTATCTTCACCTACCAGTATGACTTGGGCTATGGAACCCTCCTACACAGAATGAAAGGTAAATCAGAATTTCTATTTCCTGGTTCATTGTTAATGATACTTTACCAAAATTCTGTTTACCATCCTGTCCCTTCCTGGATTATAAGCCAAACATTATTTTATTAGAAAAGGAAGAGCTGCAGAGCTCTCTTCAAGTATTAGGACTAAGGAACAGAACGTTTCATTCATAGAACAAGGAGACAGAGGGAGTGTATGCTCTTAAAAATTCCCATTTAAAAATGGAAATGTATTTTCTGTGTAGAAAGTACATTAAAACGTCCAGAGAGCCAAATGGCTGGTTCTGTAGCATACACAGATGTACAGTGAGCTAAGTGGTTTTCTTTGTAAGAATGTAAAACCTGGGGCTTGGAGTTTTCCTACTGGTAGAGTACTTGCCTAGCATGCACGAAGACCTGGTTCAATTCCTCAGTACCACATACATAGAAAAAAGTCAGATGTGGTTCTGTGGCTCAAGTGGTAGAGCTCTAGCCTTAAGAAAGCCCAAGGACAGTGCTCAGGCTCTGAGCTCAAGCCCAAAACTGGCAAAAAAAATAATAATCTAATAACCAATTTATAGCAGCATTCCTATGGAAAAACATGCCCTGAGTTTCACAATACTGCTATAGAAAATTATTTTTAGGAGTGAAATGCATTTTAACCCAGAAGCTAGCTGTACATACTAGTGCACTAAGGTTAAATCTCGTTTCCATCAACTTTTCAGGTTCATGTAACTCATTTGGCTGGCCACAGATGGCTCCCACCTATAATCCTAGCTGCTCAGGAGGCTAAGATCTGAGGACTGAGGTTTGAAGCCAGCCTGAGACTCTTATCTTCAATAAAACTGGAAATGGCAGTGTGTCTCAAAGTGGTAGAGTGATAGCCTTGAGAAAAAAAAAAGAGCTCAGGAACAGTTTCCAGGCCCTGACTAAAAAAAAAAATCATTTGTCCAAGCTCAACCAGGTGTCATATTTATATGGAGACTAGAATTTTTAGCATCTCATTTTTAAAAACATAAGAGAGTTGTGCACTAGTGGCTCATACCTATAACACTAGCTACTCAGGAGGTTGAGATGTGAGGATCATGACACTAGCCTGAGCAGAAAAGACCCCCTGAGACTCAGATCTCTAATTAACTGCTCAAAAACTGGAACTGGCATTGTGACTCAAGTGGTAGAGCACTAGCCTTGAGTACAAAGAAGCTGAAGAACAGACCCAAGCCCTATACTCAAGCCCCACAACTGACAAAAATAAAAGATAAGAACTGCAACTGCATTCTATAGCGCTCTCTTGCCATGTTACTAAAGGAAAGCAATGTTCTGTTCCAGGAAAGTCTAAGTATCTGCAAAGTAACTTTATACACATCTATCAGCCTAAACATTTCAAGTTCCCAGGTGTGGTATATGCATTTCCTGTTTAACTGGGAAATTCCCTGCGGTGGAAGAGTTTAGGTTATTTTTGTCTTGTTAGTCATCCCAACTGAAGGATTAACTCCTGCCTCATTCCCTGTGGTCAATCTAGACACCAGATGCCCACAAAGAGACCGGACCACATGCCTGTCTACAGGCAGGTTATTCCATCATAAGCCTGGCCAGAAGTTCCCATCATTCCACACCATCCCTCTCTGGACCTAACCCAAGTACCCATCCCTAGCCCCCAAGTAATTACACACTGATTTTTATTCTTGTATTCCTTTGTTAAGACCCGTATAAGCCTGACCCCAAGATAGTCCTTTTACAACCTCCAAACCATGGGAAGGTCTGTGCAGCTTACCAGCAGCAAACAGTCCTTGCCTGTTGGTGATTGAGTCAAACCTCTTCCTTTTCTATTCCCTTCCATTTTTGTAACAATGACTCCAAAATATAAAACCTTGTTAAGTGAATCTTGTTTAATTGAATCTTAGTTGCTCATCAAGGCTTGCCTAATTAATGATTTTTAAATCATCCTGTATACCTGAACCCTCCCAAGTTTATACACTGGTCTTGTGTCAATATAATGAGGGTGAAGCCAGATTTTAATGATGGTAAGAGATCACAGATCATGGTAAGACATCACTGCTTCTCTGAATCCTCTAACAGTAAATAAAATGACTGAGACACGACATTGAATGTTTGACATGAATCCAGCATTACTTTCTGGCAAAAAAAAAAATCATCATATAATTCCTTCCCCCACCACATGGAAATAGAGCATCAAAATAAGTACAAAACAAACTAGCTAATGCAAGATAAGGTGGATTGGGATGAATGCAAGACAGGTAAAGAAGTTACATGAAATTGAAACTGACAGAAATGTTAAGAGGGACAGCCACAGGGATTCAATGTGGATATTATTCAGGGTCCATATAGCATTGCATGTTGAATTGAAACCCCTTTGTACAACTTCTTAAAGGTAATTTAAAATATTAGTAATAAAAATAAAAGTTGGGGCCGGGAGTTTGGCCTAGTGGTAGAGTGCTTGCCTAGCATGCACGAAGATCCCGGTTCAATTCCTCGGTACCACATGCATAGAAAAAAGCTGGAAGTGGTGCTGTAGCTCAAGTGGTAGAGCTCTGGCCCTGAGAAAGCCCAAGGACAGTGCCCAGGCCTTGAATTCAAGGCCCAGTTCTAGCCAAAAATAAATAAATAAATAAATAAAAGCACACTTTATACACTGTGCCAAAACTGTGCTCTCTGTAAATAAAAAGGAAGCCATACAGCAGCTTAAACAACTCCCATGGGATAAGCATGATTAGCCTCTGAATGAGACCAATAAGCCCAGACCACCTTTCCAATTAGCCATATTAGCATATTGGCCTCTCTCCTGATGCTTTCTACTTCTTTCTTAACATTTTCTTCAGGCATAATATTAAGGGAGGGGCCGGGAGTTTGGCCTAGTGGTAGAGTGCTTGCCTAGCATGCACGAAGACCCGGGTTCGATTCCTCGGTACCACATACATAGAAAAAAGCTGGAAGTGTTGCTGAGGCTCAAGTGGTAGAGCTCTAGCCTTGAGAAAGTCCAAGGACAGTGCTCAGACACTGAGCTCAAGCCCAGGACTGGCAATCAATCAATCAATCAATAAATAAATAATATTAAGGGAAAGCCGTAAGCCTTAGTGATTAGACCAGAAAACAGAGACTTTTTTCAGAAACTCTCAGTCTTATGCTTTTGTTTTATGGCCCAGAATTGTGTCACAAAGATATTGCTACCTGCCAGAGATATGAGAAATCATATCTGGCAAGAATAGCCTCCAGAGTTAAGGTATTCAGGGAGAAGGCCGTAGGAAAGGAGACTGGAAGTTAACCTATAGTTAAACTACTCTTCTCTAGTCTTGAACCTATAACTCTTGGAAAGACATTGAAGTTTATTACTCCTCATCATCAGATTAACCCCACATAGCACTGGATCCTAGGATACTGTGTGTAGAACGGGGAGAGTTGGAATCTAGAGGACAAGATAGGAGTCACAGTTCCCGGATTTATTAGACATACAAATGGACATATTATTTTCCTTTTACAAATCAATCTTGAAGTGAGAATGCTGAAAGGGGTGGCATAGAGCAAGACAGGTTGGATTCATACACTGCTCTGTTAAATGGCAGCTCCTTTGTACAACTTCTAAAAGATAATTAAAAACGTATGAAACATTTTAAGAATACCAGGTATTTTCAAGTCAAGCACAAGTGGTTCATGCCTATAATCCCTAGCCACTCAGGATGCTGAGATCTGAGGACCACAAGTCAAAGCCAGCCTAGGCAGGCATGTCTATGAGACTCTCATCTCCAATTAAACTATCAAAAAGTCAGAAGTAGAGCTGTGGCCCAATTGGTCAAATGCTAGCTTTGAGTACAAAACCTCAGTGATAGCACCTAGGCCCTGAATTCAAGCCCCAGGAACAGTTCACACATAAAAGTTATCTTTATTTCTTTTGTCTTCAAAATTAATAATTTTATAAAATTGTACTTTAAGGTTTATATAAAAATGTACTAGATAGTACAGAGAATTTCCTTATGCCACTTATCTTGCATTTGTGTGGTTGATTCACACCGATTTTTGCACTATTACTGACACATTCATTATTATTAATAATTAATGGCTGATAATATAGTATTAGTCATAATATATTAATTTTTGATATGTTAATTCATAGTTATTAATTCACTTTTTATTGTACATGGTGTCAATGAGCATTTATTTAAAAAAAAACATTAAAGTAGGACAACTTTTGCTCACTAGAAAAGACACTGGTGAATTCATGCTTAAAATAAATAATTTTCCATGACCACTTCAAAGCACGTAGTTAGGTCCATAAAAAAACATGAAATAAATATCATAGTTTTCTGTGATGCAAGGCAGCCAATGTATATCCTTCCAAATTGAGAAGAGTAAGGGAATGATGGGGAGAGGAAAGAATGTTGAAAGAGACGACACTGACCAAGGCGTTTTGTATTCATAAACTGCTTTGTTAAATGGAAACTCATTTGTACAACTATATAAGTTAATAAAATAATAACGACTATTATTTTTAACAAGGGTAACATTACACCATTCCATTGGGGAAAATGTGGTAGATTGAAGCTAGAACTCAAATCATGTAATGCCTTCAAAAGGCAAAAGGTTCAACAAAATAAACACTAGGAAATGGGTAATTGAAAGGGGTGGGGCGGGATCTAGGGGAGAGGAGTAGATGAACGAAGATGAGAAAGTAGGGAGAATGCAGTTCAGAATTCTCTCTCTCTCTCTCTCTCTCTCTCTCTCTCTATATATATATATATATATATATATATATATCCTACAAAATTGAGAAGGATAAGGGACGAGTGCATTGGTAGGGACAGGTGAGAATGTTCGCAGGGGTGACATTGATCAAGCGGTATTGACCACAT
Source organism: Megascapheus bottae (assembly GCF_031878675.1). Taxonomy (NCBI): domain Eukaryota; kingdom Metazoa; phylum Chordata; class Mammalia; order Rodentia; family Geomyidae; genus Megascapheus; species Megascapheus bottae. Next base: position 29,073,567 of record NC_143511.1, on the reverse strand, counting down.
AAACTGATTCTTACAACTACTTAAAGATAATGAAGTATTTGTAAAGATTGTAAAAATAATTCTACTTCAAAAAACAAACAAGTTCACATGTGAATGCAAATCCAAACCATTGAGCTTTAGTCTCCAGTTTAAGTTGCTCACAGAGAAGGGATACATAAGACCAAATGTTTCCTTTGTGACTCAAGTAGAAGAATTACTGCAAGGCTGGTGGTTTTGTATTCCCATAGTCTAAACTGAAAAGAGCCATAAAAGAATTGTGTGGCCTTCTTATGTATGTCATGTTGGTGATGATGATAAAGATGGTCTAATCATTCTAAAGTTAATCTGATTAAGAGTCATTGGTATTATTTTCCTACTTGCCAAGAAAACTAAAGCTTATCCTTCAACAAGTGGTTTGGCTATGAAGGTTTAAGTATTCACAAATAATACCAACACTAGAGAACATTCCTTTCAGAAATCAAGGATTACAACAGAGAAATCTCTCAAGATTGTAATAATCCATGGTGACTGAGTGAGACCTTAGTGAAGGAATAATCAAGATTACAAATGTGAGCCCAAAGGATAAATTCGTTCTTATTATCAATGATCACTGATGACAGAATCACCAGATAACCCTGATCACGAGTACATGTAAGTTTCAATCTCATGATTGTTATCCAGGTTATTATAACAGATTGTCTCTTTAAATTTTCTGATACAATTATTGCTACAGCAATCTGCTGCAAGAGCAGTGACAGCATCAAGTACTGCTCCCCTTTGTTTTGGATGTTGAATCTTCATCAAGAAGGATTGTCTGTCAGAAATGGCAGCCTTCAGCTCTGGCGGAAAATTAGGCAAGTATTCTGACAAGGTTTTCAAATCTTTGTAGCTAGAAAGATCTGTTGAGGGCTGGGAGTTTGGCCTAGTGCTAGAGTACTTGCCTACCATGCACAAAGACCCAGGTTCAATTCCTTGGTACCACATACATAGAAAAAGCTGGAAGTGGTGCTGTGGCTCAAGTGGTAGAGCTCTAGCCTTGAGGAAAGGACAGTGCTCAGGCCCTGAGCTCAAGCCCAGGACTGGCAAAAAAAAAAAAAAATCTGTTGAGTCAAACAACATCAACAAGTGAACAAGGATGACGTGTGAAAATACATTTGCATCTAAGACAGGCAGATAAATCATCATTGTTTCCATGCTGATAGGCAAAAGTTTCATTCTGAAGCTTCAAATGAACCATGGAGCCTTCACTCCACCACCCCCCCCCCAACCTCGCTCCCATGGTGGGTCTTGAGGCAGCTTCACTTTCTCTCAGCTTTCCCTGTCTTTCCCATCCTATTGGCCTGGCTGCCATAGGGAGAAGCTTCAGTGTCTCTTTGGTCTGTTTTCTATCTATTATGTGTCCCTCCTATGGTAATATTCGATCCTTTCAATAATTGGAAGTGTCCAAGGAGAAATCCACACTGAAAGGAATCTGCATGCTGCACCATGAGGCTGAATGCAACCAGTTCTCCCCCCTCCCACTGCCAGAGAGATCCAGGGTGGGCTTTCAGATTGCTCAGTGGCTGAAAGCTTCCAGTGCTCAATGCAGACCCTGAGGGGAGGAACGAGGATGGAGCGCTCACCTTGCAGTAGTGTTCAGAACACGGCGATTTCCTTTTCCATGGAGGCTGCTCTTCCAAAAGACTTCTTGCAGAACTTTTCAATACTTATAACTAATGGGCTGTTACAGAAGAAATAGGTAAAACGTACCGTGGAGTGTGCACTGGTCTCACAGGGCATCCAGCTCAACAGTAGCCAGGCTGCTAGCAGATAAGACAAGGAGAAGCATGGCATCTCAGATCCGTTTCTTCCTGGGCTTTGCAGGATTTCTATGGAGGACTATGGCTGCTGTTGCCTACAGATCTGAGCTTGTGTTTGTGCCTGGGGCTTCAGGCTGTTTTTCCTCCTACTTGTCTCAGCCAGCCGTTTATATATCCCTGGAGCTATCACTCACCAGGAGTCCTTGGTGCCAGCCCTGCCCCTTCCACACCCATCTCTGCAACTTTTCTTCCCTCAGCTACTGTTCCCTTCCAACTCTTCCTTCTCACATCGCATGCCACTCCACCCTCCCATGTATCCGTTGCAATTTTGTTCTTTCTTTCCTATTTCTTTCTTTCTAGACAGTTATTTTTTTTTTTTGGTGTCCCAGAAGCTCTTCTGGCCATAAAGATTAGTGATTGGTGGGAGCCAAAGAACAACACTGGCAGGTAACTCCATCAGAAACAGAACAGGCAAGAGGTTGCTGTGGCAAGTTAGATAACATCTAAGGCATGATATCCATTACACAGGATTCTTTCTTTCCTACTTTCCAAGTACCAGGGATTTGAACTCAGGACCTCTTGCTTGCTCAGCTTTGAGGCATACTCTAATCAGCTTAACTTCAAACTGTGATTCTCTGGATTTCAGCTTCCTGAGCAGTTAGCATTATAGGCATAAGTCACTGGCACGCAGCTAAGATTCTTAATCCATTAGGCACTAAACTACTTCCACTTATACCATGAAGACTCCAGATTAAAAGAAAATTCTTCAAGTTTCTTTGAGGAAAATCTCTTAGTTTGTATTTAGGTCTTTCCCAGGCTGGGAATGGAGATAGTTTTGGTACTTAACCTGTAGGCCAGGAGTCTAAACTGACTTTTCCTTAAATTTGGTGCTTGGACTGGGATTTGAACTCAAGGATCTGCACACTGTCCGTGAGGATTTTTGCTCAAGGTTAGTTCTCTACCACTGAGCCGCAGGTCCTACCTCCTGGCTTTTTGGTGGCTTACAGGTTATGTTTCAGGCTTTCTTTCCTGGACTGGCTTTGAACTCAACCTCCTGAGAAACTAGGCATGAGCCACTGGCACTGAGCTCGAACTGACATTTATTAATAATCATTTGGTATGGCCTGAATCTAGCCCACAGACCTGAATTTATGTTCTCCTTAGCCTTCAAAATAGTAAAAAATGAATACATTTCACACAGAGTACATTTTTGGCTTCTTTAACATAGATGTTCCTGCAAGTACATATGCCCCTATCTGTAGTCCTTTTCCCACAGCTGCCAGCACTCCTTGTCTTTTAGCTTCCTGACTCCGTTAGGACATGTTAAGAATAGAACTTCTCGGCAAAGGCATATCACTGATTCTCTCAGCAGACAGCAAGTTCCAATTTCCTCCTTGGGAAATGAGATGGGTAACAAAAGCCCTGCTTCATCCCAGCTCTCTGGATGCTACAACTGGAAAGTAACTGATTGAGCACCACCTGACCAGACCTTCAGTCTCTTTTTTTTTGATTTGTTTCTTTTTGACTCTCTGGTCAGAGGTGACTCCAGCTCTCTCCTCCTCTAGAAGTGACCGCTGTCTTTTATCTCTTCTTTTTTCTTCCCTAGTCCTGTCATCATCATGTTCATGACTTATACCCCAAACCTCCTCCTGCTCTTCCTGATGCTTTTGTCTTTTCCTCTTGCTTTTCTTGCTTTTGCCATCACTCCCGGCTCTGCTGTCTGCTTCCCTAGTCCTGTCATCTAAAGCAGTCTCCAGCCTTCCTTCCTCCTCTGTGTTCAAGTCTTCTTGCTTACGATGCCTCTTCTTTTTGCTTCTGATGTACAGGTCAGTGTGTGCTTTGCTGTCCACCTCTTCTGTACTGACACTATCTGCAGCTTCCTTGCCTCTTTCTTCTTCACTGAAGACTCTCACTGCCTCTTCCTGGTGCTGCCTCTTCTTTTTCTTCTTTTTCCTGAGGGACCAATTTGATTGTTCTCTGCTCTTTAGTTTCTCAAGCTCATTTGGTCCGACAGCCTCTTCCTCCTCATACCCTACAGTTATTCCTTCTCTGTCTTCTAAAACTTGTTCCTGACATTGTCTTTTCTTCTTCTTGCTCTTCTTGAAGCTGTGGTTATTTTGTTCTAGGTACTCTTCACCTGAATTTTCATTTGCCACAGTTTCTTCATCTTTCTGCTTCCTTTTTTTTTCTTTTTTGGGGTAGGATCGCTCTCCGTATGTGGTTGAGAGCCCGCCCTGGCCTTTAAGACGAGCCAAGAAGGCCTGCTCCTGGGCTTCTAGCCGAGCAAGCTTGGCCTTCATTGTAATCCCAAGATGGGCAGCCTTGTGTGCTGTTCGCCCCTCACAGGCTTGGAGCAGCATTTCATCTGTCAGAATCTTTGGAGGTATGGGTCCCCGGTTATCTTCATCACTGTTGCTCTCCAAGTATTTGTTTGGTTTCTCTCCACCTGAAGTCAGTGTGGCTGTCTTCACAAACTTCTGATACAATAAATTAGGTTTGCAGCACTTTCGACTGGCAGTCTCTTCAGAAAGGCGCTTTATCTGCACTCCATCCTGTCCAGTTTCCACAACCAGATTGGCTGCAGTCTTGTTGAAGAGCTCATTCCACCAGTGGTTTGTGAACTCCTTAGCAGGGTCATGGCCCACCCCATGAGTGTCTTGCTTCAGGGTCACTCTGAGGGCTTGAGTGATGCCATTCTCCTTCCGGCCTAGGCCTTTGCCTTGAGTCCATCCATGCTTTAGCAGCTGCTCCTCAGCAAACTTCATTCCATGACTCTTGACCACTGGAGTGACACTCATGGTGGACAAAGCTCTGTCTTCAGGCTTTCACCAGGAAAGTTGGCATTGTCCTTCTTCACCGAGGGCTCCTCCCGACGAGCTCACGTGCCACAGCAACCTGCGCGCCGCCATCTTTCTAGACAGTTATTTTTATGGTCACCACAATGTTTGTAAACCTTTCTGGTGTTTCTTTTCCGATCTCAAACTATGACTCGCAGAGTTTGACAGTTATACTGTAGTAAAAATAGTTGTAAGTATAGAGCAATGTATGACAGTAAAGATGACGAAAAAAATATATGTATGCTGGACTTGTAAACTCACCACAAACACTACCGCAGTTCATTTTTCTTAAGTAAATGTGTGTTTTCCTTGTTTTTCTTTTCTTTTTTTCTGGCCCTGGACATTATCCCTGAGCTTCGTTTGCTCAAGGCTAGTGCTCTATCAGTGAGCCACAGTACCACTTCTGGCTTTTTCTGAGTAGTTTATTGGAAATAAGAGTCTCATTAACTTTCCTGCCCCAATTAGCTTCCAACTGCAACTCAGACATCTCCTCAGAGATCTCAGTCTCCTGAGTAGTTAGGGTAACAGGCATGAGCCATAGCACCCGTGATAAATGTGTATTTTTATACCAAATACTCCTGACATAGATTAATAGTTTTTCTTCATAGTATTATAGAAATAATAGGACTCTTGTCACTAGGGCAGTGGTGGGAGGATACATTTATTGAATGCCTGATTTTTACAAATGACAAAAAATGAATTCAGTTAAAGTAAGTCCTGTAAAAGATATGAAAATTGACAGTAGCATTCATTTAGGCACCTGTAAAACACAGGGCCCATTTTCATTCCTTCTTTGAGATTTGAATCTTGAAATCAAAGGATAATCAACGTTGATTATTTACATCTATACTCCAGGTGTCCTGGAAAGAAGAGGAAATTGCAAGAGTTGCTGAGGGTTTTTGCTAAGCGTTAGAGGTTAGTGATGACAGGTCTCCTTAAAGTGGCATGACATTCTATGCATTTCTTTCTTTGTTTTGATTCACCTAGACAACCAGTTAATCTTTCCATCAGTGACAGGAATATTTTAGTTTGTGATTTCACTATTTAGAGACTGAAAGCTACATCCTGAACACACACCTTCACACACCCACAAACACGCATACAATTCAGAGACAGGATATTTCTCTCTTTTAATATTTTTTTCTCATCATCAAGTGGTTGTACAAAGGAATGGCCAGTCACCAAAACAGTTTAGTAAATATAGTGCATCTTGAGCCATGTTGCCCCTTCTCATGTTTCAACCTACCCCTCTCAACCCATCCCATCTCTTACTTTTCTTCATTTTCAGGTCATGTATTTTGCCATTTAACAAAGCAGTTTACGTATATAATGTATGTTGATCTATGTCATCACTTTGGCGTCTTCACCTCCCTTCAACCTACCCCTTCCCTCAATTGTGCGGTATAGACAATGAATCCTTTCCTGAAAATTGCCCCCTCATCTTGCAAGTACCCATTTCCTGGTACTTATTTTGTTAGGTTTTGACCAAGTGTTTTTTAAAAAAATATACAATTTGAGCTCCTCATAGAGTTTATTACACTTCTGTTAATCCATTTATAACCACTTGCTTACCACCTACTGTGTTTACTTATAGATTTATAGGCATATTTTAGCTGCCACAAGAATCTTTGGCCATAAAAGAAATGCATATCAAACTCTGAGATTTCACCTCACCCATTAGAATGGCCTAAAGGAAACTCTATTATGCCATTGATATAATAAAGGCTTGTTCAACCACTCTGGAAAGCAGTATGGAGGGTTTTCAAAAAACCCTGGGCTTTATGGTGCTTGTCATGGGGCTTGATCTCAGACCCTGGACACTGTCCCTGAACTTTTGTGCTAAACATTAATACTGTACCACTTGACTGACAGCTCTACATTTGACATTTTGGTGACTCGCTGGAGAAGAGAACCTCATGGACATTCTTGCCTCGGCTGCCTTCAAACTGTGACTCTCAGGTGTCAGCTTCCTGAACACCTAGGATTACAGGCATGAGGCCCTGGGTCCAGCTTACCCTGAATTTTTTAGCCCATATATTTCTCATTTGTTTTTGTACCAAATCTAGGCAGGTTAAGTGTGTGCTGCCTAGAAACCTACAGGTGTTGATACAATGCAGTAGCAAGTCCCCTCAGATTTCAATAAAGGACAAAATGTCGTTTTGTGCAAATTCAAGGTGGGCCTGGTCTTCAATCATAAGCTGGTCAGGAGCTAAGCTTACCAGCAGCACCTGTGGAGAGACAGACTGTGATTGGGGTAAGGACTTTAGAATGATCTCAAATGGAAACTTGTCTGGTGATACAGGAAATTAATATTCAACTTTGACCAATTTGTTCCAGTTCACAGTGAGACTCATGATGAGTTTGCGGCATTCTACATGTTGCCATGATACTCTTTGAACATTGGGAAGCAGTACTGGTTTAATAATCTGATGCTAAAACCTCATGTTTCAATTCCCAACCTAAGGTGGAATGTCACTGAAATGTCTTTATGACAGTTCTCCATAGAGTGGTAGTAGCTGGAAGTATGATTGGTTTATTAAAATGCAGAAGTTAACATATTTCCTACACATCGTCACTTCCTAACTTAAAGTGGTCCCCGAAATGCAATCTATCACACCCTTTAAAACTATTATATGGATCTCATAAAAGCATGCAAAACACAGCTCTAAATACAGTTAAATTGCCTTGTTCTGGTAGTTCACCCTTGTAATCCTAGCTACTCAGGAGATTGAGACCTAAGGAACAAGGCTTAAAGCCAGCCCAGGAGAGAAACTTTGTAAGACTCTTTTCTCCAATTAAGCACCAAAAGAAACACAAAACTGGAAGTGGGCCCGTGGCTCAAGTGGTAGAGCACTAGCCTTGAGCAAAGAAATATCGAGAACAGTACGCAGACCCTGAATTGAAGCCCCAGGACTGGCACACAAACACATACAAGAACACACACAGTTGAACTAATTTGAGCAGACTCATCGGAACTAAACAGGTTATTGTCGAATCTGCATAATGACAGTAAACATTTTAATAGCATCAAACAATGCACTTGATTAAAGAAAAAATAAATGTGCCTTGTCACTGATGTAATTGTATCCCTAATAGTAAAAGAAAGGCTTCAGTCATGGATATCAGGACCTTACACTGGGAAAAAGAATTTGCCATCTAAGAGAATAGGAGAAGCAAAAATTCTTAGAATAGTGCTGAGGGAACTGGGCTCTGGTAGCTCATGTCTGTAATCCTAGCTACTCAGGAGGCTGAGATCTGAGGATCACAGTTCAAAGCCAGCCTGGGCAGGAAAGTCCCTGTGAGACTCTTAATCTCCAGTTCACTACCAGAAAACAGGAAGTGGCACTGTGGCTCAAGTGGTAGAGTGCTAGCCTTGAGCAAAAATAGCTCAGGGACAGTGCTAAGGTCTAGGACCAACACATGCGCGCATGCACACACACACACACACACACACACACACACACACACAGAATTATTGCTAAGGGAATCAATGAGTAACAGAGCAAAAAGGAACATGACAGCTGATGCAACATAGCTTGGAAGAGATTTGTTCAGACTTGAGATTTTGCTGATTGGCTCTTTCTGTGTGCCTTCGTGACGCATTGCTCCTTCTGAACATGTTTGAATCTAACTGAAAGTTCTGTAACAGCAGGGATTATTTCTAGATCTTGACTCTTACAACTTCATTTTACCAGGCTCTTAATTTGTTTTTTCTTGTTATGCCTTCTCCATAGTATGAATTTTCCTTTGCATTCCCATCTGACAGTGACAGGACTTAACCTTGGTTTTAGTGGGACATGGGTCTCATTTTCTGGACCTGCTTTAGGTTGAGCAGGGTCATAAAGATGTCGAAGCTTGTATTTAGTGTTCGGGCAGAAGGTAAAGGATATTCGATAGCATCTATGGAGCCTTTGGGCTAAGCAGCAATGGTAGAGCTGCTAGATCTTCTTCATTGGAACTCATACTGTAAGGTTTATCAGTGGTTTGAAAGCATGGAGAGGAGACTAACTCAGTGTGGATACTCATGAGGCAAGTTCCGATGAAATGGAAGACGAATTAGGGAGATGAAAGATCTCATAAAAAGAAGCCAGGAAACGCATGCCCTGATGTCTTCCGTGTAAACTGTGGGTGGTACATGCTGTCAGTTGCAAAGCCTGGTGAGTTATTTGATGAATATTAATTTGGATGTGTCCTGGGTACTAAGAGGAAATTTTACAGACATAAATGCTAAGTGATCAGTGCTCAGTACAGAACCAGAGGGGTAAACAGGAGCTCTCACCTTGATGGCGGTCGTCATTCGCTGTGCGCCTGGATGACTGTGCCCCTCAACTAGACTTTCCTGCAGAACTCAGTCCTATTGGGTTGTTATGCACACTCCCAGAGAACCTGTAGTAGGCTCCTTGGATCTCAGGCCTGCAGTATCCAGGCTCCTGGGCAGGCAGGAAGGAAACAAGAGTGACACCTTGTGACTGTTCTGTCTTACAGGCTTTTGGAGTTTCTATGGAAACTGTTGCTGCTGTAGCCTACAGACCTGAGCTTGTGGGTCTAGCCTGTGCTTTGGGCTGCTTTCCTCTTCTTGGCTCAACCAGCTTGTTTTCCCTCCCTGGAGCTCTCAGTTCTAGATCCAATGGTTCCAACTCCACCTCTTCTCACCTGAACAGAATTTCCTTCTGCAGTTGCTATTCACCAACCAACCCTCCTCCACCCACCCTCCCTCCCAAGAACTCTTTGCTCTTTTGTTGAATCCGCATTTTTTTTGTTTGTTTGTTTGTTTTGCCAGTCCTGGGCTTGAGCTCAGGGCCTGAGCACTGTCCTTGGACTTTCTCAAGGCTGGAGCTCTACCACTTGAGCCTCAGCACCACTTCCAGCTTTTTTCTATGTATGTGGTACAGAGGAATCGAACCCGGGTCTTCATGCATGCTAGGCAAGCACTTTAACCGCTAGGCCAATCTCCCGGCCCCGTGTGTTTTGACTCTGAAATGTCTTCTTCCCTTTGTATTTCTTTCTCACAGGACAATCATTATTATGCCCACTGAAATATTTGTAACCCTTTTCTTTATCTGTCAGCTCAAGCCATTCAGTTGTGATAGGAAATATAGACGAAAATGTAACCATGATCTGTATGCTCACTACTGAAGTTTTTCTCAAATAAATCTACCAAATGTTTGTCTGACCCTCGCTGTTTCCCCCTGATTGTCCTCCTATTGGTTTAGAGATCTTTCAAAGAGTTACAAGATTAGAATTAGATTTGAATTCCTGCAACGACTGGCACATCTATCCTCAGTATTGTGCTGTTTATTCACAGTGATATAAAACTGATGATGGTTAAATTTGTCCTGTGAAAAACAGAAATGTCTAAATTTCTAATAACATCCCTTTAGGAACCAGTAGGAAAATGTATAATTCACTAGATTTTTTTTTTTTTTAGAAGACAAGAAGCTTGAGTGTAAAGAGATCTCAAAGCCACCGTTTACACGGGGCCATCCAGAGATTCTGACCAAGCTGAGGAAAGGCAGGGGCTCCAGTGGGTTTGGGTTGGACCTGGAGCAGCAGAAATGACAGATCTCCTTACAAGGCAAGCCATGGATGGCAGGCCTACTTCAGGGTGCTGATAAGTCAAATTAGCACATTCTGTTCATTCCTCCTTCCTCAAATGCTTCTGTGTTATTCCATGATGGTTTTCATGCATTGTATGACTATATTAGAGACTGGAGAAAACACATGCTAATAAAAATACACACAGACACAAATACATATCTAGGCGGTACATATCTTCATACATACAACATATAAACATACACAACTCAAGAAGGAAAAGAGTCCTGACAATCCATACAAAGGTTATTGCTAATCTATTTTCTTTTGAAGTATTTAAAACTTTATGATCAATGTTGCATCTGTTAGGAAAATGGGGAAGAATGGAAAAGGAATAGGATGGAATTGACCACCAACAGGCTAGGATTGTTTTTTTTTTTTTTTTTTTAATTTTTTTTAGGACAATTGCCAGCAAGAGGTACAGACCTGACTGCAGGTTTGCTGGTTGTGTGAGGGACTAGATTTGGGGCAGGGTTTGTATGGGCTTTAACAAGGAAGCAGAAAATAAAAAATGAGCTATGGTCTCTTGGGGGCCAAGGGTGGTGTCCTTGACCAGAATGAAATGCTCTCCAGCTGGGGTGAGGGGACTGAGCCCAGATGGGAATGGCCTGCCCGTGCACACGTAAGTGAGAACACCTCTTGCTTTGCTTGACCTGGGGGAATCGGTGGGGTCCTTCAGTATCCTACATATATATATATGTGTGTGTATATATATATATTTTAGGAAGGAAAGAATACTTATCATTTTTCAAATGACATAGTTTCCTGGACCTTTGGCCCCAAAGGTAACCTATCACATTTCTCCCTGGCATCTTAAATTCATAAAAGCCCACATAGTTAAAAGCCTGTGTTTGTCTTCAAAATATGGAGAAGTTAACCATGTTCCCTATGGAAGCTTCAGGACTTGATGTAATGCACTAGTAAACACCCCTCAGTCCCAATAAAGAACATTTTGTGCCAGTTGGAGAAAGGCCTTGTCTTTAGTCAACTGCAGAGCTACAGGTAGGTCTACTGACAATGCATGTGCAGGATGAAAATGTTGTTAGGCTCAGGACTTTTGGATGCCTTCAGATTAGAGCATGTCTTGGTGCCCTGATGGATGAACACTCAAATTTTTCCCAGCCTCCAGTGAGACATAACACAAAATGTAAGTGCACCATCGAGAGCTGATTAATATCCCATTTGATGTAGGAACCCCACTGAAATGCATTTTTAGGAGAATTCCCTGTGCAGTGATTATACTGGAGATGTGGTTGATTAAAACAAAATTCATTCTTCCTTCCACACCCAAAATTGAGGTTGGTAATTCCTATTTAGTACATAAAAAAAGCAATCAATCAGAATTAATCTTTTAAGTCCCTTAAACATGTTCCATGAATCTCTGGGAAAAATTTAACATTAAAAATAATTGAATTTATTCAGACAAAAACTATCTGAATTAAACTGATTTAGTGTTCAATCAACATAGTGAAAAAATTATTTAATAGTTCCAAACAGTGGATTTTTCTACTTAATTGAACACTGAAACATCTGTGAATTTATGTTAAGGTGACCTAAATTGATAAGGTCAATGAAATAGTTTGTTATATTTATAGGTTTGTGACATTAGACAATGTGTGCAGTGAATGTTTATATTAATCAGTGAGTAAATATTTTTAATTAATATTAGGAGTAAAAAGCAATTGAGGTAATTAGTCCATTGATTTTGTGTGTGGGTGGGGGTTGTGGGGCTTGAACTCTGGGCCTGGGCCAAGTCCCTGAGCTCTTCAGCTCAAGGCTACTGCCCTACCCCCTTGAGCCACAGCGCCACTTCCAGTTTTCTAATGGTTAATTGGAGATAAGAATCTCATGGACTTTAGTGCCTGGGCTGGCTTTGAACCTCAATCCTCAGATCTCAGCCTCCTGAGTAGCTAGAATTACTGGTGGCATGAGCCACCAATGCCCAGCTCCCACTTTTTTTTTTAAGACAAGAGTATTGCTTATCAGAGAAGAATTTGTTATTGACTCTTAGAATGATAAGATTTCATTGTTACTAGCAATGTGAAAAAATACCTTGTATATCATGCTCGAATTTCATCCACTGCAGTAAATGAACATGAATAATGGCTCTCCCTCTCTCACTATTTTTTTTGGGGGGAGGGGGTTACTAGGGTTTGAATTCAGTGCCTTAAATTTGTCAGATAGGCACTCTATCACTTGTACCACATGTCTAGCCCACAATGACTCTTTCTAAGTGTCACTTATGTTGTCTACTCATAAAATGTTTAAAATGTAATTGTGTTATCACACATGGCCTATATAAAGCCTATGATAACTATAGTAAACATAAAATAGTGATTGGAAATTTGCCTTAGCTTCTCAGAACTTAGTATGAACTATTAAACTGAATGAATTGAATAGCTTCCATCCTGTCCTGAAAGCCAACCTTGCTTGGATTTTCATTTATTTATTTTCATTTTGTCATGAGGTTTGGATACAATGTCTGAACTCTGTCCTTAAACTCTTTTGTTCAAGACTAGTGCTCAATCACTTCGAGTCATAGAGCCACTTCTAGTTTTCTCATACTTAATTGGAGATAAGAGTCTCATGGACTTTCCTGCCCAGGCTGGTATTGAACCTTGATCTTCAGATCTCAGCTTCCTGAGTAGCTAGGAATAGAGTCTCCAGCACCTGGCTGGAAATTGTTTTGTAATGTTTTGAAATTAGAAATAAAGTCAATGGTGGGTCATTTTCAAGACAAGGCATTGGAGCCAGAGTTGAAAAATACCAATTGCTTCTTGCATAACAACTTGAAGATATTTGCTACTCAGGAGGCTGAGATATAAAGATTGAGACTGGAAGCCAGCCTGCACAGGAAAATGTAGTAGATTCTGATCTCTGGCTCCACTTTGAGTGTTTTGCTGGCTCAAATGATAGAGCTGTAGCTTTGAGCCAAAAGAGCTCAGTGACAGTGCCAGCCTTCGGAGTCGCTATGTCCAACACCAAAATGAAATTTTAAAAAAAAGTACCATTGATTCCTGTAAGATTTTAAGAAAATTCCAATGTTTATGTTCTATGCACAACAATAGATAAATCTCTGGTTTTAGAGGCCTACAGCAGTATATTACAAGATGCTTTGTACTCCAAGTTGATAATCTATTGCAATTATTTATTTCATTTGAAATCTGTCTGGAATTGATAAGATTACCACTTTTAGATATCAACCAGTCTGATCAGTAGACTGGAAAAGAATCTTCCAGTTGTTCTGATGCTTGGTTCAGAAAGGGTTTTCAAATGTGTGTCATAAGGTGAAATGTACAGGGAAAGAGACAGAGATACACATTAAAGAATTGCTTTTTCTTCACTCTACCTCTATCAATACCATATGTGTACCTCTGTATTTATGTTCAAGTGCTTGCCTTGTGCTGCTCATTGATGATGCTGAGTTGAAGACCTGAGTGAGAAATGTGTAGTAATTGTTAGAGAGAACTAGACAGCTTCCTTGCTGAAGGTCTTCTGCATTCAGTAAGAAACACAAAGCCGGGCCAGGAATCTGGCCTAGTGGTGGAGTGCTTGCCTAGCATGCACAAAGACCCGGGTTCGATTCCTCAGTACCACATACATAGAAAAAGCTGGAAGCGGTACCATGGCTCAAATGGTGGAGTGCTAGCCTTGAGGCAGAACAAAGACAGTGCTCAGGCCCTGAGTTCAAGCCCCAGGACTGGCAAAAAAGAAAAAGAAAAGAAAAAAGAAACTCAAAGTTGGGTGCAGTGGCTAAGGCCTGTAATCCTAGCTACTCAGGAGGCTGAGATCTGAGGATCCCAGTTCAAAGCCAGCCCAGGCACGAGACTCTTATCTCCAATTAACCACTAGTGGCTCAAGGGGTAGGGAGTAGCCTTGAGCTGAAGAGCTCAGGGACATGGCCCAGGCCGAGTTCAAGCCCCACGACTGACAACACACAAAAAAGAAAGAAAGAGAGAAAAAATATGAACTTTGAATTAAAAACCCACAGCCTCAAACTAGGCTAAGAGAACCAGTACACTTTGTGAGCCCAAGAGTCCTGGGACATGGGTGTTACAAACATGGGCTGCAAGACACATCCTTGTGAAGTCTTTATCAAAATGATTTCTACAAGACAGGTACTGGTGGTTCTTGTCTGTCATCCTAGCTACTCAGTAGCCTGAGACCTGAGGATCACTGCCTGAAGCCAGCCCAGGAAAGTCAGTGAGGCTCTGATCTCTAATAAACTAAACTAAACTAAACTAAAATCAAATAAACCCGAAGTGAAGCTGTGTTTCAAGTGTCAGAGTACTACCTTTGAGCAAAAGAAGCTCAGGGACAGTTCCTACAACCTAAATTCAAGCCCCAGACAAAAATAAGAAAGAAAGAAGAGAGAGAGAGAGAGAGAGAGAGAGAGAGAGAGAGAGAGAGAGAGAGAGAGAGAGAGAAGGAAGGAAGGAAGGAAGGAAGGAAGGAAGGAAGGAAGGAAGGAAGGAAGGAAGGAAGGAAAGAAAGAAAACAATTTCTACAGAAGATTATCCACCTACAGGAAATGCTTCATTTCTGAGAATTTGTTAAAAATATTCAAGTAGGATGGATTTTGTCCCCCACAGAAGGTGATTCTAAATGTATGCTTAAAATACATACAGTCAGTCGTGTAGGGCCATGGGTGGTATTTCAAAGTCTTTAGATGAATGATTAAGAATCACAAAGAAACCCTGCACTGAAAACCAACCAGTTCAGATGAGCCTAAAACTCTAAATGACAGTATTTATCTTGCAATATGGTTCCTGAAAAGAAGATATTTGTAAGATAATTTTTGTCCATTTTGACTGACTTAGAATATTGCAAGTCTAGTGGTTTTGATATTCACGTGGTCTAAACTGAGACAATTCATAAAACATTTCTTTCTTTTATTAAGAGGTAGGGGAGTGTCAAAATGACTAATTGTGTTGGTTACTATGACTAATACTATTTTATTCTAAAGTCTATATAATTAAATGCATTAATATTATTGTAATATCAATTTAGAAAAAAGGCTTAACATAAATCATATGTGTGGAAAGTCTCTTCATTTCAGAAAAGTGAGAATTAACATACCACAATACATTTCTCATGATTTTAATAATCAATGGAGACTAAATCCGACATCCGTGATGGTATAATCAAGATTGGAAATGAAGATTGTGTAACAAATCAAGAGAGAGTATCTTCATGGATTACAAATGTTTTTCTTAGCTTTTACAACACAATTATCTGAACAGCAAAATATGACAAGGATTGCAACTGCCTTTCGGAAATTCATTTTCTCTTTTGAATACTGTGACTTCCTCAAGAGTGACTGACCGTCAGAAAACATGGTCTTCATCTCCTGTGGAAATTCAGGAATGGACTCTAACAAGGCATTGAAGGCGTCTGCATCTTTGGGGTGAGAGGAGTCCAGGATATCTGTTTGATGAAACCAGTGGGGAAGAAGTAGATATGGGGAAAAAAAAGTATACGTTCATATCAAGGAGAGCCAGATAAAACTGTAATGTTTTTCATCCTCCCAAGTGACAAAATAGAATAAAACTTCAAACTAGTCCTAGAGCCTTCTCACTGTGGCTGTTTAGGGAGTGCATCTTCTTCCTCGTCGCCCCCACCCCGCACCCACCAGAACTCTTCTATTAACACCCGTTACAATGGGATTCCTTCAGAGATCCTCTCAATAATAACTAGTAACAGAGGAAATGCCCAGCCAGACTTGAAGGAATCCTTCACTGCACAGTACAACTGAATGCCAGCAACCAATGAGATCTACGACAGCACCCTTGAGGTTGGGCTTTCATGCCAGCAGGGGACAGCTTCCAGGGTTAGTGCAGGGTTAGAGGGGCGAAGGGGAGCTCTCACCTAACAGTGGTTTTGTTTGAAGTGTTGCTTCATTCGGGATATTTGCCTGTCTCCTCTTCAGGTCCTTGCAGAAGTGTTCGATGCCATCTACCAATGTGCTGTTACAAATAAGTTTATAAGGCATTCTTGGAGGGCTTGTCACGGTCTCGCTGGAGATCAGGCTGAGCTGGAAGCAGGCTCCTAGCAGATAGGACAGGAACAAGCATGACATCTTAGGCCTGGTTTCTTGAGCTCTTGGATTTTCAGGTTTCTGTGGAGATTATTGCTGCTGCTGTTACCTACAAATAAGAGCCTGTTAGGACCTGGTCTTCAGGTTGCTGTTTCATCTTGGTTCAACTCGTTTTTATATACCTTGAGCCATTACTCGGCTTTTGAGCCAATGGTTTCAGCTCCACACCTTCTGCAACCAGCTGTATAGAACTTCCTGGCTCAGTTGCTGTTCACATGAATCCTTCACTTACCCAACCCTTATCCCCAGATTCCTTCACATGTTTAGAAACATTTCTTCCTTTTCTTGTATTAGACCACATTTCCATTTTTCCTTTTTTCCACATATTCCTTTCTCTCTGGGTAATATTTTTTATGTTCACTAAACTATTTGTCACCTTTCTAGTATTGTAGTCTGAGGCTAACCTGAGCAAGAAATACAAGATGCTACCTGAAAAATAACTAAAGCACGAAGAGCTAGTGGTAGGTGACTCCAGTGGTAGAGACTTAGAGATCAAAGGTAGAAGCAGCATCAGGATTTTGTGTCAATGGGAGCTCATTTTGTGGTTCATTCTTGGCACCTTAAAGACCAGAGAATTTTCTGGGATCTCTTACAAAGCTCTTAAACATTCTCTACTCTTATGATCTAAACATCTCCCCAAGGTCTCATCTTCAGTTACCATCAATGAGAATGATAGAGATCACATGAGTTTGATGAAATATAGTTCAGTCTAATCTCAAACCATAGGATTATTGTGTAAATCTGACAAGGAACCAAATGTAAACTCATTTATAAATTCATGACCAGCAATCTCAATTAACCCTTGTAGCATAAACTAGTGTTTTCCCTCATCCTCTTAAAATTATTTATAGTTGTTTTACAGCATATCACAGGATTACAATTAGATTTCTACACTGCCTGGTATTTACATCTTGAATATTGAAATTGGTGTAAAGATTTAATTTTCACATCTGATAGGAAACTAATGATGGAGAAATCATTGAGTGGGAGAGAAAAATGAAAATTCCCAGTCACACAACTTTAGCACCTGTAATAAAGTATAACGTTTGTAGTGCATATTTCTCTTTATTCTTGGAGTAAATTTGAATCTTGAGCTCAAACAATTCTCAAAGGGTATTATTATTCTGTCTTCCCAAGACTCTGAGCAATATGAGAAAGGAAGATGCTACTAGGGCCTTAGATAGGATTTGGGGGGATAGGGATAAACGAGGGCTGGGGAGTCAGATTCCATCCCATTCTATTCATTTCTATCTCTGCTTTGATTTTTCAGGGAAAGTTGGTGATTTTCTTTTCATTAGTTACATGAATACTTTAGTTGGAGATTATATGGTTCAGACATCACACACACACACACACACACACACACACCCTAAATGCAAACATTTTGCATTCTATTGGGAAACATTCTTTTTATCTCAATTTCCTGTATTCCACATGAATTTTGTGAGTATAAAGAAAAAGGTTGATCGCTTTTACATACTACCTTCTTGGCAAAGGGCTCTATCAAATCTCACTCTTGACCTTTTAAATGCAAATATGCACATGTATTTGTAAGCTTCATTTATTGGTGTTTGTAACCTAGAAAGATGGGCTGTGTTCCCTTAAGGAACATTGAGGACTTGGTGTAAGCTAGGATACTTTAGAAATAGATGAGTAAATATTCTTAGATACCAGTAAAAAAACAAACAAACATGATTTCTGTTTGGGCCAGTTAGCGAAGGGCCTTGTCTTCACTTGGATTCTGGTCAGCAGATTGAGTCTACGAATGGGGCAAATGGAGATAAAGACTGTGGTTGGGAGCCAGGGTGGGGTGGCTCACGCCTGTAATCCTAGCAACTCAGGAAACTGAGATTTGAGAATCACATTCGAAGCCAGCCTGGGAAAGAAAGTCTGTGACACTCTTATTTCCAAGTTACTACTCAGAAAAAGCCTGAAATGGAGCGATGGCTCAAATGGTAGAGCCCTATCCTTGAGCCAAAGAAGTTCAGGGACAATGACCAGGCCCAGAGTTCAAGCCCTAGGACCAGCAAACACGCACGCGCGCACTCGGACACACACACGCACACACACACACACACACATTCAGGTACTTCATTAGCGTTTGGTTTTACTACAGGTGGATAGTAGACAATAGGAACAAAGTGAATGCATATTCATATATTTCATATTCCTGCAGCCCAGGAAAGTGGATAAATAGAAAGATGGAAATGTAATACCAGGCAAATGCTAACCAACAAGAAAGTGTCTGTGAGACTCTTATCTCCAATTAACCACTGAAAACCCAGAAGTGGTGCTGTGGCTCAAGGGGTAGACCAGAAGAGGTTTACTTGACCAGAAGAGGTTAGGGACAGTGCCCAGGCCCTGAGTTCAAGCCCCACAACTGACAAAAAAAAAAAAAAAGAGCCAGGAGGGATCACTACTACACTGTTGGTGGGAGTGCAAACTCGTTCAACCACTATGGAAAGCAGTATGGCAGTTCCTCAAAAGACTAAACATAGAGCTCCCCTATGACCCAGCAATTCCACTACTTGGCATTTACCCAATCATCCAGAAACAAGGACATACTAAATCCACTAGCACAACGATGTTCATTGCAGCACTATTTACCATAGCAAAGATATGGAACCAACCCAGATGTCCCTCAGTTGATGAGTGGATCAACAAGATGTGGTATTTGTACACAATGAAATTCTATGCTGCTGTCAGAAAGAATGACATCGCCCTATTTTTTAGGAAATGGAGACTTAGAAAAAAATCCTATTAAGTGAAGTTAGCAGACTCAAAGGAACATAGGCTCAATGGTTTCCCTCATTTGTCATAATCAGTAGAAAGCTTGGGCTCTCATAGCAGAGATTTGCAATAGAGCAAAACCTAGATACATAAGGCCATATAGTATGACGCTAAATGAAAGGACTTCTAGGATATAGAAACAAAAGCCATATAATAAGTGATTGTTGTCCTTAATGTACTATGTTATCTCTCATCTCTTTTGCTGTTCCTTGATTATCTCATATTGTTACAGTATCTCACTTTGTTATCTGATATATTGGATATATTTGTATTTGGTTATTTGAAATTGGATAGGGAAGGGGGGAAAACAAGATGAGGGGTGGGAGTGGGGGGAGGGAAATGGGGACCAAGACATGAGAAAGGGTATCAATGTATGTGAATTTATGCACCTTCTATCTGGTGAATATAATGTAACCCTTCTATTAATTACAACAAAAAATATATGGAAAAAGTTAATCAAACATAGTAAAAAAAAAAAACTTAGATTGGATGACCTCAGATTGGAATGTGTGGTCTAGTGCCTTGTGGGAAATAACACTCAACATTGACAAATGTGTTCCTGTCCATATTGAAAACCGCTGAGTTTGTGGTCCTGAGTGTATTGCAATGGTGTCCCTTGAGTATTATGACGCCCTACTTGTGTGATACTCTGGTGATGAAACCTCAGATTTCAATGCAAAAGTGAGTATGAGAACCCTCTTCATTCTACACTGTATGAAGAATTGTAGAGATTTGTGGAATTATGAAGAATTGTTCTAAAGACTACTACTCCAACTCCAACTACTGTGCCATAGTAGCTGAAGACATAATTGGTTGGTTAATATAAAGAAGTTAGATATTGTTTACACAGCAATTGCACTTGAGAATTGCTATTTGGCACACAGAATAGCCATCGATCATTATAGTCTTACATGTCACTTAAAATGTTATGTGGATCTCTTGGAAGCATGAATGTCACAATAAAGATAACTATCTCATCTGGGCAAAATCATCCAAATAAATTAATTCTGTGTACAATATGCATGTTGGCAACATGAAGCACATTGAAGAACACAAAACAATGGACAGTAACTCAACCAGGACACTGAAATATCTCTGAATTTATATTAAGATCACCTAAATAGACAATGTTCAAAAATTGTTTTCTCTATGTGTTGTTAGACAATGTACACAGTGTGTTTATTTTAGATTTTATATGAAGATTTTATAGTATTCCTATTTTAGGAGTATTTAAAGACAATAGATGTGATCATATCACTAATAAGAAAACTTACCCTGAAAGGATTTCTCTTGACTCCTACTAAGTACATGAGGATTTCATTATTACAGAATAAACTTTATGGTATTGTCTTTCAAAAATATACGCTAATGAAATACTTGAAATATCAAACTTAAGTCATATAGAAACATGTATTGAAAAGTGTATGTATTAGACACAATGCCTGTACATAGGGGTCAGTTGTGTAGTCTATTCATAAATCCATTAACATATAACTATATGATTCTACAACCACACATTCCCTATGTAAAAGCTAAGACAGCTATAGTAAATGTGAAGTAATGGTTTCAAAATTCACCTTAGATTTTCAAAGCTCAAACAGACTAAACAGAATAGCTTTTGTCTCATTTTGAAAGTCCCTCTTGTTGCTAAAGTCTAGAACTGTATTCTAGAACTGAAGTGTGCTGTTTTCCTTTCTTTTTCTTTCCTTCCTTCCTTCCTCTCCCCCTTCCTCCCTCCTTTTCTGCTTTCTTTCTTTCTTTGTCTCTTTCTTTTTTTTCTTTCTTCTTTCTTTCTTTCTTTCCTCTTTGTTGGCCATGGGGCTTGAACACAGTGCCTAGATGTTATCCCTGAGCTTTTTCATTCAAGGCTAGCACTCCACCAATTTGAACCACAGCACCACTTCCGGTTTTCTGGTGGTCAAATGGAAATAAGCCTCACAGATTTTCATGCTTGGGCTAGCTACAATTCTCAGATCTGACTCCCAAGTAGCTAGGATTTATAGGCATAAGCTAACAGAGCCTGGCAAATGAGCTCATTTCTAAGATCTTGCTTTAAAATCATTGCAACACAGCTTTAAAAGCTTTAAAGGGTTAATCAGATCTTCATCTATTATAATAGGCCTAAAGGGCAAACTTCTCTTGGGCCTGGTCACTTTCAATGCTGTCTTTAGTCACTAAGTAATTGAGTTTCTCTTCTCTTCGTTTTCTTATTAGAGTTTCTTCCCTCCCTTTTCTTATTAGATTTCAAAGGCCAGGCACTTTCCATTTGGGTTCATGAATAAAGACAAAAAAATAATAATAATTTTTCCATGGCACAGATCACAGAGGAGCTATCTGATTGCAGGGAGTAGTGAAACTAAAGGTTTAGCTGTCATTCATTCCACTACACTGTAATTACCTCACTCTTTGCGCCCTTAACCCCTCCTATATCCCTTCCTTTCAGAGATTCCCAATGAATCCCTTTGAGCCCAAGCAAGTTACAGAAGGAAAGCTCAGAGTTTAAACACCAGCCACAGCAGGGTTGTAGGCTTAGCACCTGTAGCCAAAAAGGTCTCCAGCAGAGCTGTCCTGGTTTCCCATAGAAGCTATTGATGGAAAACGCAGAAGTCAGTGGTGAGAGCTCTCACCGTGGCCATTAAGGAAATGTAAATCAAAACACTACTGAGGTATCATCTCATTCCAGTCAAAATGGCCATTCTCGGGGCCAGGAGTTTGGCCTAGTGGTAGAGTGCTTGTCTAGCATGCACGAAGACCCGGGTTTGATTCCTTGGTACCACATACTTAGAAAAAGCCAGAATGGTGCTGAGGCTCAAGTGGTAGAGTTCTAGCCTTCAGAAAAACCCAAGGACAGTCCTCAGGCCCTGAGCTTAAGCCCAGAACTGGCAAAAACAAAAACAAAAAAATGGCCATTCTCAGAACTACAACCAACAATAAATGCTGGTAAGATTATGAGGCAAAAAAAAATAATTCTAATCCCATGGGTGGTAGGAATGCAGAATTGCAACCACTATGGAAATCACTATGGAATTACCAAAAAAAAAAAAAAAAGGAACAAGAAACTAACAGTACAACTGTCCTATAACCCAGGGATATTACTCTCAGGAATTTACCCCAAAGAATAAAAATCAGGATATAATGTCATCACCTGAATATTCAGGTTTATTGCAGCATTATTCACAATGGCTTTGTTTTAGAAATTGCCCAGATGTACTACAACAATGAACTGACCAAGAAAACATGCGATATACAATAGAACTTTATTAATCAAGAAGAATGTGTACCCATTATGAGTCGTGTAAAACATTGTAAGCCTGATGAGTTTGATAGTCACATGGTATAAACTCTGAAGGAACAAGAAACAATTTTACTGCTTTTTTAAAAAATATAACTGGAGATGGGAGTGGGTGTTGAAGCCAATTTTCATGCCAAGAATATATAATATATAAAGTCTTTTAAAAATCAGTGTAATTAAAAGCAATTGATATTATTCCATCACTAATTGAAAAAGACATAAAGGCTTTTTGGCGAAAAGAATTAACTTGGCAGTAATTAAATATGGAAGGACTCTTCCTTTCAGAAAATGTAAATATTGCCAATAATTTTCATGTGATCTTTAATAATCCATGGTGACTAAGTTGGATATCAGTGAAGATATAATTAAGATGATAAATGAAGATTACATATAAGAAATAGGTGATTATTACTACTTGTCAATGACTAAAAATATCATTACTGACTGACTTTTTCTATATAGCACATTATTTGTGCAATTTTTTTGATACAATCAGTTGAACAGCAAAACGTTGCAAAGGAACTAAGCGTATCACGCACTCTTGCCCTCTCTTGTGGATGTTGTATCTTCCTCAGGAAGGCCTGATTATCAGAAAGCATGGTTTGCAGTGCCTGTTGAAACTCAGGAATGTATTCTGACATGATCTTTAAGGCATCCACATCTCTTTTGCTGAGAAAGACTTGGGTATCTGTCAGGTCAAAAGGTGGAGAAAGAAGACATGTAAAAATACCTTCAAAGCAGAGAGACCAAGTTACATTGTAATTGTTTCCATTCTGAAAAGAAAAAGAATTGACTAAACATAATGAAACCTTAAACTAGCCATAGACTATAACCTTCCCACTGAAGCTTTGGGAAACTTCTTCCATCAGAAGTCCTTGATTTTCCCACTTCGTTGTTCTGGCTGACAAGTAGGAAAGGCACAAAGTATCTCTTTGGTCTGACTGATTCTTGCCAAATCCCTTTTCACAGCAAATGGCACAAAAGGAAAGTCCGGGCTGGTGAAAGTCGGCTACTGCACAGTGAAGCTGAGCACTGGCTCTGGATAAGATCTGGGCAGCCACCCCCCAGAGTAGACTTGCAGATTTCTTGGCAGCTGAGAGTCTTTCATTCTTAGTATAGATCCAGAAGAAGAAAGAGAGGTTGGCTCTGGATAAGATCTGGGCAGCCACCCCCCAGAGTAGACTTGCAGATTTCTTGGCAGCTTAGAGTCTTTCATTCTTAGTATAGATCCAGAAGAAGAAAGAGAGGTTGGCTCTGGATAAGATCTGGGCAGCCACCCCCCAGAGTAGACTTGCAGATTTCTTGGCAGCTGAGAGTCTTTCATTCTTAGTATAGATCCAGAAGAAGAAAGAGAGGTTGGAGAGCTCACCTGACAATGCTGTTCGTTGAAGTGCCAGCTTCCCTGGGATTGCATTTCTCCTTCCAACTTTCTGGCAGAACTTTCGGATGCTCTGGATACAAGTAACGTTACAGGCTTTATCACTACCATGACCCGGGGAGCGTGCAGTGGTCTCACTGGGGATCAGGCTCAGTAGCCAGGCTCCTAAAAGGCAGGAAAGAAACAAGCGTAACATCCTTGGGGCCATTCTCTCCCGGGCTGTGTTAGGTTTTTGGTTTTTCTTCTTTGGAGGAATTCTAGTTGCTGTTGCCTACAGACCAGAGCCCGTGTTTATATCTTGTGCTTCAGGCTGTTTTGTCTTCTTGGATCAGCCAGCTTTTATATACCTTAAGGTCTTCCTCAGCCAATGGTTCTAGCTCCACCTCTTCTCCACCTACCTCCATAGAACTTCCTTGCTCACTTGCTCTTCACTCTTATCCTTCCCTGTAAGCCCCCCCCCCTCAAAAGTCCCGTGGGAAGGGGGAAATTCTGGCAGGGAGAAATTGCATTTTGAGGCCTGGGGATGAATGGTTCTGAAAAACAGGGACTGAAAACACTCTGATCTTTTGCAGCATCCTGAGAAAAGAGAGAGACCAAGCATGACGACCCCGAGCATAACTGCAAATATATGCTCCTGTAACTCTGCTTGCTTGCATGTACACACCACCTGCATGGAGTTCTTGCTTTTAAAACCCCCGCTGAATGGAAGATGGGCCAACCAGTGGCTGTAGTCACTGTGAGGCTAATAAAGGCTCCCACTATTTTGAGTATTGGTGTCTCCCTAGAATTTTGGGATGCTTCATTCCCCTATCACATCCCGTACTCCTTTGTCCTCATTGAGCTTCTTCTGTGTTGAGACAAAGTTTCAGTCTTTTTTATATTCCTTTCTCTCAGGACTTGTTCCCGCAAGTCAAAGGTGGCCTGGCTTCTCACAGTCTTCTTTCTTTGCTTTGGTTCATATGCTTAAGTAGATCATTTTTTCCATTGGTTACATGAGATTTCTTTTTTAGAGATAAGAAAATACTTCTATGGGGATCAAGACATGTGAAAGGGTATCGATGTATGGGAATTAATGCACCATCTATCTGGCAAATATCATGTAACCCTTCTATTAATTACAATAAAAAATATATGAAAAAAAGAAAATACTTCTATCTCCTGTCTGTGTGTGTTTGTGTGTGTGTACACGTGTACATGTGCACCTAAGCATAAATAGGTATAAAGCCTAAAAGAAAAGTGGACAATTTTTGTAATAAATCAAGAGGATATTGCTAATCCATATTCTTCCAAGATAATTTTCCAGCAATTTCTTGTATTCTACACATTTTATTAATAAGAAAAGACATCACATTTAAACAACATAGGTTTTTCTAAATGATGGGCCTTATCGATAACTATCCGTTTTCCTTCTGAACTTTTGAATGCAAATATGCACACACATTTATAAGCCTCATTTATTGGTGTCCATAAACTAGGAAGATGAGCTGTGTTCCCTTCATGAACTTTGAGGACTTAGTATAAGTTTGGGTACCTTAAAAATAAACTAGTAAATACTCTTAGATCCCAATAAAAGACCTAATTTCCTTTTGTGCCAGTTGGAGAGGGCCCTTGTTTCCACTCAAATGCTGGTCAGCAGATTAAGTCTGTCAATGATGTGTATGGAGATAAAGGACCATGGTTGGGCAAATTTGAGCACATTTCATACTATTTATTCCTTAAATCTTAGAAAAATTCAACAGTGAGCAATTTCTGGATTTTTCTTTTATAGGACTCTTTTTTATTATTATTACTAGTTAAATTTCATTCCTGTTATTGGTCTGTTCAGGTTTTCTATTTCTTTTGGAATATTGTAACCTTATTGAATTCTTTATTGGCTCTACTAATTTCATTAGTTCTAGAACTCCTTAGGTGGCATCCTAAAGACCCCACCATAAAAAATTTGGAGACACACACACACACACACATATATATATATATATAATATTTAGTATTCTGATGTATAATTGTAAAACACCTCTGAAGATTCTTTATATTTTATATTATCAATTTGTGTCTCCTCTCCATTTGACTTTGAGTCTTCTTTTTATATCCATCAAACAAACTTATTCTTTATCAGTGGTGAGAACATTCAAAATCTATTCTCTTAGCTGGGTGAAATACATATTTCATTATTAACTAGGGTAACTGTAGTACAGTTGATCACCTGAATTTATTCCTACAATCTGCAGCTTCAAATCGTGCTTTTAAACCACATAGAGCCTGGCACCAGTGGCTTAGGCCTGTAATCCTAGCTACTCAGGAGGCTGTGATCTGAGGATTGCTATTCCAAGCTAGCCCAGGCAGGAAAGTCTGAGACAATATTTCCAATAAACCACTCAAAAAAAAATCTAAAAAAACAAAAACAAAAAAAACACAGTAGCAGCGCTATGGCTCAAGTAGTAGAGTGCTGGTCTTCAGTAACAGAAACTTGAGGACAGGGGACAGTGCCCAGGCCCAGAGTTCAAGGCCCAGGACTGGCAACACACACACACACACACACACGTTTGTTTCAACATATATGGCTTGATTCTGCATCAGGGCCTGGGGTACACTAGAAGGCAAGACAAGTCATAGGCCCTGGATTTGCTAAAAACATATCTAATCCGTTAACAAGGGGCTTATACTCTGATGTTTCATTATCACTCACCTCCCAGAAAGTCAAGAACAAAAATTTACTAAATAAATTAAAAAAAAAAAAAAAACAATGGACTCCAGAGAGGTGGGGGGGAAAGAGGGTATTTCTGAGTTAATGGTCTAGAGTCTGCAAGCCACAACTTCCGGTAGAGGAAGACCAAGACCGGAAACTCAAGGGAGAGAGAGACAGCTCCTGGCAACTTAAAGAGTTCTCGCGAGGTTTCCACGTGCACAGGTGTGAGAGAGAGCTGCACCGAGAAGGGTGAGCGCAGGAGGGCAGGCAGCCGTTGCGGTGGGAGAGGGGGGGCCTGGGCAGGCTGGGGATGTCGTCGCAGCTCCTTAGCTTGTATGTGCTGTGGCTTGTGCTTCTGCTGCTTCAGTTCTCGCGGGAGCTGAGCGTAGACCTGAGCAGAGCCCGGAAGCTGTGTGGCCGACACCTGCTGCAGGAAATAGTCAAACTCTGTGGAGAGAAGGATTGGAGCAATTTCCAGTTTCCAGAGCCGACCACTCCGAAAGCGTGGACTCACCGGGTTTCCAGAAAAGTTAAAGTCTCCAAAGCCGGCGCCTTCAAAAAACACCATAGCCCTTGGCAGGGTTGGAGAAGAGTCACACGCCCAGGTAAAAAAAAAAAATCTAAGCAAGGGCCTCAATGTGCATCCCTTGGCTATTTCTTGTCCTGGGGTTGGCTCTGCCAGGCAGTGAGCTGATGCAGGAACTGGAGAGGAGGTGTCTAGGATACAGGTAAACTTAAAATATCTACTAAAACTCCAAGTGTATTGAGAACATACCCAACTTCCATCCAGCCCGCCTCCCCCACAGAGTAGAAGAAAGAAGAGCCCACATTTTCCTAGATCTGTTCCTTAGCTCCACCTTTCCCATGTGCCTTGTCAACTAGCAACCTCTACGTCCTTCAGAGTTCAGTAAAATCAACCTTGATCTTTACATAGTTGGTTGTTTTATTCAGCCATCTACAACATCATCCAGTCCTTCAGTAATTTTAGTCCCCCCGTCATCAGTACTAGACACATAAATGACTCTGCCCAGTAAAAAGTAAGGGATCCCTTCTCAAATCAGAAAGTTAAGTGGTGTGGCCAGTGGTTCAGGCCTCTTATTCTAACTATGTAGGAGATTGAGGACTGAGAACACAATTAGAAGCCAGGCCTGGTAGAGAACTCTGTGAGATTTAATCTTCAATTAATCAGCCGGAAAAAAAAAAAATCTAGCCTTCAGAGTAAAAGAGCTAAGCAAGCATATAAAGGCCCTGAACTCAAGCTCTGGGACAAGCACAAAACAAATAAATAAAAGCAGTTAAGTACTACCATATAAAGCTTTTATCCTTTCTTGTCTATATTGCTCACAGCCACATTACAGTCTCCATAAGATTTACTTAAAACTTCGTGTACTTGGACGTCATTTACAAGCTAAATGATAAACTTATTGAGAATTTCAAGTCCTGGATACCAGAGCTTTAAAACTAGATGGACTGACTGCTCAAGTTAAAAGCAGTCATAGCAAGCCTACTCAGGGGACTGAGGTCTGAGGTTCAGCCAGCCTAAGCAGGAAAGTCCATAAAACCTATTAACCTCCAGAAAACAGTAAATGGGGCTATGGCTCAAAGTAGTAGAGCACTAGCATTGAGTAAAAAAGCTTAGAGACAGCACTCAAGCCCCAAGTTCAAGCCCCATAACCAACCCCCATCACCAAAAAAAGCAGTTTTGTACCCCAAACATTTTATAAGGACTATTTCATGGATGGATGGATATAGATATATAGATACAGATATCAATATCTGAAATTCTAGAATTGCTCCCAGCACATAATATGTGAAAAATTAACATTGAACTTTATACTTAATGCTTAATGCCTTCAAGTAGTCAATAAGAAAAAATATTCTTTGGAGTTTGGGGGCCCTCCCTCCCCGATTTTTTTATTTTTTTCCAATTTTTTGTTTTGTTTTGTTTTTTTGGTATTTTTTGAAGATTGGTCACATTTTGTAGCCCAGAGAGGCCTCAAGCTCTTGACCCTCCTGCTACAACATCTTGAGTAGTGGGATTGCAGGGGTGCCCCTGGCCTGGGAAAATATTCTTGTTAGTATCTTCGATTACACTTTTATGTTTGGGGAATAACATTTAATTTTCAATATGGTTTTCCATTTTATTAAAAAATGAACTTTATTCATATTCCATCCCTAAAATAATATCATTGAAATTACCATTTAAAGTAATTTACTTAATTCTGTTGGGACAAAACAGAATTGTTACCAAAAATTCAAGTGTTCAGTAGTTAAAAACAAAAAGCAAATATGCTATCATGCCAATAATAGATGCTAATATAGATGAGTAGAACAAATAAAAATAGTGTCTGTCACATTGTAGATACTTATCAGCTTATTTTTTGAGTGAATGCAAGGGACTAGTAAAATTATTGCTATTAAAAGAACAGAAACTTAAAGAAACCATCACACTGAATCTTGTTTGTTTTCCATCATGACACTTACATGAATATATATTGTCACTGTCCTCTTACATTGAAAGTATTTCTCTAAAGTCTTCTACTGTTGATTCATTTAGGTGATTCTCAGATTTTTTGTTTTTTTTTTTCATCTCTGTCTGTTTTTTATTGTTATGGTAGAGTTGATATACAGAGGGTTATAGTTATAGGAATCAGGTAATGATCAGTGAGTACATTTCTTTTTTTTTTTTCTTTTTTTTTTGCCAGTCCTGGGCTTGAGCTCAGGGCTTGAGCCCTGTCTGGACTTTCTTAAGGCTAGAGCTCTACCACTTGAGCCTCAGCACCACTTCTGGCTTTTTTCTATGTATGTGGTACCAAGTAATCAAACCTGGGTCTTCATGCATGCTAGGCAAGCACTCTACCATTAGACCAAACTCCTGGCCCCATACATTCCTTTTTGATCCACGTCTCCCCTTCCGTTGCTCTCTCCCAGTTTTTCCTCCCATTCTCATCCACAAGATATACATTTCATTTACCACATACAGCCTTGTGAATATCACTGTTGTATTTGTTTACTCTTATTCCATCTTTTATGTGCCCTTCTTTGTCCTCCCAAATACAAAGAACCTAATGGACAAGATAAAATAAAAAAACAGAAACAGCAACAATGGCAACTGAAGAACGCCACGTTTCTTTTTCTTTGAGTTCATGTCATAGAATATTATTTTCTATGACCATCTGCACATAGCTTTGAGTATATGAGCTATTGAGTATGTGATGACTAGTTCCTATATAAGATATTATGCCCCATTATGCATGCACTCCAGTTAGAATGTTCATTATCAGGAAAACTAATGATAACAAATGCTGGGGGATGTGTGACCAAAAGGGAACAACTCCATTGTACTACTGGTGAGAATGTAAACTTGTTCAACCACTCTGGAAAGCAGTGTGGATGTTCATTAAAAGGCTAAACATAGAGCTTCCCTATGACCCAGAAATCCCACACCTGGACATTTATCCAATGGACTACAAACCAGGCCACACTGAAGCCACCAGCACAACTTTGTTCATTGCATTATTTATCATAGCCAAGGCATGGGAACCAACCTATATGTGGATGTATGAATCAAGAAAATGTAGTTTATATACATAATGAAATTCTATTCATCCATTGGAAATAATGATGTTGTGCCCTTCATGAGGAAATGCAAAGGCATGTAAAAATTATATTAAGTAAGCCAGAGCCAAAAAAGACATAGGTTGCATGGTTTCTCTCATTGTGGTAACTAGAATGTGCCTATAAATCTACAAGTAAGCACACTGAATTATTTAAATAAATAATTAAATAAGGGTTTGGGTTTTTATGGCAGTACTGAAGATACTGTGCTTGCAAGGCAAATACTCTACCACTTGAGCCATGCCTCCTAATGTGAACATTAATCACTTAGAAGTCCTGTTAATATGCTGTCTGATTCAATAGATCTGGGATGGAATGTTGATGTTGCAAGTTGGGCAGACTTGAATTATATAGACTAGCTCATTTCTCCTTTTTCTTCTTCCTCTATTCTTTTCCCCAATCATTTTAGGTTTGTTGTCTATCTTCTCCATTTAAACATCTCTATCTCTGATATAACTTTTCAGGCATTTCATGAGACTTTGTATTTTGGCATAGAATCCAAGAAGCAAGTAATTTCCAAATCTTCTGCCCTAAGTAATTGAGCAATCCACTAGCCCAAATCCATGGGTTCGGCCTATCAAGTTATGATATCTACCATTTCTTTTTTTTATATCTACCATGATGCAGTATAGAGGCCCTCACCACATGCTTAATATCTGCTAAGAACCATGAGTTAGATAAATGTATGGTTATTTCAAATAATCAGTTGTCCGGCATTCCATTAAAGAAGCAGAAAGTGGGCTAAGACAAGTATGGTCAGAGAATTAGTCAAGTGGACATTTAGGAAAAAAAATTTAAGCAGCAGAAACAATGGAACTGACAGTTCTGTCTAGTATATCCTGGAAAGCATGAGGAGGCCAGGATGGCTAGAACAAAGGAAAGAAGACAATATCAGAGAGGCAACAGGCAAGCTAAAATAAGGCCTTTTAGGTTATCATCATCATCTCTTCATCATCATTATTTGAGCAGTAAAGGAGTCATTACCATTTTCTGAGCAGAGGAGTAATATAAATGGTATTTAGAAGGAATAACCGCTTATTGAGCTCAGAGAAGAATGCAGGGAGGGAAGTATCAAAGCAGAGAATGTGTGAGAGTCTTAGCAATGGGAGCTGTGGAAGTACTAAAAACTGCCAAAGTCTAGATAGATTTTTTTAAGAGATATGAAGGAGGAGGAATAGAACAATCAACTGTTTTGTTAAGTAGCATCTCTTTTGTACCACTACTTAAAAAAAGAATCTGGTAATTTTGTCATGATGGTAGACAGAATGTGATTCCTTTGAACATCAAGTTTTTAATCAAAAATAATGAATCCAAGGCTGATTTTAAAAATGATTCCAAATTTGTGTGGAAGGATGGGATTGCATCAACTCAAAATAGGAAAGTGAAGCAGGGTTGGAAGATATTATCAGGAACTCCTTGTTGGATCTAGTTTGAAAATTTTAGCTATATTTTTAATGTACTGAATTTTGATAGGAAACAATGAGGTAGAGATGTTGAGTAGGAAGAATACTCTATGAACCTAGAGTTTAGAAATCTTGAAGATTGAAATATATATTTTTAATCTATAATATTGGAAGTGTGATCACCAGGAGACTAAATATAGACAGACTACCAAAGACACCAACATTTAAAAGGTGGCAGAGGAAGAACTAGAAAAGAGAAAAGGGACAACTAGTTAGATACAAAGCAAAGCAAGTGTGGCATTTCAGTGCATCCATTAGGATGAAAATTGGGTATTGAACTTAACACTTTATAAGCTACTCATGAACTTGATCAGAGAAATATTGGTGAATGATGGAACAAAGGTTATTTAGAATGTAAGACATGATGAGAGAAAAGAAATACAGTTCATAATATAGAATACTCAGGTAGTTTGGGTACAAGGAAAAGATATACCATAGTAGCATACCAAAATAACTGGGGCCCAAAGAAGTGTTTTCTTTTGTTTTTGTTTTTGTTTTTTGTTTTGCTTTGCTTTTGTTAATTTTTTGTGGGTTGTGGGGCTTGAACTCTGCCCGGGCGCTGTCCCTGAGCATTTCAGCTCAAGGCTACAGCCGTACCCTTAAGCCAAGACCCACTTCCCATTTTCTAGAGGTTAATTGGAGATAAGAATA
The DNA here is from genome assembly GCF_031878675.1 of Megascapheus bottae. Taxonomy (NCBI): domain Eukaryota; kingdom Metazoa; phylum Chordata; class Mammalia; order Rodentia; family Geomyidae; genus Megascapheus; species Megascapheus bottae. The sequence goes on along the minus strand of NC_143511.1, from coordinate 29,041,382 downwards.
TCAGGTCCTTTTGTGCCTGGGCTGGCTTTGAACCTTGATCCTCAGATCTCAGCCTCCAGAGTAGCTAGGATTATAGGCATAAGCCACCATGCCCAGCAGAGTATTTGAGTGTTTGATACAGATATTAGGAAGTGAGTAAAATGGTGAAAACAAAAATTTATATTCTCTTTTTCCTTTGATTTCTTATTAGCAAGGAAGTAATAGTAGCTGAAAGTGAGCTTGGCAATACATTAACATGAAATTGCATTGATAGCTGGTCACCTGTGGTTCATACCTGTAATGCTAGTTACTCAGAAGTTTGAGACATAAGCATCCCAGTTTGAAGCCAGACTTTCAGGAAAATCCATGCAATTTTTTATCAATAATCAGCCACTAAAAAGCCAGACGTGGAGCTATGGCTTAAGTGATGCATTTCTGGAACAAACTATTTCTTATGTATTTGTTAAATATTTTTTTTTGCCAGTCCTGGGCTTGAGCTCAGGGCCTGAGCACTGTCCTTGGACTTTCTCAAGGCTAGAGCTCTACCGCTTCAGCCTCAGCACCACTTCCAGCTTTTTTCTATGCATGTGGTATCGAGGAATCGAACCCGGGTCTTCATACATGCTAGGCAAGCACTCTGTACCTGGCCTTTCACCCTTTTAATTTCTTAGATGATCATTGTTATGTTTAAGTTTTCAGTGTCTTTTTGTGTTAAAGTATCATTATTATTGTCAGTTGTGGGGCTTGAACTGAGCTCTTCTTCAACACAAGGCTACTGCCTTACCTTTGGAGCCACAGCGCTACTTCTGGATTTCTGGTGGTTAATTGGAGATGAGAGTCTCACAGACTTCAGTGCCTGGGCTGGCTCTGAACTGTGATCCTCAGATTTCAGCCTCCTGAGTAGCTAGGATTACAGGCTTGAGCTACCACACCTGGCTTAAAGTATTTTGTTTGTGGAATTTGGCCATTTTGACTTGATTTTCAATGTTAATCCTCAATATTCATTTATTTTTAAGTTTGCTGTTATCTATGTATCTTTCTGACAGCAATTTGTTCATTTTAATTGCTTTTTTTCTTTTTTACTGGGGCCTCTGAAAGCAGATTTATTCCCTTGGGAGTGTTCTAGTCTGTGCATTATAACTGTGGGATAAAGGTGTGTGGTGCACAATGTATCTCCAAAGGAGATCTACAGCAGAAGTTACTGGCCAGTGTAGAATGCACTGTGATGGATCCATAATGGAAGTTCAACAAGCAATTACCTTCTGGAGTTATTTCTAAAAATGCTGACAGCAGTATAAAGTAACCATTGATTGTACCTTGAAAATACACCATTCTTCTTTATATTTTGAAGAACAAGCTGGTTTCTGCTACTTGGCTATGAAACCAATTTAAAATGGGCAAAGAACAGAATGAACATTTTTAAAGAAAACATAATAGGCACAAAATAAGTGTTCAACATCATTAAGTAAATATGGATCAAAATAACAATGAGGTATATTTACAACCATAAAGATAGCTATAATAGAAGAAGAGATCAAGTACTGTTGAGGATGTGGAGACATGGACTCCTAATTTGTGAAGTATCAGAGTTTTGGAATGAGGTATCTGCTATAGAAAAATGTGATAGTTCCTCAGAAGCTAAAACAAACTTCTATATGTTCCAGTAGTTCCGAAAATAACATACATAATCAAAGACTTTGAAAAACCATATTCACATAAAGATATGTATGTGAAAACTTGTACAGAACTGCAATTCATAAGAGTCAAAAAGTTAAGACTGACAAATTGTCCATCAACTAATAAAATGCAATGTTGGAAAAGCCATACAGTCTAAAATATTCTACCATAAAAGGAATGAAGAAATTACACATGACACACATAGATGAACATAGAAAACACTGAGATAAATGAGAAAACAAACAACACAAAAGGCCTTATAATGTGTTCTTCCTCATCTGGTAAACTAACATAGAGTTTGGTGATTCCTGCCATTTTTTTTTAATGGCTGAGTGTTCTGTTCTTGTCTTTCTCCCTATTCATCTCATAGGCTTGCTGGTTGACAGCTGAAAAATGTTGTTCATGTAACAACATTAACAAAATAGGTGCCTCCTCAAAATCAATTAGTGATTAAGAGGAAAGAGAAATGGAAGTGACTTGTAATTACTGAACTTTTAATTACCCATATTATTATCTATTTAAAATGTGATCATGGGGGCCTGGAGTTTGGCCTAGTGGTAGAGTGCTTGCCTAGCACGCACAAAGACCCAGGTTTGATTCCTCGGTGCCATATCCATAGAAAAAGCCAGAAGTGGCATTTTGGGTCAAGTGGTAGAATGCTAGACTTGAGAAAGCCCAAAGACAGTGCTCAGGCCCTGAGTTCAAGCCCCAGGACTGGCAAAAAAAAAAAAAAAAGATGTGATCGTGTATTTAAATAATTGGCTGATTTTAGTATTACACTATTAAGTTTCTGAGGAAAAAAATTCAATAAAGCTTTCTCTTTTTCTATCTATCAACAGTCTCTACTTCTGCCACTGTACGATCAATATTCAGTTGGGAGATTCAGTCGCTACCCGAGTATCAGTATAACAAGATCAACTTGATCCCTGATATGATAAGAGAAACTTCTTCATTACATGATATCAACCCACATGTTCATGAGAATGCAAAATCTCAGAAAAAAAATAAAAACAAAATTAAAACTGTAAACCACTTATTTTGGGGGAAGCATCCCCAAAGAAAACGCAGAGGATTCTCAGATAAATGTTGTCTTAAAGGATGTACAAAAGAAGAACTTGGTATCGCATGCCTTCCATACATTGATTCCTAAAACTTAATGACAAAAATGTCATCATATATGAATGGGATGTACTAATGATTATAGGAACTATATTAAGATAATAAAGGATTACTCTATTTAATTTACTATTTACTTATGGTAATTGTGCCTGTAGGAGGTATAATATCAACTAGATTTGAATGTACTTGTAAGTACCTGACAATACTTTATGGTGATATAAACCTTAGTATTTATTTTCTCCAGTGATTCCTTTATTTCTTTCACATTTTTTTCTGGGGGTGGGGAGAGGATAGAAGATGTAATTGGAAGTGGCATGATCTTTATACCATTCAGAAAATACTTATTCATGTTATTATGGTTGAAAATGCTTTTAAGCTGAATTTAAATGGATTGTGTAATGTTATGCAACCCATCTGAATGACATATAAACTCCAGTAAACCATTCATTTGTCCCACCAACTTAAAGTAATCAATCAGTAGCACTCCTAGTGAGAACTCTTGTGTGGCAATAGTAAGTACATCTTTAATTCCTTGAGCTTTATTACAGAAATTGGACATATTCTCCAAATTTTCTGCAGACACATAGTGTTAATACATGTCTGTGTTGTAGAAATCTCTCTTTAAGATGGCCTGTCTTTACTTTAAAAGTACTGATATGTGATCAATACTGAATTCTCAACATTGTATTCAGAGTTCTGGAAGGGGTCTCCCATCCCAGGCACACTAAATCAGAAACTTTGAACATAGGAACCAACAATCTTCACTTTTAACAGGCTTTCCTGGTAGCTCTGCAGTAGTCTAGAGGTTGAGGACCACTAGTAATAAGAGCAACATGTTAATATTATGGAAGTCTAACATTTTGCATACTGTCAAATCTCAATATAGATGTTATAACTGTGTGACAGTAGGTCTTGTGTATTTTTCACTTTCTATCCACATGTGAAATAGTTTTAATGTTACAAAGTAGAACAAAACATAATCTGAAAAATCCTTAGTGGGTAAGCATTATTTAAAATCAATACCTAGTTTCTTTCTCAAGCATACACCCGAGTGTTCCTAATCTTGGTGTTATTCTTTAGCACAGAGCTTCTTTCCCATTTGTATCTACACTTTCAGGGCTTTAATGTTTTAATTTTTTAATTTCAGGAAGAATTCTACATTGTTATCTTTATAAAGGGAGTCAGCCATTTAGATACAAAAGTAGCCTATTATATTGTGGTTGAATGGGATAAAAAGATCTGTGAGGCTTTAGATGAAAATGCACCATTTTTAGGGAAAAAGAAGAAGCAGATTAGAGACATTCAACACTTTCCTACATCTCCATGAGTCATACATATGAGTGCAGGGAGAGGTAGGTGGCATGGAAAGGCACAGAAGTACAGCAGAAACAGCAGAGGCTGGTTAAGATCCAGAAATATAAGTCTTTAGACTTATGCAAAAATGGTGGGAAGAACGAGGTTTGCTGTCTTTCCCCCTACAAGAGGAGCTTTATACAAGAGGATAAAGTCTTGGTGAACTCCAAAGGCACACATCCTGACAGTCTGAGAAAAACAAATGTATAGTTTAAGACGGAAGGTCTGTAATCTGTGCAAGGTCGGAACACCTTGCTAATGGTGCCATAGTTGTCAATGATCTGAACAGAAGGTGTATCCAAAGCTTTTTGCTGGGGGAGGGGGAAATGGGGAGGTTAACTTCTACATTGTTCTATCTCCAAGTCCCAGCAGCTTCTTCCCTTCACTGGCTAAATGATTGACAATCACAGTAATTAGGCTGGGACTAGGAAACTAGCTGTAACTTGGACACAAACCCCAGGATATATGTTTATGAGTGAGAACTGTGATCTGCACTGCAGAGAGAAGCAGGAAGTCTATTTTAGAAATGCAGTCTCCAGGGCTGGGAGTTTGGCCTAGTGGTTAAAGTGCTTGCCTAGCATGCATGAAGACCTGGGTTCGATTCCTCAGTACCACATACATAGAAAAAAAGTCAGAAGTGGTGCTGAGGCTCAAGTGGTAGAGCTCTAGCTTTGAGGAAAGTCCAAGGACAGTGCTCAGGCCCTGAGCTCAAGCCCAGGACTGGCAAAAAAAAAAAAAAAAAAAAAAAAGAAATGCAGTCTCCACTCTGGGAAGAAGCATGTGACTGGCAGGTAACTGAAAGAAGTATGGACCACTCAGTTCCCATACTCCACCTCTTCCCTCCCAGCATAGATTATTTTGACATTACTTATTTCTACACTCTGAGAGCTCCAGAAACATATGCCAAAAATAACCCAGCATCTTCCTGTGTCTATACCCACGTCCATGCCTAGTAATGGTGAGACAGTTCTAGTGTGAGGGAGCAGACAACTGGGTAGCCCACAGGAGCAGCCTGAAGGCAGAAAGATGAAGAAAGGTAGTAAAAATTGTGAGAGCTAAGCAAAAAATACATTTCATAAGAATAGATGAACAACTGAACAATATTTTCAGCTATTAACTAGCAATCCTATGAGATAAATATGGGAGAAAGAAAAGAACAGAGTACTCAAGTTAACCATTTTTAAAAACAGGCATCACTACATCAACTTGACCAGCATACCTAAGAATCACTTTACAGCATTTACTCTGAGCTTCAGAGATTTCAGTCCGGAGTCCTTGAATCCACTGATTTTGGCCCCATCGTGAAGCAGGCTGGCTGCATCCTGGGACAAGGAAGGAATTCATAGTGGAGGGATACTTCACTGCATCAGAGCTGAGAAGCAGAGTGAAGCAACAACAGGAAGTAGCCATGGTACTTAAAAAAACAATAATATACCCTCAGTGCTGTGCTTTCTTCAATCAGGCTCTACTTTCCACAATCTAAACATCTCCCAGTAGTTTAAGTTTTTAATCTATTGATATATTAAATCCGTTTCTTAGGTTATAGTCCTGATTTGTCTCTGGAAACCTCCTCACAAGGACAATCAGAAGGATATTTTAATAATTGGATTGAGAAGCCACTCCAATCAAGTTAATAGGATTAATCATCACACCCCTCAATAACATTTAATGTTAACAGTCTTAATTAAAAGATGTAGAACAGCTAACTAGTTGTGGTGGTACACAACTATAATCTCAATACACGGGTAGCTGAGGCAATAAGTTTGAGGCCAATCTGGGCTACATAGTGATACATTCTCTAGTCCTCTCTTTCTCTCTCTCTCCCTCTCTCTCTCTCGTTCTGTCTCTCTCTCTCTCTCTCACACTCTCACACACACACACACACACACACACACATACACACACACAATCTGGGTTGCATATCAAGACTAAGGTACACACACATACATGTAAACACATGTATACATATACAGCATACATATCTAAGAAAACAAGAGCCAAGCATTTGCTATCTGCAAGAATACACCTTAGTAGCAATGAACACATATGGTATGAGTTAAAAAGAGAAAATAATATTCCACACAGCTGTAACTACATGCCTACCAAACTAAAATTAGATAAACAGGATCATGACATACTAAAAGGAAATGAATCCATCAAGATGTTGGTGCACCCCATTTCATAAAACAAACACTACTTACTAGTCATAGATGGAGGGATAGGTGTAGACATAACAGGAGAGTAAAACATCCTTCTCTTACCAGTAGATAGAACAATCAGTCTCAGACTCCTTGTAAGAAAGAGAAACACCACTGGTGACATCACATGAAGTCTGCGTTCAGGCCTTTCATGAAGACTAGCCAACACCCAGGCTAATGCCCCCTACTCCACCAGAGGGCTGGCAGATCTCCTGGTGTGTGAGTTTTGAGCCTGGGCTCCATTGTAAACTCTTCTTGGGATGCTGGAAGAATAAGAAATCTGAGCTCAGGGAACAGCTAACCTGCCATGAGCTATTCAGACATTTTGCTACATTGACTGATGTTAAAGATAAATAAAAGGTGACTTGTTCTTGCAGATAAACTCAAAAGTCAGCTTCCTTCTCACCAGGCCACCACCATTTTCCCAAGAATTCCAGGTGAGACTTGCTACCTAAGGAGAAACACATTTCCTCTCAATTCATGTTTCTGCTAGGATAATTCTCAGGGGATAGCTTTTCAACCAAGGTCATTTGGTAGCAGGGGGTTCCTCTGGACTGACACCCTTTTTGAACATGGTTGGCCAGCTGTGGTCCTGGTGGAAGTCTTCAAGGAATTCTCACTGAAGAGGTGGGCCCTTATCTTCAAAGGCTGGTTTATGCTGCTGAACGTGGAGTTGAAGGTGTCATCAGGACCCAGAGTATGGGGAACACACTGAACTCAGCAGTGAGTTTCAGCTAACACATGCTTCTTCTTGCATCTCTCTCTGTGGCTATCCTGGCTGGGTCTCTTCCCATGTACCCTGAGCATGCAGAATCCGGCAGCCTGCTTGTTAAAGGTAACTATTTGGTCTTGTGATAGTGGCCAAGACATAGAATATGATTCTCTTATCGGCTTCACTCCTTGCTGGCATGGATCACTGGGCCCAAGGAAACTCCCCAAGTCAGAGATGAGCAGAGTCGGTAGGTGGAAGTTGGAAGGTAGACAGAGACAAGGACTGGTACAAAATCACATGGTGAAAAAGCAAGGAGGCCAGGGGGCATCTCTAGTTGAAGGAATCATAGAAGGCAGCCAACGCTGCACGAGAGACTGATGAGAAATCCAGAACACAAACAAAAACAAAAACAAATTTAAAAAACCAACAAAGATGTTTCAGAACTGAATTTCATCAGAGATCAAAAAGACTTAAGATATGTCTATAGAATATTCTAGCAGCTAAGGAATACATATTTTTCTTAGAAGCCTGTGAACTTTCTCCAAAACAGAGCACATTTTATAAAATAAGTCATTTATAAAACAAATTTATAAAACAAGTCTTATCTAAAATACCTTTTTGTATTTTACCAGATAATAGAATAAAATTAGAAAAACTACAAACACATACAGATTTGATTATCAACAGATTTGATTATCAGTGCATCAGTGAGTCATTGAAGAAATAAAGTGGGGGTTGTTAAAAACTTTCTAAGCCAGCAACAGTGGCTCATGCCTGTAATTCTAGCTACTCAAGAGGCTGAGATCTGAGGCTTGTGGTTCAAAGCCAGCCCAGGCACGAAAGTTCATGTGACTCTTATCTCCAATTAACTATCAGAAAACCGAAAGTGGCACTGTGGCTCAAGTGGTAGAGTGGTAGCCTTAAGCTGAAGAGCCTAGGGACAGCACCCAGACCCAGAGTTCAAACCCTATAACCAACAAAACAAAAAAACTTTCCAGAATCAAATGTAAATGACATCATTTTCCAGAATCCAGAAGTTTATAACTATCAATGCCTACAATGAACAAAAATCAGAGACATCTCAAATAATCTAACATTGTATCTCAAGGCTTTATAATAGCAAGGAGAAGCTAAACTCAAAAATATTTAAAGAAATAATAAAGATCAGGCTGACATTGATCAATTCACTTTGTTAATCTTGTGATCATGTACTACTTTATTGAATGGCAGCTCCTTAGTGTCACTACCTAAAGATAAAAATAAAATTAAAAGGGCTGGAAGTTTGGCCTAGTGGTAGAGTGCTTGCCTAGCATGCACAAAGACCTAGGTACCATGTACCTAGAAAAAGCCAGAAGTAAAGCTGGCATGGTGGCTCATGCCTGTAATCCTAGCTGTTCAGCAGGCTGCAATCTGAGGATCAAGATTCAAAGCCAGCCTGGGTCCACAATAACCTGAGAGTCTTATCTCCAATTAACCTCTAGAAAATGGGAAGTAGGGCTTAGCTCAAGGGTAGGGCACTAGCCTTGAGCTGAAGAGTTTAGGGAAGCACCCAGGCCAAGTTCAAGCCCCATGACTCACCAAAAAAAAAAAAAAAAAAGACATGCTGTGGCTCAAGTGGTAAAGCTCTAGCCTTGAGAACACCCAAGAACAGTGATCTCAAGCCTTGAGTTAAAGCCCCAAGACTGGCAAAAAATAATTAAATTTTAAAAGAAATAATAAAGATCAGATAACAAAATCACAATGAAAACAAAAATAAAAATACAAAGAAGCAAAGAATTGGTCCTTTGAAGAGACAAATTAATAAATTTAGAAATAAACAACCAGACATGTAACTGATAGCCCTGGAATCCCCAGGATCACTGAGGAATATTTTTTAAACTTACATTCTAATAAACCCTAGAAGAAATGGACAAATTTCTAGCCATATATAACTTATAAAAATTAAAATAAGTGCATAGACATTATCTAAGCATGTCAATAAGCCACAAAAGCTGGGCCCTGGTGTCTCACACGTATAATTCTAACTACTCAGGAGGTTGAGTCTGAGGATTAGGTTTCAAAGCCAGCCTGAGCAGAAAAGACTTATATATACAATTAACGAACACCAGAAGTGGCACTGTGGCTCTGTGGCTCAAATGGTCGAGTGCTAGCCTTGAGTACAAAGAGGCTCAAGGACAACACCCAAACTCTGACTTTAAGCCCTATAAACAGAAAAAGAAGAAAGAAGGAAGAGAAGAAGAAGAAGAAGAAGAAGAAGAAGAAGAAGAAGAAGAAGAAGAAGAAGAAGAAGAAGAAGAAGAAGCAGCAGCAGCAGCAGCAGCAGCAGCAGCAGCAGCAGCAGCAGCAGCAGCTGCCGCCATAAGATTAAAGTGGTCATCAAGTCTTCTAGCAAACCATTAAGGAATACTAATGTTCTCACCAAATGATTCCTTAAAACATGAAGGAAAAAATGTTACTAAACTCGTTCAACAAAACCCTTATCACTGGCAGCAAAACTAAATGACACAAGAAAATTATAGACCAATTATTTTAATAAACACAAACATAAAAATCCATAATAAAACACTTGCAAATTAAAGCCAGTGACTTGTACCTATAATATTAGCTACTCAGGGGCCTGAGATCAGAAGATTACAATTTGAAGCCAGTATAGACAGACAAACCCTCTGGCACCGGCTTAAAAAGGATTTCACTGGGTTACTTCCATATATGCCTATCATGTATTTGGATCAAATTCCGACTATTATTCTATACCTTTTCACAAACAAGCTAAAAGTACAATAAAGTTAACATAATGCCAATAACTGAATATATTAAATCCTTTGTTCCCAAGGAGGATGAATTACCTGAGGAAGGTATTCCCTCCTGTCTGTAGTAAAGTTTAGACAAAATTTAAGTACCAGAAATCACTAATTATTATTAAAAAAAATTTAACTGTAATGCATAAGCTTATGTTGTAAGAAAGAATTCTTCCATGGTAAATTATAATGCTTCAGGCAGCATATTTAAATAGCATGAAAAAAAAAACTTCCTAAAGCAAGTACACATGTAAGTAAGGATTTATATAACGATAACATTATGCCATAATACATATAAAGTTACAGAATTCTAAGAAAAATTCCAACAATTAACTTTAAGAAACATTTAACCTTAACTGGTTACTTACCTGTTTTTAATGGAGAGTCTGTTAAACAAGTACAGGATTAATTTCTTTTTATGTATATTCAGAATTAAAAGTTAAAACATTACAAACCCTCAGTGAAAAAGAAGTTTCAGGTAAACTTGGAATTTTACAATAATAAAGTGGTCTTGCAAACTTAAGATTATGCTGAGAAACTGTTTTAAATTAGAAAATAAAACACTGCAAAAGTTTTAACAAAATTCACATGCTTGTTTTTATAAAGCAAAAGTTACATATCCCTGAGAATACTTCACTTTTAAGTAATTTAGTACAAAGTTTTGAAATCAAACATACTGTGTGGTTGCTACTTTCAAATTTGAAAACTAACAGAACCAGCCAGGTAAGGTGGCTCACATCTGTAATCCTAGCTACTCAGGAGGCTGAGACCTGAGGATCAAGGTTCAAAGCCAGCCCGGGCACAAAAGAACCTGAAACTTTTATCTCCAATTAACTTCTAGAAAATGGGGAGTGGGGCTTGGCTCAAAGGTAGGGTGGTAGCCTTGAGCTAAAGAGCTCAGTGACAGTGCCCAGGCTAAGTTCAAGGCCCATTAACCCCTCCCCCCAAAAAAGAAAAGTAACAGAATCAAAGTTATCTTCTTTATTACATACAAATAGATCCTTGAAAACTCTACGAAGTAAATAAAGGTTATATTTAAAATTTATCAAAGAATTCACCCTATTTAAAAAAAAAAAAAAACTAATATGCTCTCATTTTGGATGATTTTTGCATCTGACTACCTGCTAAATTTCCTTAAAGAATGGAAACAGGGCTGGGAGTTTGGCCTAGTGGTTAAAGTGCTTGCCTAGCATGCACAAAGACCCAGGTTCGATTCCTTGGTACCACATACATACAAAAAAAAAGCCGGAAGTGGTGCTGAGGCTCAAGTGGTAGAGCTCTAGCCTTGAGAAAGTCCAAGGACAGTGCTCAGGCCCTGAGCCAAAGCACAGGACTGGCAAAAAAAAAAAAAAAAAAAAGAATGGAAACAGTATTCTTCCCTTTGCTTCTCCAACCAACAATCAAAAGGTCTTAAGTAAAAGTCTTTTTAAAAATGGCATATGCTCTAATGTAGCTGTAACCCCTCTATGCATCACCAAACAATAAAACACAATTTTAAAAAAATGGCATACGCCACTGCAAATAAAATAAGAACACTATTTTTTACCCAAAATGTCAACATCTTAGATTTTATATAAATAACACACACAAAAACCCTATTATATTTTATTTTAGGTATTATATCTAAAATGGAGTAGCACTAGAACAGATGACACCACAAATAATCTTTTATAATTATTTAAAAATATGTATTCTCTCTTCTTTTAAAAGACATACATTATGAATTTTCTACTGGCATTCTGTAATAAAATTAACAAGCATAATTTTTATCAATTTGCCTCATTTCCTCATTGAGTATGAGACTGACAAAGGGAATCTCTTCTATAACTATAATAAAAATCTTCTAACATAGTCTCTTGCCCACTGTTCATCATAAGGGGCTTATACATTTTAAAAACTTTTATGGCTTATGCTTAAATGTAATAATGCATGACCAAAGGTCTCAAAGACTGAAGAATCTTTTTGGCAGTCAAGAGCACAAAAGATGACAACATTCATAACATTCTTATTCTCAAAAATGTAAAAGAATACTACTCAGTATATTCATAGAAAAAATGTGGATATATTTCTATTTAAAAAGCATATTCACCACAAATACAAGAGAAACAAATAAGAAAATAGATTGTGCTATTTCTTTGTAAGCTTGTTCCATTTCAAAACATATTCTTCAGGATTAGAGGAATTTCCTATACAAATAAAATAGACTTTTGTTCCCTTTGCTTTGAAAAATATTTACAATACATATAAACCAACAACTATAAGCCAAAAATCATACACCTGCTAAATATTGTCAGACAATTGTTCAGATGAACAACAATAACAAAAAAGAATGGTGGTGCTACTCAATTTTCTGAGCACATTAATTTGTTGGTACAGAGAAGTTATTGTAGATCAGTTATGGAAAAAATTAGAAAACATTACTAATGAACACTAGCCCTTGTGTAAATCACACAAGATGCCAAAGTATAATATACACACTGTGATAAAAAAAAAACTGTACATATTTTTGCACATCTTCAAATGGCAAAATTTACATTGTACTTTTTCATCTCTTAAAAAGCTGAATTGAAAAACATTATTTTTTCCTTTGCCAGAGAAGATTTACTGGCTGATAAAATTCATGAAACTTTACAAAATTTCTCATTCAAGATTTCCATCAGTCATGTACAGATGTATGAAGAAAATACTAAACTTTGAAAGTTCCAAGCAGCTATTTTCACATCTCTTCTGGATAGCATCATGATTTATGCAATAATGATGAGTGATAATATTCCACAGCCTTTGTTCTGGGTATCTACTTTGGTCTCGGTGTACATGTAGTTCAGTTCTTTCACCCAGCCATGTTGTCCCGTATCTGATCCACCCGATATGCTAGGTCCCTGAAGGAGGGACGCTGATTAACATTATTATTCCAGCATTCTGTCATGATCAAATAAATCTGTAAAAATAAACCACACTTACAATGAGTACAAAGCAGTAACAGAGGAAATGGATTTAAAATTCCCACTTTTTTTTTTTAATGCTAAGAACATGTCACAATTAAATCTTGATCCACAATGACCTGTTTATCTAAATGTTCAGTAATTTCAATAATCGCTGGGTAAAAAGGAAGAGATAATGCACGATTGCTAAGGATTAAAACAAAATTGTTAGTTGGGTGTTGGTGGCTCAAGACTATATAATCCTGGCTACTCAGGAGGCTGAGGTCTAGGAATCACATTTGAAGGCAGCCCATGAGACCTTTTTTTGTTTGTTTTTCTTCTTTCATGAGACATGAAGTCAGGGCCTGCGTGAGTCCTGAGCTTTTTTGCTCAAGGCTAGCACTCTACCATGTTGAGTTATAGATCCACTTCTGGTTTTTGAGTAGCTAATTGGAGATAAAAGTCTCATGGGCATATTTCTGCCTGGGCTGGCTTCAAACCTCATACCTTAGAGTTCAGACTCCTAAGAAGCAGTAGCCTTGAGCTAAAGGACAGAATGAAGGACCTGAGTTCAAGCCCTAGGACCAACCAAAACACACACACACACACACACACACACACACACACACACACACACACAACCTACTTTCTCTCCCTCCCATTCCTTCCCACACACACCTACCTTTCTCTCCCTCCCACTCCCTCTCCCCCACCTCTCTCTCTCTCTCTCTCTCTCTCTCTCTCTCTCTCTCTCTCTCTCTCTCTCTCTCTCTCTCTCTTCACACTCACACACACACACACACACACACACACACACACACATACACACACACACACCATGTAGCCAGGTACCAGTGGCTCACTCCTGTAATTCTAGCTACTCAGGAGGCTGAGATCTGAGGATTGTGGTTCAAAGCCAGCCTAGGCAGGAAAATCCATGAGACTCTTATCTCCAATTAAACACTAGAAAACTAGAAGTGGCAGCGCTGTGGCTAAAGTGGTAGAGCTGAAGAGCTCAGGGACAACGTCTAGGCCCAGAGTTCAAGCCCCATGACTGATTTTAAAAAAAAAAAAAAGCCAGGCACGGTGGCTCATCCCTGTAATCCTGGCTACTCAGGAGCCTGAGATCTGAGCATCTCAGTTCAAAGCCAGCCCAGACCCTAAAGTCCGTAGGTGAGACTCTTACCTCCAATTAACCACTAGAAAACCAGGGGTGGTGCTGTGGCTCCAGGGGTAGAGTGGTAGCCTTGAGCTGAGGAGCTCAGGGACAGCGCCCAGGCCCAGAGTTAAAGCCTCACGACCCAACCAAAAAAAAAAAAAGAAGAAAGAAAGGGGGTTTGGGGGGAATCATGTTACCTCATCTGGGCATCCATCTGGTCTTGGTAATCTTCCATTATTCTTCAAAAGTTCTATCAAATGGAATACAATCATCTGTCCTTGTTTGTCATTACCGATCATACGCATAAACTCCTGAAATACAAGTGTATTTGACAAATACAATAAATACATATACAATCATACAAGAAGCAAATTAAAATATAACCTATTTCACATCAACTTAGCAAAATACACTAAAAATATAGTGCCTAATATGGCAAATGATATATCCCTATTCACTATTGTTTTTTATGTAATCTTGTACAGCTTTCTGGAAATTATTTTGAAAGCCTCAAAGACTTTACTAGCCCATTACTTCTCACCATTATTCTAACATGATAGCCAGAGATAAACATAAATATTTATATTAAATAGAATGACTAAAAAATAGAAAATGATCATACATAGAAAACCAGAAATACATAACTATATATATAAAATCAAAAATCACAACTATAATGGAATGTTATTCAATAATTAGAATATATGCAATATATGCAGTAAAGGTTTACTACTATAGTAATAAACTCATAAATGTAATATTTAATGAAATAGGAGGATAGCAAATATAAAGCATATTAATTTTATGAAACTTTTTTCATAAAGTTTCACCCTTATTTAAAATTGGAAAATTGCAGAGGCAAATTTGAATAATTGTGTTAGGGATGATTTTCATTTTTTCATATTTTTCTATATTGAAAAAATCTATAATGAATAGTAAAATCTATGATCAAAGATTTATTTTGAATTGTATAATCATTCCTAGGATGAATAAGAACACCAAACACACCTAAAATATTAATGAGAGGAATGGTTTGCAGGTAGCCTTTCTCTAAATGTCTGTACACTAGAAGTTTCTTTCCTAATGTGGCAGATAGGGCCTAGTGTAAGGTAACTAAGTCATTAAGGGTATAAGTTTGGGAATGGGATTAATCCTAAAAAGTGATTAATGCTAGTCTCATAGAGTGTCTCAGTTCTCAAGAGAATAAATTGCTTTATAGAAAAAGCAAGACTGGCCCCTTCTGGCTCTCTAGCTTCAGCTGCAATATGCTTGCTTTGGCTAGCTGTCTGCCTACCTATCGATTCAGCAGATGGGTCCTCCATTGTAGGCTGGAACAGATGAGATAGTTTGATACTGAATTTTTCTCTCCAAAAATGATGAGTTAATGGGGCCGGGAGTTTGGCCTAGTGGTAGAGTGCTTGCCTAGCATGCACAAAGACCTGGGTTCAATTCCTTGGTACCACATACATAGAAAAATCCAGAAGTGGTGTTGTGGCTCAAGAGGTAGAGCTCTAGCCTTGAGAAAGCCCAAGGACAGTACTCAGGCCCTAAGCCCAAGCCCAGGACTAGAAAAAAAAATGATGAGTTAAATAAATCACTTTATATTACAGTATCAGATCTTTTTTTTATAGTACTAAAAAATGGACTAAGAAAATACAAGACTCCAAGATTCAGAAAAAAAAGAAAATACACTAGTGCTGTAAATCCTCCTTCATTTTAAATTAATTTAATAATGTAATAAATTAAATGTAATAAAACTTAGGGGTGTTTAATGGAAACTGCCTTTAAATAAGCAATAAGAGGCTCTAAAATCAGCTCATGGCTTACTCTTTTGATAGTTTTTCTAATGGGTACAAAAGGAAAGGTGGTGATGACATAAAAAGCACACTGACCACTGGTGGACTTTTACTCTTCTCAATATATGTGAAAAGTTCATACAAAACTACTCCAAAACTCCAAACATCTGAGGCCACAGAAAACTTGCTCTCTGTCAGTGACTCTGGAGCATACCTGTAATACATAAACAGCATTTAAAACAGTTACGTGATATGCAAACTCTTGATTTTAATCTCTTGGAGAGATTAGGTTTATATGGCATATACTTTTAAACTCATTGGTCTAAAACATATCTCAATAACTATCTCTATAATAAAAGTAAACTCAATAATTGAAACGAGATATTCATCAGCCACAGGCCGAAACTCTCTTGCATGGTTTTTTTTGTTTTTTGTTTTTTGTTTTTTTTTTAACTGTAATGGGCTAGAGGTTTAGCCTAGTGGTAGAGTGCTTGTCTAGCATGCACCAAGACCCGGGTTAAATTCTTCAGTACCACATACATAGAAAAAAGCCAGAAATGGTGCTGTTGCTCAAGTGGTAGAGCTTTAGACTTGAGAAAGCCCAAGGACAGTGCCCACGCCCTGAGTTCAAGACCAAGGACTGGCAACAAACAAACAAACAAAGAACAACTATTATAGGGGACAGCAATGACTCAATATTTGGGTACCCAAGGTTACTGACACGATCTTGGAGATATAAATTTAAGTACATAGACATAAAAATATATGATGGAATATAAACTCTATTGACATATTATACAGATCAATATATATATCTAATGACATACAAAGTCTCAGTTTAATTTTAATTATGTTCTAAAATTTATGTGCCAGTGATTATATATAGAGATTCCCTTCTTGAATACTTGTTAAACATGGCATTTGAAATATGATGTATAAAATCAGTATTAATAAAGTATTTTAATTAAAAAAAAACTATTGTATGGGGCTGGGAGTTTGGCCTAGTGGTAGAATGCTTGCCTATCATGCATGAAGACCTAGGTTCGATTCCTCAGTACCACATACATAGAAAAACAGCCAGAAATGGTGCTGTGGCTCAAGGGGCAGAGCTCTAGCCTTGAGAAAAAAAAACCCAAGGACAGTGCTCAAGCCCTGAATCCAAGCCCAGGACTGGTAATTTTAAAAAAAGAAAAGAAAAGAAAAGAAAAAGGTTTTACTTTAGCTCTTTCTTTTTTATTACCACTAATTATACTCAGGGTTTAATTCAACAAGTCAGTGGATGAGTAAACTGCACCTTTTACCTCTTGTTCAATAAAACTGAAAAGGAATAGCCAGAAGTGATGGCTCATGCCTGTAATCCCATCTACTAGCAGAGGAGAAGCTAGGGAGGATTTAGGTTTAACATTAGCAAGGCAAAATTGTGAGACCACTTACTGTATCAATAAGTAAGTCAATCACAGCCATGTATTCTACACTATCATCTAGGTGGGCAGCATAGTACAGGTAAAATATGAAAAATAACTAAAGGGTCAAGATGTGGCACAAATGCTACAGTACCCTAACTAGAAGTATAAGGACCTGAGTTCAGACTCGATAGTTCTATTTAAAGAAAAAGAAACTGCTAGCTAGCAGATAATTTGTTATCATGTTCCACTATATACTTTTTACATGTATGCATATGCCTATGTATATGTAAAGATACATCATAAGGGATATAAATGAATTTTTTGTGCCACTCAGAGCTTGGATGCTGTGTCTTTTTTTTGTGCTTAAGGCTAAAAGTCTACCCTTGAGCCACAGCTCTACTTTCACCTTTTTGGTGATTAACTGGAGATAAGAGTCTCAAGGACTACCTTTTTTTTTTTTTTTTTTGGGTCCTTTTTCCAGTCCTGGATCTTGAACTTAGGGCCTGAGCACTGTCCTTGGGCTTTCTCAAGAATAGAGCCCTATCACTTGAGTCACAGTACCACTTCTGGCTTTTTCTATGTATGTGGTACTGAGGAATTGAACCCAGGTATTCATGCTTGCTAGGCAAGCACTCTACCACTAGGCCAAACTCCTGGTCCTCAAGCACTGTCCTGCCTGGGCTGGCTTTTAATTATGATCATCAGACTTCAGCCTATTGAGTAGCTAGGATTACAGACATTACAGGGAAATATTTTTATAATCAAATGAGTCTACTCATTTACAAATGCTTCAAAATCTGGAACATCTTGAGTATCATGTGAATGACATGTTTGGATTTCAGAGTATTTTGGATTTTCAGATTAGGGCTCAATCTGTAATAATAGTAACACATACTCCAAAGGTTGTTATGAGGACTAAATATAAAATAACCCATAAAGCGAATATTAAGCATTAATAAATATTGTATAGTAAAAATAAGAATAAAACTTTGTGCTATATAATTCTATTTTATTTTGTTGAAAAATACTGGACTCACCAGAATATGGGACTTTCGCCAGGTTCTTTCACTTTGTAGTATTCTTTGTCTTGTGGCAAGACTTTGGTTAATCCAAAATCTCCAATTTTAACTCTGTTCTCATTCTCTACCAATATATTTCTTGTTGCCAGGTCTCTGTGGATATATCTTTTCGTTCCAAGATACTCCATACCCTGGGAGAAAATGAAATTTTTCTTATAGTGGTGTAAGTATAACTTAAAATGGTCTTGTTTCTTCAATTCCTTTTAATAAGAAAAAACTTTACAGGATTTCTAAATTAGTTCAATACAGTCATTTCATCTACAACAAATAACTACCTTGCATATCTGATATGTATACTGCAGAAGTTTTTTGTGATCTATCCGTTCTTTATGTTTTTGAAGATAGTCTCGTAAACTTCCATAAGGTAAATACTCCATAATTAATCTTAGATTACGCCGGCCTTTTAATACACAAATGGAACATAAAATGTTACTTTTTTGTATCTTATTGATGAAATTGGGGAAAGAGCACATATAAAAGACACATACATATATTTGTATATACACACATATATACCTGGATATAAGATGATAAATCTTTATTACAAAAGAGAATTAGTTGTTTAAAACATACACTCTTTTTGTTTACTACTCATCAGAAATGAGAAATTAATACAATTTCTTTTTACACATTTATAATAAAAATCGAATAAAAGTAATGGTTTTGAGTTTTTAACCTCGAAACCATCAGAATGGAAAGCCACCTCTTCTCTAGTCTGCTTCCAAAATTCTAAAATAGTATACAAATGTGAGCTTTTACTTGGCAGACTTTCAAAATAAGATGATTATTTTCATATTCCTAAAAAAATATTATTTTTTTGTTGGTTGTGGGTCTTGAATTCTGTGCTTGGGTGCTGTCCCTGAGCTCTTCAGCTCAAGGCTAAAGCTCTACTTTGAGTCACAGCACCACTTCTGGTTTTCTGGTGGTTAATTGGAGATAAGAATCTCCTGGACTTTTGTGCAGGGGCTGGCTTTGAACCATGATCCTCAGATCTCAGCCTCTTGAATAGCTAGGATTATAGACATGAGCCACTAGTACCTGGCTTAAAAAAAAGATTATTTCTGTGCTTTACCATTTAGTGCTGATTTTAACTAAAATGTCAGATTTTCTTTTTGCCAGTCCTGGGGCTTGAACACAGGGCCTGAGACCTATCCTTGGGCTTTGTCAAGGCTAGAGCTCTACCACTTGAGCCACAGCACCACTTCCAGATTTTTCTATGTATGTGGTACTGAGGAATTCAACCAGGGTCTTTGTGCATGATAGGCAAGCACTCTAGCACTCTACCATTAAGCCAAACTCCTGGTCCATGTCAGACTTTTTTTCAATCCCAAAGTTGGTTGGTTTTTTTTAAGCTTTAAAAGTTATAGACTTCTGTGACTCTTTCAGATAACCAGTAAAACCTTTATTTTCTCCTCATTTATATTAAACAAACGTATCTTTTAAAAAATAATATTTGCATTAAAATATAAGAAAAGGTCACTTCTTTTTTTAAAAAGTAGACTTTTGTTGGAACTTGAAGAAGTGGTAAGGAGATTAACCAGCTAAAGATTTCCTGAGCCTATGATCACTGCACTCCATCTCCAGTCATTTAGAATACATTTCTCCAGCACTGGCATAAACCCGGATCTTCTGACAGTTTTATAGTTCCATTACCATTTGAATTCAACAATTTCTATGGGCAACATACCAGCACTGTAACATACTCCCTTGTACTTGACAATGTTGTCATGCTGCAAGGACTTCAAGATTTCAATTTCCCTTTCAAAATCTCGGAGGTGCTCTTCAGTACTGTGCTGGAGCTTTTTAACAGCCACCACCTCTCCAGTGTTGTCCTGCAGAGGGTCATATCGGCACATCTCCACACTTCCAAAATTACCCTAAACAACATTAGGTTGCAAGTTTTTCAATATGTTACTAATGAATTCTAATTATACATGAAGTATCCAAAGCTAGAAGTAATAGACATATCTCTAAGCTTTTTTTGGAGGGGGGCAAGTTTTAGAACAAGAAAACAATACATGATTTCAACAAGTTCACATATAAAATTTAACTTCTTCAAAAAGAATTATATGTGGAAATATAAATTATTTGAAAAACATATTCATACAAATGAAGAACCATTTACTAATTCAAGTCTAGAGTAATGCCAGAAGATTCACTGCTAGGAAGAAATATTCCCTTTGATATCCCAGTGATAAATGGAATAAGTGTCTGTTATGGACTTGTGTCCCCCTAAACTTTTTATGATGAATCTCTAATCCCCAATGTGACTTGGAAATAGAGCCCTATGTAGGAGTGTAAAAGGTTAAATTGAGACACAAGAGTGAGGTCCTAATGCCTATGGATCAGGCTACAAAACAGAAACAGAGCTAGGAAAAGTCTTCACTAGAAACCAAACCCTTGCAGGCCTCTGATCTTATGACTTTGGGGCCTCTAAAACTGTGAAAACTAATAATGTTTGTTCTTTAAGTCAACCATTCTATGACATTTTGTTATAGCAACTCAATCAAATTAATAAATAGTACAATCTGCCACTTTAAGCCTACAAGGGGCAGTGGTGCCCACCATGATCCTAGCTACTCAGGGGAGCTTAGATCTGAGGACGGAGGTTCAAGCCCAGACCAGGTAGAAAAACCTGTAAGACCTGATTAACTACCAAAATACATTGGAAATGGAACTGTAACTCAAGTAGTAAAGTGCCAGCTTTCAGTAAAAATGATCAAAGACAGCATCCAGGCCCTGAGTTCAAGCCCCAGGACCAGCATAAAAAAAAAGTGTTTTAGACTATGGAATATATCTATCTATCTATCTATCTATCTATATATATATATATACATACATGATATATAAAGATAAGATCAGTCAGCTGATATATAACATTTAAAGTATAGGGTTTTGGTATTGATCCCAATTAGTGTATTTTGATATTATTGAATTCTCCAGGAATATAGATCTTGAGCAACTTTATTTCCAGTTATGTACTTAAAGTCTACTTCTTTAAAACCTAGACTTCAAATGTAATTAAGCCTCTAATTATGCAGTTTGGAAAGACACAAGGTAGACTTAAGACTTAAGACTCGGGCCAAACAGAACAGAGGTGAAATTTTAGTTTACTAGTCTTGCTGTGTCCTTGGGAAATTCAATTACTTCTCTGCACATAAATTTTTTTTCCTGCTTAAAATGGAAACAATATAATGTCTATCTCAAATTACTTCAAAATAATCTCAAAAATAATGAGAAATTAAGAGTTTTATATCCTTTTCTTTGAATTAACCATGATTCCAGATTCCTGACTCAAAAAAAACTGAAGAAATGTTGCTTTCAAGCGTAAGCGTAGTTTGTTAAACAGCATATACCTAACACACACAAATACCTAAACTTTTTGCTCTCACTGCTACATTACTTCAAAGATTCCCAAGAGTATTTTTTTTTTGCCAGTTCTGGGCTTGGGCTCAGGGCCTGAGCACTGTCCCTGGATTTTCTCAAGGCTAGGGCTCTACCACTTGAGCCACAGCACCGCTTCTGGCTTTTTGCTACGTATGCGGTACCAAGGAGTCGAACCTGGGTCTTCGTGCATGTTAGGCAAGCACTCTACCTCTAAGACAAGCTCCCGGTCCCCCAAGAGTATTTTTAAGACAAAGATAAATAAGCAAAGTATTAATATTGCTAAGCCAATATTTCAGTATAATCTCCAATGTTTAGCTCTCAAAAAAGCTCACTTTGGGACTTGTACTTTAATTTTAAGGCCTAAATGAAACCTGTAAACTATGTCAAAAATCTTAATTCATAACAATAAATAATCTAGAAAAGCCTATACCTCTGCAGGCAAGCTTAGGGAAAGAAGCGAAAGATTAAATACTGTAGTTGCCTTCTAAAATGAGTCTTTTCTGATCTTATAACTCATAAGCTAACATGACTGTGGCTATTTACTGGAGACTGTCTATGTGAATTTTGTTCAATCAATGTCCTAGACAGTAAGCAATCAGACGGTTTTTTTCCCCCTGAGACGTCTAAAGGCAGGCACAAAAACATTTAACTATCCCTTTATCTGCTTCACTGATTCATATATCATAAGCTACAAGCTCCTGTAGCAACAGGTTGGTACTGGCACAAGAGTCCCATGGTCAAAGTAATTTATGAAGTATTGCCTCATTTATCATCCTCTTGAAGATATTCAATACACATTATATGTGAAAGGTTCTGAGATGTTCTTCAGCAACAAAAATTGTTTATTACAAAATTTCTCTAAGTCTGACAATTAAGCCTTTTTTCTTACAGATAATCCTTAAAATTATCATCAATGCATTTAAAGGTGCTCCAAAGCCTCTAGGCATTCATACACAGTGAGACCATAGGAGGATATTCTTAGAACACAAAGGTGTAATACCTATGTGCATCTGATCATATAAACTAGTATTTATCTAAATGAGCCCCAGGAAATGGGAACAAGAGGTTTTGTCTTTGTTGCTGTCCTCATTTCCTTTTGTCTTGTTTATCTGTCTTTGGGAGAGTAAAGGGTGACATAGACATGGAGGGATAAAGGGCGAATGATACTAACTAGAAAATGGAACTATATAACTTGTAAGTGGATACAAGAGGGAAAAACTGGGAGATAGACAAGGGGTGATAATGTCCAAAAAGAAATGTACTCTTTACCAGACCTATGTAACTATAACCATCTCTGAACATCAACTTTATAATAAAAATTTTAAGAAAGAAAAGAAAAAGATTCTCCAAACTTCAAATTCTATTACAGAGCTATGGTAACAAAAACAGGTTGGTCTGGCACAAGAACAGGCCTAAGGACCAATGGAACAGAGCTGATGACCCAGAAATCAACCCACAGACGTATGGCCAAGTAATCTTCGATAAGGAAGCCAAAAAAAAAAAAAAACTGGATGGGAGAAAAACAGCCTCTTCAACAAATGGTGTTGGAAGAATTGGTTAAAGACCTGTAGGAAACTAAAGCTGGATCCTTATTTGTCACCAAGCACCAGAATCAACTCCAAATAGATCAAAGACCTTGAGGTAGATACCCTGAAAATGTTACAGGAAGGAACAAAAGATACACTAGGGCTCCTTGGCCTAGGTCGAAACTTTCTCAATAGAGGCCCAGAAACACAATAAATCAAAGAAAGTTTGGACAAATGGGACTGCATTAAGCTGCAGAGCTTCTATATGGAAAAGGATATAGTTAGCCAAGATAAAAAGAAAGACCAGGTGTCAGGAATTTGGCATAGTGGTAGGAGTGCTTGCCTAGCATGCATGAAGACCCAGGTTTGATTCCTCAGTACTACATACATAGAAAAAGCTGGAAGTGGTGGAGCTCTAGCCTTGAGAAAGCCCAAGGACAGTGCAAAAGGCCCTGAGTTCAAGCCCTAGGACTGGCAAAAAGGAAAAAGAATAGAGAGTAGACACATGACAAAAGGCTAGTCTTGAAAAAGCCCAAGGACAGTGCTCAAGCTCCAAGTTCAAGTCCCAGGAATGGCCAAAATAAAAAAGAAAAGAAAGAAAAGAAAAAGAAAGGCCACAGAGTGGGAAATCTTCACTAACCATACAACAGACAAGAGCCTCATATCTAAAATATACCTACAGCTTAAATAATTAAATCTCTCTGCCAGGCGGGATGGCTCATGCCTGTAAATCCTAGCCACTCAGGAGGCTGAGATCTGAGGATCAAGGTTTAAAGCCAGCCTGGGCACAAAAGGACCTGAGACTCTTATCTCCAATTAACCTCTAGAAAATGGGAAGTGGGGCTTGTCTCAAGGGTAGGGCAGTAGCCTTGAGCTGAAGAGCTCAGGGACAGTGCCCAGGCTGTTCAAGCCCTATGACTCACCAAAAAATAAAATAAATAAATAAAATAAATCTCTCAAAAAAATCCATAAAGAAACAATCATACCATTAAAAAGTGGGCTAAAACCTGATATATCGGATATAATTGTATTTGGTTATCTGAAATTGGAGAGGGAACAGGGGAAAACAAGATGAGGGGTGGGGGCAGGGGGAAGGGAAATGGGGACCACGATATGTGAAAGGGTATCAATGTGTGGTAATTAAGGCACCATTTATCTGGCAAATACCATGTAACCCTTCTATTAATTACAATAAAAATATATTTTAAAAAAGTGGGCTAAAAACTTAAAGAGAAACTTTTCTTAAGAGCAAGTAAGAATGGCCAATAGGGGGAAGTGGCACTGTGGCTCAAGGAGTAGAGCACCAACCTTGAGCTAAAGAGTTCAGAGACAGCGCCCAGGCACAGAGTTCAATCCCCATGATCGACCCTCCCCCCGCAAAGAAAGGTCAATAGGGTCCAGCAGAGTGGCCTAAAGGTAGAGTGCTTGTCTAGTATACATGAAGCCTTGGGTTCGATTCCTTGGTTCCATATACATAGACAAATGCCGGAAGTGGTGCTAAGGCTCAAGTGGTAGAGCTCTAGCCTTGACAAAGTCCAAGGACAGTGCTCAGGCCCTGAGCTCAAGCCCAGGACTGGAAAGAAAAAATCAAAACAACCTTTGAGATTCTACATCACTCCAATTAGAATGGCCATAATCAAGAAATCTAATAACAACAGATGCTGGTGGGGATGTGGCCAAAGGGATCGCTACAAAACTGTTGGTGGGAGTGCAAACTTGTTCGACCACTCTGGAAAGCAGTATGGCAGCTCCTCAAAAAACTAAGCATAGAGCTCCCATATGACCCAGCCATCCCGCTCCTGGGTATTTACCCAGATGTCCAAAAAAAAGGACATACTAAACTTATCAGCACAACCATTTCAGTTCAGCATTATTTACCACATCTAATATAAAGAACCAACCCAGATGCCCCTTACTAGATGAATGGATCAAGAAGAGGTGTAATATATACACAGTGGAATTCTTTGCTGCCATCACAAAGAATGACATTGCCCCATTTGTAAGGAACTGCAAAGACTTGGAAAAAACCATATTAAGTGAAAAAAGCCAGATCCAAAGGAAAATAGATTCCATGGTTTCCCTCATTTGGAATAATCAGTATGCATCTAGGATTTTCCTAGCAGGGAGCGCAATAGCTCAAAAGCTATGTATGTATGTCAATACAGGATGAGGCTAAGCAAAATGAATACCAGGAGAGGGAAGCAAGAGATTTAGCCTTGTGGTTGTTGTTTTTAATGTGCTATATGAAGTTTTTTCTTTTTTTTCTCTCCTATGGTTTTTCCTCTGTTGTTGCTGTATCTGACTTTGATAACTGGTGTATTGTATATACATTTGTTTATTTGAATCAGGGAAGGAAAGAGGAAAAACAAGAGGTTGAGACAAACGACAAAGGAGGAACCAGTGTAACAGCAATATTCATAAGACAGTATGTTGGAAATGAATTTTACAACTTGGGTGGGGGTAGGAGGAGGTAAAGTGGGAGAAAAACATGAGAAGGGGTAACTGTTAAAAAAGTAATGTACTCACTACCTCATGAGTATAACTGTAACCCCTCTATACATCACCCTGATAATAAAATTTTAAAAATAAAACTGCAGTTTGTAAATGTTTTTTAAAAAAGATTCTCCAAAGACATACTTCATTTGAAAAATTTACCTTCCCAAGTTGCTGCAGAAATTTCAAGTGTCTCTCTTCAAACTGTGTAGGGTCCCTGTCTTCAAAAGCACCAGAAAACCCTAGGGCACCTATCCTCATGTTTGGTAACATATCATTTTCTGTTAATAGTTCATAATCTAGAGAAATAAAGATTATCACTCTTAAGACTGGCAAATACATTCTCTGGGTAAAATCAATACATATTCAAGTTGGTAAAATAATCAGAATTAGTTAGAAACACTGAATGATATAGGGAAACTAAAACTGGTTTATATTATATTATATTATAGTCGATTATATGAATGGAAACTTTATTTCTCAAAAACTAATAGGTTCTTAAGGAAAATCTTGCAAAGGATAAATGATTACTTTCCAAAAAGGTAGTTTTAAGATTCATAAAGTCAGGTCAAAATGAACAGCACCTGAAGTACTTATTAAATACATATATAGCTTCAGCTTACTATCTAAAAGAAGGTAAGATAAACAAGTCTACCTAGTATTTAGAAAAACAACTGAAGTCAGGCACAGTGGCTCATGCCTATAATCCTAGCTACTCAAGAGACTGAGATCTGAGGATCAAGGTTCAAAGCCAGCCCAGGCACAAAAGGACCTGAAACCCTTATCTCCAATTAACCTCCAGAAAAGGGAAGTGGGCTGTGGCTCAAGGGGTAGGGTGGTAGCCTTGGGCTGAGGAGCTCAGGGACAGCCTCCAAGATGAGGTCAAGCCCCATGACGCACCAAAAAAAAAAGTTATTAAAAAGTCAATACAGCCAAATAAACATCTGTATCCAAATAAACATGCTTCTCATTAACTGGAAAACTAAAAATAGTCTGGAGTCTAATACTTCCATGCCATAAGGTTATTCTTCTCATTTAAAGGATTAAATACAATTAGGTTGCTGAAGGAGAAAAAGGCTTTTTAAAAGAATAATAATACTTTCCAGTAAAGGAGATCAGAATATGCACAAAGTATAAGAATTTATATCAGTTTAAGAATTTAAAACACATCAAGAACATCTTGAAAGAATTTGCAAAATTAGTAGTCATTAAATATAATAAAGATAGAAAGATAAGTGATCAGTAGGTTCTCTCTAACAATACATACCGGGAGTAAATAAACTGTTAAGATCCCGTATAATCGCTCTGAAAGACGGTCTGAAATCCGATTCATAATCCATACAATTATTTATAAGATTTGCTAATTCTGTCCACTTTGGTGCAGGAAGCTGGTGCCTATCTTCATAGAATTGAAGCTTCTATAGTTAAAAGAACCAAAAACTGAGAATAAGCTGTTTAATTGTGAATCAACGTTCTTTTTTAAATGGAATGAGCTAAGCAATACCAAATCATGTAAAAGAAATATAAAGGTTCACAAAGTAATTCTACCTTCATAGTCTGTTATTAACTTACTCTTTGAGCGTCAAGAGCACTCAGAGGCTTATCTCCTCCACTGCAAATTTCCCACAATGTAGTACCAAAACTCCATTTGTCTGTTGCCAAATTTAGATTTTTAGGATTTTCAATGCATTCCGGTGGTACCCATGGTATTCTCTCCTGAAGAACTTTTAAATAACAGGAACAAAAGATAAATAATCTCAACAACACCGTTATTCAGTCTATAGGCAAATAATTTTCAAACTCATCAAATCTTTTTTATTATTATTACAGAAGGACTATTCCTGATTATGTATACCTAAATTTAAGAGCTCTTGGGTTATTTATTTGTGTGTGTGTGTGTGTGTGCAGGCCTGAGGCTTGAACTCAGTGCCTGAGTACTGTCCTGGGGCTTTCCTCAAAGCTAGTGCTCTACCACTTGAACCACAGCACCACTTCCAGCTTTTTTTTTTTTTCTATTTACATGGTACTGAGGAATCTGCATGCTAGGAAAGCACTCTACTACTAGGACAAACTCCCAGCCCAGCTCTTGGTTTATCTAATTTGCTATCTCGGTTTTAACAATAAGGACAATGGAAAGACATAAAAACTGAATAATTTGCCTAAAACCATACAATCTGTTAGTGTTGGCATTAGATTTAGAATCTTGTACAATAAATTCCACAAGCTTTCTTCTATTACACAACAGTGTCTCAACTGGTATATCATTTTCTCTACCACTCATTAATCCTGTCTTCTTTGCCCACCCCCAACTTACAAAATCTGTCCTGAGCCAGGCACCAGTGGCTCACACCTGTAGTCCTAGCTACTCAAGCAGCTGAGATCTGAGGATAGCAGTTCAAAATCAGCCTGGGCACTAAAGTCCATGACACTCTTATCTCTAAATAACCATCAGAAAACCAGAAATGGTGCTGTGGCTCAAGTGGTAGAGCTTTGAGCTGAAGAGCTCAAAGTCAATGCCCAGGCCAGAGTTCAAGCCATGGGGCTTGAAGACCAACAACAACAAAAATTTGTCCCGAAACTTTACCTCAACCTTTTTTTTTTTAACAGTAAAACTAATGATGAAAAACTAAAATTTAATAACTAAATAAAACTAAGTTTTAATAACTTTATAGCAGTTGCTATTATAACTTGAAGATGAGTAGGGTCCACAAGTACTTATCATGCTGGCAGATGAATGACTAAATTGTTTTGAGGAACTACAGGTATGGAACTGATACAGGATTCTACTCAGATAATGGAATTTCCCAAATAAAGTTTCTAAGGTTCATTACAGCACTACAAAGAAAGTAATCAAAGAAAGAGGAAGAAAAAGAACTCTGACTTCCAGGTATTTTAAGTAAGAATGAAGGAAAGGATAATCTGCAATATATTTTTGTCTGTTATGATAAATACAAATATTTTGCTATATAAACAAAGCAATAGGGAAGTAGGGGTGTGGCTCAAATAAGTGATACACTGCCAGCCTTCAGTAAAAAAGCTAAGCAAGAGTCTAAGCTGAGTTCAGGTCCTAGTATCAACACACACAAAAAAACAGCATTAAAAAGAACATTGATTTCTTTCTCCTTTATTGAATGAATATATTAAGTTTCTATTCAAATGAAGCAAA
Organism: Megascapheus bottae; assembly: GCF_031878675.1. Taxonomy (NCBI): domain Eukaryota; kingdom Metazoa; phylum Chordata; class Mammalia; order Rodentia; family Geomyidae; genus Megascapheus; species Megascapheus bottae. The sequence continues at coordinate 29,012,613 of NC_143511.1, read as the reverse complement.
TTTCCCCAAGTACTAGGTCTAAGACTGAAAAAGGTTAATTCCTTATACTACTGTCTGTACTGTTGGATAAGATGCCAAATATAATAGTCTCAGAATACTGTATACAATGCATAAACTGATTTTTTAAGAGTCTACATTTAGAACAGTCAAAAAATAGCTCAGATAGTGAACCAATAGCAATGTTGTTGGGCTTTCCAAAAACTTAACTATTAACAAAAATTGTACTTTTAACTTATGTTAAACAAGATTAACAGATGTAAGAAGGTTTTCTTAAGCTACTTTTATTTATTTATTTATTTATTTATTTATTTATTTATTTATTTTGCCAGTCCTGGGCCTTGAACTCAAGGTCTGAGCACTGTCCTTGGGCTTTTTCCCCAAGGCTAACACTCTACTTCCAGGTTTTTTCTATGTATGTGGTACTGAGGAATTGAACCGGGTCTTCATGCATGCTAGGCAAGCACTCTACCACTAGGCCAAACTCCCAGCCCCTTAAGCTACATTTTTTTTTTTTTTTTTTTTTTTTTTTTTTTTGCCAGTCCTGGGCTTGAGCTCAGAGCCTGAGCACTGTCCTTGGTCTTTTCCCACTTGAGCCTCAGCACCACCTCCGGCTTTTTTCTATGTATGTTGTACCGAAGAATTGAACCCGGGTCTTCGTGCATGCTAGCCAAGCACGCTACCACTAGGCCAAACTCCTGCCCCCCAACTTTTAAAACATCAAAATTAGCAGATTTTTGTTGTATCTTTTCAAACACTCTGAGTACACTTTGAGAAAATGTAATGCCCAAATAAAATTACATCTTTCACATATAACTAGGGATTAAACTTTTAAAAAATTATCAAGTCATTGATGCCATATCTCTAAGAAAGAGGGACAGAGATCAGGATGTACTTGTCACTTAGTTGAAATTGCTACAATTGACAGATATACATTATTAATCAAGAGCACGAGTAATAGAAAGTTCAAGGAAAACTGAACATACTATCCAAGCAAAATTTAAGAAAATTAAATGAAATCCCTGTAGAACTTACTGTCTTTTGGTAAAACTGTAATGCTAATGCCAGGATCACTGAGTTTGATGAAAGGAGGATTTCCTGTCTTCCTGTCTTCTTCTCTGATAAGTAGAATATTTTTGGCACATACATTCCCATGAATAAGGTTTTTTTCTTCCTATTAAAGTTAAATGCACATACATTCAAATATCAATATTTGAACATTTCATGTTCAAAGCCCCAAGGCAAATTAATGACATGGAAGAGAATATAAAAATATTAATTTAGAGGCATGTTTTGAGACAGTTGCAGAAAATTTCCTGACTTAGCCTTTAAAGGACAATCATCTATAAGTAATGAAGTGAATAAGTTAAACCTACCCAGTGTTACTCTACTTTCCAGAGTTGAGATTCTAAATGGCAAGTCTTTCTAGATGGTCACTGACATTAGAAAATACTGTTTTCAGTTCAGCAGCCACAGGGAGGATAACTGGCTGTCACTCTGGTATTCTGCTTCTGTGTCAAGTCTACCCTCTCACTGAACATAATGTCCAATTGCCCTCAAATATACAGGATTTTCTGCTATCCAGAGTAGCGTAGCTTGTTTGTGAAAAATTTTTGGTTAAATTTGCTAACCTCGGCTGGTAGAGTGCTTGCCTAGCATGCACGAAGACCCGCGTTCGATTCCTCGGTACCACATACATAGAAAAAAGCCAGAAATGGTGCTGAGGCTCAAGTGGTAGAGCTCTAACCTTGAGAAAGTCCAAGGACAGTGCTAAGGCCCTGAACTCAAGCCCATGACTGGCAAAAAAAAAAAAAAAAAAATTTGCTAACCTCAAATGATAAGAACTACAGATTGTTAAGAGACTGATAACAAAGCTGTTCCTTTCCAAACAGATTTTAAATAAACATATTTCTAAAATACTCCCTTTTCATCACCTAACAGATTATTTTGAATGATTTAGCATAGTTTCAGAGATTTAGTTCTTATTACTAGGTCAAAATAATTTCTACATTGCTCATAAGATAAAAGCAAGTTTTGACAAGAACAAAATAATTACTTACTAGAAAATGCATAGCCCATGCCAACTGTTTAGCCACTCCAAGTTTCCATAATATATTTATAGAATTTTTATTCTTTTTCAGATAGGTATCTAATGATCCAAATTTTACAAACTCTTGAACTAAAATATCTGCATTAAAATATAGATAATAATAATGTTTAAGATATATATTGTTTAAACATAATTGAAACTATTATAAATACACTTGCAATATATGCAAATACCATGGATAAAGAAATTAAACAAAATTCATTTTTAAAAACTTTGTGGATTTACACCACTGTACATTTAGTTTTTAGTTTATTCATGATATGATACAGGAATCTAAATAATACATAATACACAATTACATGTAAAATATACAATACACATTTTACTGTACAGAGTATAATATAATATATAATCACTCCAATATACCTGGAGACTATATCTAATAGGAGTATACAATCATCTCAGTCAGTTCAATTGGTAAGTCAGTCTATCGATTATATGCTTTAGTCTCCAAGGAAACATGTATGGAAAGAGCCAGCTGCTCAAATGTTATATTTAACCACCCATAATATGCACAACTACAGTGTACACAAAAGGATGTACATTTATTTACAATAATACTCTAGCACTTGGACATTAACTGATTTCTATGTTTTAAATTTCACAACTTGTTCTTTTTTTAAGACATAACCAAATAATCATATAATGCTCAATTCAATAATACCTAATTTCCATTAAACCATGGTTTATATTGATCCTTGTGACCCTGAAACTGGATGGTCTATATAAACTGTAGAATCTCTGAGAAAGACATGCTATTAAACATAAGAAAGCCAGTATTTTACTTACTCTCCTCTCCACAGACACATACTCCATAATTTAAAACCAAATGCTTATGAGAAAGTTGGCTCATCATGCTTGCTGCTTCAAAGAAAGACTAAGGAAAAGAAAAATAATACTAAAGAATTACTGTTTCATTACTATTTGTAAATATGCAGAGATAAAAAAGATACTGCCACAAAAGAAATGCACTTTCTCCTACGCTTAGCAGGTTACAATATACTTTGTTCCCTTAATATGGACTTGCAAGTGCCTCAACCTTGATGTTTGGATTGGAAATCCTTAGAAAATGTGAAATGTGAAGTCAGTAGTGAGAGAAAGCAATAGTGGCAGAATAATTCAAGTTAAAACGGCTTGGATTATAACATCTAAAACAGAATTGCCAAGTAAAACCTAGATGTCAACATTTCATATAGTGATGAGACTAAGGTAGATTAATATAAACTCTAAATAATGTTTCCTAAATAACTAAGAATAGGTTTTGCACAGGTAAAGTATGAAACCTGAATTAGAATGGTAGCACAGTATTGACATTATTCTTACTCAACTAATCCTTAACTAGAAGTTGTGGCTATTGTCATTCAGGGGATCATGATCACTAACACTTTGCTGCTCTAGATTAGAACTAGTCTTCTTGCTTGTTTCCTATCATCTTCCTCTAACCTTTTAAGGCACCATAAAGATCATAAACTTGTGTTGTATCTTGAGATGATTCTCAAAGGCAGAGACATCCATATTTTACTCAGTGATCCTTATTACAGAGTTATACAAACTCTTTCTTTTTAAATAGATGAAACTATACAGGAGCCTCTATGAAACTATAAAATCCCGGGAAGCCACATTTAAAAACAGCTGCTTTCCAGCCAGGAGTTTGGCCAAGTGGTAGAGTGCTTGCCTAGTATGCACAAAGACCTGGTTTGATTCTTCGGTACCACATACATAGAAAAAGCTGGAAGTGGTGCTGTGGTTCAAGTGGTAGAGCTCTAGCCTTGAGAAAAGCCCAAGGACAGTGTCCAGGCTGAGTCCAAGTTTCAGGACTGGCAAAAAAAAGCAGTTGCTTCAGCAGATAACTGAGATTTAGTAATACTTATAATAGCAGGGCACCATGGCTCACGCCTGTAATTCTAGCTACTCAGGAGGCTGAGATCTGAGGATCAAGGTTCAAAGGACCTGAGACTCTTATCTCCCATTAACCTCTAGAAAAATGGGAAGTGATGCTTGGAAGTGGGGCCTGGCTCAAAAGTAGGGTGGTAGCCTTGAGGTGAAGAGCTCAGGGATAGTGCCCAGCCAGTTCAAGCCCCATGACCCACAAAACAAAACAACAACAAAATACTCATAATAAAATTCTAAAAATAATTAGTTTATAATTATTATTTTTCAATCCTACAATTTTCTACAACCATATCAGAATGTATCCTCAAAAAGGTCTCATAAATGTACTTTTAAACTACAATATTTTGAAATATTGCATGCATGTTATATGCACATGAAAACACATACTTATATGGTATAAACTACATTAACTATCCAAAGAACATGCATACCTCTGAATAATTTCTATGTGCTTTATCCAGAACTTTTAAAAGAACTTCTGTCTCATGTAGTTGACCATAGTCTCCTACTTCTCTTCTTAGGCCCTTAAAAATTTTTGTGAAAGTGCCTTGACCAAGACTTTCATTCTATAAAAGAAAAAAAAGTAAAGAGAATGAGAAAAGATGAAAAAATGGGAAGAAAATTTAATTATACTTTGTTTGCTTGCTTGTTTGTTTCTTTGGCTCAAGGCTCCTACCCTTGGGCCTGGGCCCAGCCCAAGTCTGGACATTAAAGACCCTGAGAGTCTTATCCCCAATTAACCACTAGAAAACTGGAAGTGGAGCTGTGGCTCAAGGGGTAGGGCAGTAGCCTTAAGCTGAAGAGCTCAGGGACAGTGCCCAGGCTCAGATTTCAAGCCCCATGACAGACAAAAAAAAAAAAAAAAAGAATTTATAAAGGTACATATTAAAATACCTGGAGAAAATAGAATTCATTCTCAGTTTTTTCTTATTCTAGCACAAAGTTGGCATATTTCTCAGAACATATAAAATGTTTAAATTGCAAGTAAACTTTATAATGTATAACAAAATAGTTCCAAATGTCACATAAATATGATACAGGATAAGAAATCAAGAAGAAAGGAAATGATCATTATTATCTAATGCCTTACAAATATCAAGTCTTCATTTCTGATTTTGTGAAATACCATTTGGTTCACATTATTATGCCTTTGTAATGTTGGTGAGTTTGGTACATCAGAAACACCACTGGTTCTGAAGACTAGAAGATTCGATTTATCTGAAAAACAACAGTAAGATATATGTGTACATGTATGTGTGTGTGCATATGTATGAGTATACCCATCAAACACACATTAAAAATATAAATTACTCCAAAGAAAAGTAAAATGAAAGTGTTATTTTAAAAGTTTATCTTTAAGAAGTTGTACAAAAGAGTTACCATTCAAAGTAGCATATGAATACAATAAATAATAGCTGCTGACTATTCATCTTTTTCAGGTAAAATTATTAGCCTTTTACTGACTGAATTTATCAGTTATTTCACACATTTAAAATTAGGATCACTTATTTAACCAGTATAATTTTTCCAGGAATTTTAATAATTAAATATATGATTTCAAAAAATTTCCAACTTAACTATTTAAAAATATAGACATTAAATTTTTTTAAATTACATAAAAGTTTTTGTTTAAAATATATGAGAAAATTGTCCAGATTCACATAAATTACAAATTACTTTTATTTATTTTATTATCAGGATGGTGTATAAAGGGGTACAAAGGGGTACAGTTACATTCATCAGGTACATTACTTCTTGAACATTGTTACCCCATTATCTTTAAAATGCAATTTTAGAAAAATACAACTTCAAGTCACTAATAGACAAACAACCTAAACCTACCTTGTACAAACCTCTTTGTACAAAGAATGAGACAAAATTAGTTTTTTTTAAGTGTTTCTTTGGTATTTCTTTAAAATCAGTATACTAAAGATATCTTACACTATATACATAGCCCATGACCAGTATTTTAAAAATAACTATAGAGGGTTTTTTTTACCTTTTGGTTTGGGCGGACAGCATTTAGTAAACTGGAAAATTATACTGTCTGAGCGAACAGTTTCCATCTGGTAGCAATTCAAAAGATCTTTAAGATTACTGAAATTTTTCTTAGTCCCACTGAGGTTGTACTCTCTATTCTCATTTTTTGTAATTAAACAGTGTTTATATTCAATGACGTTTTCTCTCTATATAAGTTTAATTATAAAGAGAAGAAGGGAACATTACAATGGACAGCATAGTAAGTATTTTGTCCAGAAGGTTACCACAAAAATAACCAACAGCATATCAAAACATTAAAACAATAAATCCTAAAGCAGGGTACAGTAAAGGCCCCTGGTTTCTCAAAAGAAACATCTAGTTATAATTCCATAGCCTACAAAAATGGCTCACAAATAGATTTTATTAAAACATGAACAAGAAAGCAATTAGTATGCTTCCTAATTTTTGTTTTCCAAAAGATATGTTTCTTGAAGAGAGGTTTATACGATATAAAATATATCATTCATATTAAGATTGGCACATACAATATAAACACAAAACTCAACACAATTATCATAAATTATAGTAAATGATACTCTGAAATTAGGATGATTAATTTTATACAATGGCTTAATCTACTTTTAATAGTTTATATATTAAACCATTCTCTGCATGTGCTAAATGCAAGATAGTTGCTTTTACAAAACCAAGTAAATAACAAATACCTTTATTTTTAAAAAACTAAATAAATTTGGATGCTGCTATGATTTGAACCATAAAATTTCCTTGTAAATGACAGTATCTTTTCAGATACTTGTGTATAGTACATAATCTTAGTTGAGATTCAAAATGATATTCATTTAACAGAGAGGCTTCTTTGCAGTTTTACAATTAAAGCATATATATATGAATAACATGCCATACTAACCTCAACAGCAAAAGTCAGAAAATACTTATTAAAATCCTTAGGACTGCATCGAAGTACATACAGCCCAGTCTGATTACCTGCTTTCTTCAATTTACTAATGGCAAAGTCCATTCTAAAGATTAAGAAGAAATAATGTGAATGACTACAAGTGCCACTGTATAATGATCAAATGACACATAAGAAATCTCAGGTTAAATTTAAAACTCTAGATTTTTAGATCCATCAATCTATTGTATATTTAGCAATAATCTTCCAAGGGAGAAAAATATCAATTTATCAAGCTATTTTGAAGTAAGTTCAAACCAATTCAAAGAACAAATATATTACTTTAGAAACTTCTATTATAATAACTATCACAAAGAAAACTCATTGAATTTCTATTTTCTAATTACAAATTTAGCATTTTCTAAACCATACTCATTCTCATACTATACAGAAAATGTTTCTTAATCTCTGTTATGTTATTAATATAAAATTGAATGCCTTATTTTATTTGGGGGGCTTGAACTTGCCTGGGCACTGTCCCAGAGCTCTGCAGCTCAAGGCTTCGACCCTACCCTGGAGCCAAGCCCCACTTACTGTTTTCTAGAGATTAACTAGAGATAAAAGTCTCAGGTCCTTTTGTGCAGAGCTGGCTTTGAATCTTGATCCTCAGATCTCAGCCACCTGAGTAGCTAGGATTATAGGCGTGAGCCACCATACCTGCTTGAATGCATCGTTTTAATATAATTCCAAAGTCTAATAGTAACTGAAAAAAACTGGATCTTCAAATTGGCTGGTGATTTTGAAGCTACACAATGGTTTTGTTATGTAATCTGATTTGTGCAAACAGATTTGTTAGAAAATGTAATTTTTCAAATCCCTAAACCTATATGAGTTGCATAAAATCTTTATATAGATGTCCCTTGGCATCCATGGGGACATCCATGGGGACTTGGTTCCAAAATCCAAATCTGAAGATATTCTCTTATATAAAATAGTATAATTTGCATATAATCTATACATATGCTCACATAAACATTAAATCATCTTTATATCACTGATGACATCGATTTATAATGTAAATGCTAAATAAACACTGTCCTATTGTACTGCTTAGGAAATAATGGAAAGTACCTGTTCAGTACAGACACAACTTTTTGAAACTACGTTCATTATGTAGTTGACTTAATTCATGGGTATAGCAACATATATATGTATATATGTATATATGTATATGTATATGTATCTATATACACACAGTACATACATATATATGACTATAAATACTATTTTTTAATTTATACATACACACACACACACACACACACACATTGGCCAGTCCCAAAGTAAGGGCCTGAGCACTGTCCATGGGCTTTTTCAAGACTTGAGCTCTACCACTTGAGCCATAGAACCACTTCTGGCTTTTGTTAGTGGGTGCTTGCTAGGCAAGCACTCTACCACTCTACCAAACTCCCAGCCCCTAAAATTTATAATTAAAATCTGTATTACTCACGAAATTGGACCATGGCAATTGCTTTGTATATTTTCCAGCACTGCTGGTGGTGCTACTTCTTTACAGAGGTAATGGTGTGCATCTGCAGTTAATCTATAATACCCATCAATTAATGATACAAATGACAAAGCTTCTTTTAATGAACTAAGTTCAATTTCCTAAAAGAAAAAAGGAACCATGTAATTTAAAAGGTCAACCACATTCTAAATGTTGGAATTTCTCTATGCTCCACATTACTGCATTAATTTTCCTAAATTAATTAGAATTCTTCAATTTTGTTTTTTGGGTTTTTTTGCCAGTCCTGGGCATGAGCTCCGGGCCTGAGCTCAGGGCCTGAGCACTGTCCCTGGATTTTCTCAAGGCTAGGGCTCTACCACTTGAGCCATAGCACTACTTCTGGCTTTTTGCTATGTATGTGGTACCGAGGAGTCGAACCTGGGTCTTCGTGCATGCAAGCACTCTACCACTAGGCCAAACTCCCGGCCCCCAATTTTGTTTTTAAATGGTGGTCCTGGGGCTTGAACTCTGGGCTTGGGTTCTGTCCTTGAGCTCTTCAGCTCAAGGGTAGCACTCCACCACTTGAGCCACAGCACTACTTCCTGTTTTCTGGTGGTTAATTGGAGATAGGAATCTCACAGACTTTTGTGTCCCAGGTGGCTTTAAACTACAATTCTCAGATCTCAGCCTCCTGAGTAGCTAGGATTACAGGAGTGAGCCACCTGGCACCCAGCTTCTTCAAACATTTTTTTATGACTCCAAATTCCACTATCTGAATTACAAATTCTTATGTCCATTATTTAGAAGCATCTCAAATAAGGGATTATCACGGTTCCCAGATACAGTTTACTCCACATACTTAATTCTACTGTAATTTATAATAATCTATTACGCTAATGTCAGTTACATCAATTCGAAATGGGATTTGGTTAAAAAAATGGTTATTACTTTAAAGGCCTGAGCATTTATTTTTTTTAATTAAAGAATTTATTAACATTGATTTTTACATCATATTTCAAATGACAGGTTTAACAAACAAGTGTTCAAGAAGGGAATCTCTATATACAATCACTGGCACTTAGTTTTTAGAACTTAATCAAAATTAGGCTAAGGGTTTGTATGTCATAGATATATATTAGTTTATGAAAAAAACACTATGTCTATAGAGTCATAAGTTTTTATGTCTATATAGTTATGTTTATATTTCCATTACCATGTCCATAGCATTGGGTATGCAAATATTGAGTCCTTGCTCTTGCACTCTTTGGATCTAATGTTGGGCATTTATTTTTACACACTAACATTATATTGCTAAAATATTCATGCTATAAAGCAGAATATGTAACTGTGCTGTACTTTTGTTACCATACATTTACATATATACATGTTTGTATTTATATTTAAATATGTAAAAATAGTCAATTTGATGAGAAAAGTAAAGATAAAGCCCCGCTTATAATAATACAGATGTAGGAGGAAGGATTAAATTTGTGAAATAGTTACTAGAAAAATTCTTACACAAAACCTTCTTACATAATGTGACCTTTTTTCTTGGCAGTACTAAAATATGAACTCAGGACCTTAAGCTTTAAACTTAAACAATAAACATTAAGAGCTTAAGTTTTCAGATCATGAAACTGAATTTAAAGTCTTAATACTTACCCAATATAAAAACCTCAATGTTAATTCTCCTGTATTACACACTTCAAATTAAGTCAGCAAGTCCAAACATTTTCCCACAAGCAAAGTCTTTATATTAATAAAGTCTAGTCACATAAAAAATCAATAAACTCGGGGGCAGGAGTTTGACCTAGCATGGGGGTGGAGTGCTTGCAGGAAGACCTGGGTTCATTCAATTCTTTGGTACCACATACATAGAAAAAAGCCTGAAGTGGTGCTGAGGCTCAAGTGGTAGAGCTCTAGCCTTGAGAAAGTCCAAGGACAGTGCTCAGGCCCTGAGCTCAAGCCTAGGACTGGCAGAAAAAAGAAAAAAAAATCAATAAACTCTTCCAGAAATACTTATTATAGATCTACATGGGGATTGATAATTACTAACCATACCTCCATACATCCATGAAATGTTTCTTGCTAAAGTATAGCCAAGAGCACCGTGCAAAGTGCAGGAGACACAAGTGCACATAAAATATGGTTCTTACAATTCAAGAAACTTACTGCTACTGGATCATATGTGTATACTCCTTACCACAATTGTAATCTAACTATAGGAAAATGTTCTAAATAATGTGAGTTGCAAGTCAGTTATAATTTATTAAATGGCCAGAGCTAAGCCATACAGATACTTAAGATAAATGAACAAATAATATAACCAAGCCAAGGTGGTCAAAGGGCATTCAAAGTAAAAAGAATACACAGCCAGATAAATAAGGAATTTAATGGAAGATTTTGAAGGTGTGTTTTTAAAAAAGATAGGACTAATCTTTTTTTTTTTTTTTTTTTGCCAGTCCTGGGCTTAAGCTCAGGGCCTGAGGACTGTGCTTGGATTTTTCTCAAGGCTAGAACTCTACCACTTGAGCTTCACCACTATTTCTGGCTTTTTCTAAGTATGTGGGTACCAAGGAATTGAATCCGGGTCTTCGTGCATGCTAGTCAAGCACTCTACCACTAGGCCAAACTCCCGGCCCCAGGACTAATCTTTTAGAATCAATCATGTCTTACAACTTGAGTGAAGCTGATTTGGAATTGGTTTACATTTTACCACATGAAGACTACAGAATATTATTTTCTTTTCATTAGGCAGTATGGCCTTATGTAGGGTTCCCACATAATCTAGATGAAAAAAATAAAACGTTTTAGTCAGGAATGAACATAACAAGTAGCTAGCGCAATCCTGAATCAGAGGAAGGGTAGGGGAGTAACTGGTGCTATGTTAATCATAAAAATGAATGAAAAGTATGGTAATGCAAACAAACTCTCAGAAGGTAATTGTTTGGTAGCAAAACAAAAAGCTAGATGCAGTTTAAAAAATAGTAACTGGAAACAGATTTAGAGCTGTAACAATAACTAATTAAAATTGCCATAACAAAGTAACTTTGGTAGCAAGACTCATATTTATTTCTGTCAAGTATATTTAGTCATAAAACAGACTTACCAAAATTTTACCATCTTGTTTATGGATAGTTACAATTCTACTTTCATTTGAACATTCCTGGTTTGCTTGCTTTATACTAACATCAATAATATCAGGAAAATCACAATATAACTGTAAATCCTGAAATTAAGAGCATTTAAAATTAAAAATAGTCATAGAGCGATCTTATGCAGAATTTATGAAGGGAGCATATTTGTTCAAAATTCCTTATTTCTTGATAACAACAGACATTAAATGTGATCTCTTCTCAAACTAACGGTAACACTATACTTTACCTTGTTTGACTAAACATGAGAAAATTAAAAATTCCAGGAACCTATATTGAATTATGATACTCTTTAATGTAAATAGCATTAAGAAGAACATTGCCAGAAAATCAGAGATGATAAAAATAAAAATCAAATAATTGCACTTAACAATCTAAGAATAGAATAAATTCAAAATCTGCAATGAAAATCTTAAAAACAGTTAACTAATAGGCACATGTCATCATAAATCAATTAGAATTAATCTTTTCTACTTAATTAACCTTATTATTAAAACTCCTTATTACTAATAATAAGGAAAGAAAAAAGAAGGAAAGGGAAGATTATAATCATTTATAGAATTCATCCCTTTTCTGAAAATGTAAAAGTATCATTATTTTGTCATTAAAAATTAAATTAAAAGCCATTTCTGAATATGAAATGACCTTGGAGATGTCAGACTACTTTTATTATGCAAGACGGTGTTTCAAATGATTAACATTACTTTGTTTCTACTGGCATTCTACTTAACATAACAAAGAATGAGAACATATCATTAAGGATTACCTGTTCTGTCAGTGTCTCACTTTCTTTATGTTTCCCTCTTGACCACTGAATTCCACCGTTTCCAGTTATTACAATGGTTGCAAAAATCTCCTCACCTGAAGGACCTCTTCCAGATTCTTTTACTTCAAACTGCTCTGTGTAGAAGGCAGACTGAAGAGTTTCCAGATTTATAACATACTTAAGTTTCAAGTTTCTGGCAGTGGCTTTGCATTGACCAAATTGCTGAATAAACCTGCGAAATCTGTACCTTATTCTCTTCCTTGTCAGAATATGATAGTCTTGGATCTTTGCTCGAACACATTTTGGTAAGAATGTCTTATAGCTAAGAATAATAGGCACACATAGAAAAACAAAACAAAAGTTGTAAGATAAATTTAAAACAAAACTGAAAGGAGGCTGCCTACCTTTTCTCTAGATAGGAACAAGTTACAGCACAGTAGTCAAGCTGGCTAAGCTGACAGAATTATCATCCACCCAATCAATATATCTGAGGCAGGATTTGAGTTTTTGTTAAGTTTAGAATAGGCGTTAATTTTCATCCTTTTGTGAAATGAATTCCTAGTCTAGTTAATACTAAAGTATCTAAAAATTCATTTTCTCTTATTACCTAAGGTCCCTGATCATTTTGTAAGAAATTTTTTCATCTACTGTTCTAAACTGTAGATATTTCCTATAATGCAAAATTTTAGCTGAATGGCTAATTTTGTTGGATGCTGTTGTTCATTATGCAAACATACTTCTATATACACAGTTCCATTAGGCCAGCTTCAGAAATCAAAACACTTCCTTTTAGTAATGTTGTGACTTCTCTGTATCTTCATTTCTATGTTTAGTAGCCTATTAGGCAGGTATTTTTTTCTCCGCTTCTGATGATATACAACGACATAAAATTTCCAGACCTTTATACAGCCTAATTTTTATTCCTACCACTAATATCTGATTAGCTTTAACTTGTCTTACAAGTCTCAGCTGAAACATCATCCAATTAAAGAAACTTGTCGGCTGGGAGTTTGGCCTTAGTGGTAGAGTGCTTGCCTAGCATACACGAAGACCCAGGTTCGATTCCTTGGTACCACATACTTAGAAAAAGCCGAAGTGGTGCTGAGGCTCAAGTGGTAGAGCTCTAGCCTTGAGAAAAATCCAAGGACAGTGCTCAGGCCTGAGCTTAAGCCCAGGACTGGCAAAAAAAAAAAAAAAAACTTGTCGATATACTGTTACAGTACCTGACTTTGTTACCTGGTATATTGTATATATGTTTGTTTTTGAAATAGGAAGGGGAGAGAGAGAAACAAGATCATTGGGAAGGGGTGGATGGAGGGAAATGGGGACAAAAACATAAAAAAGGGTATCAATGTGTGAGAAGTAATGCACCTTCTACCTGGCGAATATAACTGTAACCCCTCTATACAATTTTTAAAAAAAACTTCTCTAGACTTCATTCATTACTGAATTAGATGCTTCTCCTTTTGTTTTCACAGAACGTGTATGTAACATTCCATTATACAACTCTGGGCCTGTTTATTAGCAGTGATATTCTGAAGCTATACATATTCTTTTCTGAAATTTTTAGCTAGTTATTAAATGGTCAACATTAAATTTTAAGTGACAAGTTTACAACTAAATAAATTAATTAGCTATGTAGATAATAAACACTCAAAACTTGTAACTTCTAGTTGGGTGCAGTAGTTCACACCTATAATTCCAGCTACTCAGGAGGCTGAGATCTGAGGATCAAGGTTCAAAGCCAGTCCCAGCACAAAGGGACTTGAGACTCTTATCTCCAATTAACTTCTAGAAAAATGGAAAGTGGGGCTTGAAAGTGGGGCTTGGCTCAAAAGTAAGGTGGTAGCCTTGAGCTGAAGAGCTCAAGGACAGTGCCCAGGCCCAGAGTTCAAGCCCCTTGACTCAAAAAAAAAAACCCTTGTAACTTCTCATTCTAATTGTGTGAGTGTGTGTGTGTGTGTGTGTGTGTGTGTGTGTGTGTGTGTGTGTGTGTGTTTATCAGTTGTGGGACTTGAACTCTGGGCCTGGGCATTGTCCCTGAGCTCTTCAGCTCAAGGTTATCATCCTATCTCTTGAACCACAGCTCCACTTCGGTTTTCAGGTGGTTAATTGGAGATAAGAGTCTCACAGACTTTAGTGCCCAGGCTGGCTTTGAGATCCTCAGATCTTAGCCTCCTGAGTAGTTAGGATGGCAGGCATGAGCCACCACACCCTGCTTAATTTTTATTTTTTTTGTTTTCTATTTTTACTGTCCTATCTATGCCATCTTTGCCTTTGAAGTTATATGTATTAGTCACAAATAAATGGTAAATAAATAAACAAAGGGTTTGTCACAACTAACAATTTTGTATTCCATGATACAACTGGCTATCATGGAATATTTGTTACATGCATATCAGAAATGATTACAAACAAATGATTACAAAACAAGCCAGTTTTCTTTTTTTTTTTTTTTTTGCCAGTACTGGGCTTGAAATCAGTGCCTGAGAACTGTCCTTGGACTTTCTCAAGCCTAGAGCTCTACCAATTCAGCTTCAGCACCACTTCCGGCTTTTTTCTATGTATGTGGTACCAAGGAATCAAACCCAGGTCTTTGAGCATGCTAGGCAAGCAAGTTACCACTAGGCCACACTCCCACACAGTTTTCTTATTTTTTTTAAGAACTATTTGTTACCAGTATACCACTGCTTCCACCTTTTCTTACTCAAGGGTTTTGCACTCAAGTAGTCAAGACTGCTCAAGAAAGCTACTTTACTGGAAAAAAAAAAAACTAGTCACTTCAGCTTATGTTTATTAAATACAGATCTGTTCAGTTTGTAGCCTGAGAATCTTCCATTGTAACAGGAACCTGAGATGATTCCCAATACAAAGCACAACTTGAAAAATATTTCTTCAGGGCTGGGCGTGTACCCTAGTGGTAGAGTGCTCGCCTAGCATGCATAAAACCCTTGGTTTGATTCCTCAGTCCCACATACTCAAAAAAAGCTGAAACTGGTGCTGTGGCTCAAGTGGCAGAGTACTAGCCTTGAGCAAAAAGTGTCAAAAGACAGTGCCCAGGCCCTGAGTTCAAGCCCCAGGACTGGAAAAAAGAAAAAGAAAAAAAAATACTTATTTAGATCAATTGTGTAAGTGGAGGGTCTACTATCAAGTTTCTCCAAGTACTCTGCCATTCTTTTGAACTTATCAAAAAATATGTAGACTCAAACATGTCTGATGCTTTCTAATACTGTAACTCTTTCAGTAAATTTCAGCTGGTTTGTTTTCTTGTAGTACTAGGGACAAAATCCAGACTGCTAGGAAAGTGCCCTCCCTTGACCTATATTCCCAGAAGTGTAAAATCAAAAGGTATGCAAAACACAGAAAAAACAAGCAAATTATCCAAAACCTCTAAGTTCACATTTATGTGTATGTAGAGACATACATATACATAAGAAAATTACCTGATAGAGTTATAGACAGCCAGTGGAGTCTGATTCTTTTCTTTTGCTATTCTCATCATATCTAACACTGCCATCCCAAGACATTCTTCCTGTGTTTCATGAGTCACAGGTACTTTTATCCATCCATGAACAAAATCATGCCGCCACTGACAGAAATAAAATTCAGAATTTTGCTTTAAACTGCACTATTCCATGTTAAACCATCAACCTGTTAACACAGTATTTCCAGACCATATGCAACTTAAAGGTATAAATCAACTCTTAATTCGTTTATTTATTTATTCATTTATTTGTCAGTCACAGGGCCAGATCTCAGGGCCTGGGCACTATCCATGAGCTTTTTATGCTCAAGTCTAGTGCTCTACCATTTTAAGTCACAGCTCCACTTCTGGTTTTCAAGTTGTTAATTGGAGATAAGAGTCATAGGACTTTCCTGCCTGGACTGGCTTTGAACCACAATCCTCACTCATATAACAAATGGCCTCCTGAGTAGCTAGGTTTATTAGAATTACTGAGCAGCCAGGGATTATTCCTAATCATTTCTCCATAAAAGTTCATTTGCAGGGCCGGGAGTTTGGCCTAGTGGTTAAAGTGCTTGCCTAGCATGCATGAAGACCCGGGTTCGATTCCTTGGTACCACATACAGAAAAAAGCCAGAAGTGGTGCTGAGGCTTAAGTGGTAGAGCTCTAGCCTTGAGAAAGTCCAAGGACAGTGCTCAGGCCCTGAGCTCAAGCCCAGGACTGGAAAAAAAAAAATTCATTTGCAAATGGAAACTGACATAAATTGTGTTCACAGTATAGAATATATATGACATTATCATATGTATACATTTACAAATTTTATCTTCTACATAAAAATATGTAGCCAAAATACACTAATAAAATATATACTAAATTCTATTAATGTTAAAAAGCATGTATAAAATATTAAAGATCATATTGGAGACCAATCAAAAGGACTAAAATATAGCTTCAGGCTAAACATGAAAACAATTCCGGTGTCAGAAATTATACAAAAAGTACCATATCATAGCTGCTTTAAAATTTTAGAGAATGCTGAAATTTAATCTAATTGGAGTAGAGGAGGTTTAATCAATTTAAACATCCTGTAGCTTTAAAGATATAAAGAAAATTTTAATGGGCACAAAGTAGAGTGAGGAAATAGAAAGAATGATACAAAAACAAAGCACAAGGCATGTCCAGGGATGTAAACCAATTTGGCTGACATCAAGCTAAAGGTTCTTTGGAATGACTTCATTTCAAGAGCAATGAGATTCTCTCCCATTGGTACAATAGTCACAATGATAGACATGCTTAGAGAAAATAATATGTGCTGGGGGGAGAGGGGAGAGGCAGCTATTGAAGAGGTAACCATAAGGCTTAGATACAAAGTAGTATGGATATAGGAAAGAATATCTTGAAATTCTGATTTAAAAGTGGGCAAAGAATCCTGTAATCCTTACTATTCAGGAGGCTGAAATCTGAGGGGTAGTTTGAAACCAACCCAGACAGGAAAAGTCTGAGAGACTCTAATACATGTGACAACATGGATGAACAGTGAAGACATTATGCTAAATTAGATAACCCAATCACAAAAGATAAAAACCATATAATTCCATTTGTGTGACAGAATTAAAAGAGTCAAGTTCGCAGAGGAAGAACTAAGATAGGTTATTGCCAACTTGCCAGGATGTGTAATGGGTAAAAGTAAAATACAAAAATGTTTAATAATGGCTATGAAGCTTCTATTTGGAAACACAAAAAAATACCCTACATATGTATGATAGTGACACAGCATAATTTGATTGAGCTATAAAACAATAGAACTTTGGTATCATTCCAGAAAACCTACAAATGCTTAGAATGTATATTTTCAGTACTGTAGTATAGATGCTTGATTTATTTTTCCCGTAATGCTACTCAACTTCTACTAACAATAGGTTACCTTTCAATAAATCTAAATTTTTCACATTATTATTTAAATTAAGTATACAATATGCTCCTTTTTAGCTTAGAAGGATCGTCATGATTTTTGCCTTGCTTTCTATGCACCATTTGCTTTGTCGTAGGCATATTTTCACAGAATAAGAATCAGGAAACATTCAGCAGATCACTCAAAACTTTAAATACAACTGACAATAATGTGGAACTGACTAGGAGCCTCTTCACATCAATGAAGTCATATGATGCCCAAATGGGAATTAAAATATTTTGGGTTTTTTTTAATATTTTTTATTGTAATTAATAAAAGGGTTACATGATATTTGCCAGATAGAAGGTGCATTAATTCACATACATTGATACCCTTTCACATGTCTTGGTACCCATTACCCTCCCCCCCACCCCCAAATTTTTTGTTTTGAAACTTGTTTTGATTTTTATTTATTTTTGACTGCACTTGGTCAAAAATATGTATAATGGACCTACAAGTGAGGTGAACCTGCTATGTACTTAAAATGGTTAAAATATTCAATTATTTTATATATTTCAATTGAATTATGTATTTTTGAAAGGATTAGGGATACAGCTTAAGTGGTAGAGCATTTGTCTAGCATGCACAAAGCCTTGGGTTCAGCCGGGCATGGTGGCTCACACCTATAATCCTAGCTACTCAGGAGGCTGAAATCTGAAGGCTGCAGTTCAAAGCCAGCCTGGCACTAAAGTCTATGAGACTCTTATCTCCAATTAACCACTGGAAAACCAGAAGTGGTGCTGTGGTTCAGGGGATAGGGCAGTAGCCTTGAACTGAATTGCTCAGGAACAATGAACAGGCCCACAGTTCAAGTCCCAGGACTGACCAATCATTAGTATATAAAAGAAATGTGACTATTGTTTATTTTACTATGATTTAAAAATTAATGGGCCTGGGGCCGGGAGCTTGACCTACTGGTAGAGTGCTTGCCTAGCATGCACCAAGACCCAGGTTCGATTCCTTGGTACCACATACATAGAAAAGAGCCGGAAGTGGTGCTATGGCTCAAGTGGTAGAACTCTAGCCTCGAGAAAGTCTAAGGACAGTGCTCAAGCCCTGAGCGCAAGCCCAGCACTGGCCAAAAAAAAAAAAAAAGGGGACCTCACACTCAAATGCGGAAATAGTTTTCAGTTTGTGCTTCATAAACTTACCAAGCTTTATGAGGGTTCTTGAAAATGCAAGCTATAAAGGTTATTTCCTTTATTTCCTATGACCTTAGAAAACCTGCTTGGAATTTTTTTGTTTTTTTGGGTTTTTTTGCCAGTCCTGGGCTTGGGCTCAGGGCTTGAGCACTGTCCCTGGATTCTCTCAAGGCTAGGGCTCTACCACTTGAGCCACAGCACCACTTCTGGCTTTTTGCTATGTATGTGGTACCCAGGTCTTCGTGTATGCTAGGCAAGCGCTCTACCACTAGGCCAAACTCCCGGCCCCGACTTGGAACTTTTTAATATAAAATGTCTTGGTCATATCTTTACCATTCCAATAGCACATGAAAATTAAAAGCAATTTAATGACTATTTCATCTACTGTTCAAATAAAAGAATTAGAGAAATACTATGAAATATTCAAAGACAGGCCAAGAGTTGTGGACTAATGGCAGAGTGCTTGCCTAGTAGGAATGAAGCCCTGGGTTCGAGTCCTTGGTACCACATACAAAGAAAAAGCTGGAAGTGGTGCTGTGGCTCAAGTGGTAGAGTGCTAGCCTTGAGAAAGCTCAAGGACAGTGCCAGGCCCAAGTTCAAGCCCCATCACTGGCAAAAAGAGAAAAAAAGAAAAAGATAGACAGATTCAAACAAGCTTCAAAAATTTAACATCAGCAATATTAAAGAACAAATAGCTAGAATATGGCTTTCCACCAACATCTAGCTACCCTCTTATAAGTAGCTATACAAACTATTGTAAAATTATCACAGCTTACCTTTATGTTACTTACAATCTTTACATTTCACTACTTACTATTTAAGACTGAAATTGTCCAGAAATTTAAAAGACTAAAGAAATGTACCATCCAATGCCTACAAAGAATCATGTTACAAAAATTTAGTCTACACTCTGAAATCCGTAAGATGATCCCAAGTTCTAATACAGAAGAATAGTAGAATCTCTATTAAATAAATTTTATCATTCATACATCAAGGGATTCAAAATTAGTGTGAAAAAGATAAATCTTTTCACCTTTCTACACTTGCTGCCTAAAACAGAATTGCAATTTTCCAGTATAAAGTTCGTTCTGATTAAAAGATATATAATACCGGAAGATACCTATCAGTTAATGCACAAATAAGATAATATAACTGTACCTGAGCAAAAAGGTAAGACATAACAAAGTCATCAAGAAGAGGAGATTCAGTCCCTCGAGATACTCCATGCCGATAGGTTCTGTTGCTGCCACTGCAATACCAGTGAGGAAAATAAAACCTGTAGGACATTTAAAACATGACTTCAGCTGTGAAAGATTTCAAATATAAACATAATGTATATATTTAAGCATTTCTTATACACCGAAAGGTATTTCCTTGTTATCAGAAAACACAGCCAAGGGCCTGGAGTATGGCCTAATGGTAGAGTGCTTGCCTAGCATGCTCAAAGCCCTGGGGTTTGATTCCTCAGTACATACACAGACCGAGCCAGAAGTAGTGCTGTGGCTCAAGTGGTGGATTGCTAGCCCTGAGAAAGCCCAAGGATAGTGCCCAGGCTCTGAGTTCAAAACTCAGGACTGGTTTTAAAAAAAAAAAAAAAACAACAACACAGCCAACCTGTTAAATACAAATTTGGCACAACAGGGGATCATGGATAATACAATAATAATAATAATGTAGGTAGAAAATCCAGCCACAGCCAGCACTCAGCAGCTCAGCAGCTCAGCAGCTCAGCAGCTCAGCAGCTCCACCATGGGCACAAGACCTGTAATCCTAGCCTGGTTCAAAGCCAGCCTAGACAAAAAAGGACCTGAGACTCTTATATCCAATTAACGTCTAGAAAATGGGAAGTGGGGCTTGGCTCAAAAGTAGGGTGGTAGCCTTGAGCAGAAGAGCTCAGGGACACCGCCCAGGCCCAGGGGTAGGGTGGTAGCCTTGAGTTGAAGAGCCCAGGAACCGCACCCAGGCCTAGTTAGAGACCTATGACCACCCCCACACACACACACACACAAAATACCAATACAAAGTAAAAATTTTTGAACCCAGTAATGTCAGCAGAAGAATCTGAAAATGCTAATTTTGTGTGAAGATAAATCTATGCTACTTCTTTTAAAGACATTAAGGTTAAAAACTTAATTGATTCATTGGAGATAATTTTTCCCATTTGGTCATTTTATCAAATATAGGTCACTTCATGTGAGAAAGTACCTTATTCTGTATAGTAAATTTAGCTTGGTTGACTCATCTATATGGAAGACATGATTGGGTGGATACCAGATCCTTTCTGTTTCACTCATTAAAGCAAACATATTATGGTACAAAGGGGTGACACCTAGAAAGGAGACAGAAAACAAGTGATTGCAAATAGTTACCAAAACACTTATATTGTACATATAAAATCATATGGAGTATGAGTAAGAACTCTTAAATTTAGCATAAAAAATGCAGTAGAAGTTGAAACCATTGGTATAGAATGTTGTATACTAAACTAAAAGAGAATTTGAGCAAAGGCTGAAGGCTTAAATGAATTTTTCATCTTTTTGTCATAAGAAAAGCGAGATGAAAGCCAGGAGTTTGGCCTAGTAGTAGAGTGCTTGCCTAGCATGCACCAAGAGCTGGGTTCGATTCCTCGGTACCACATACATAGAAAAAAGCCAGAATTGGTGCTATGGCTCAAGTGGTAGAGCTCTAGCCTTGAGAAAACCCACGGACAGTGCTCAGGCCCTGAGCCCAAGCCAGGACTGCCAAAAAAAAAAAGAAAAGAAAAGAAAGAAAAGCAAGACAAAAACCAGCTGTGATTTTATTTTATAATGAACTGACTTCAAAAGATTCTGTAAACTTGGGGGAAAAAGGCCATATATGATTATATTCATACATGGTTAGCACATGGAAAAATCATTAACATCCACAAAAGATAACAGTGAAGAAATCTCTTTTTTTAAAAAGAATGTATTAGCCAGGTGCTGAAAGCTCATATTTGGTAATCCTATATATGCAGAAGACTAAAATCTGAGGATAATAGTTCAAGGCCAGCCCAAGCAGGAAAGTCTGTGAGGCTTTTATCTCCACTTAACCACCAAAAAAATCAGAAGTACAACTGTGGCTCAAGTGGTAGAGTGTCATACTTGAGTCAGAAAAAAAAAACCTCAGAGATGGCACCCAGGCCTTGAGTTCAAGCATCAACAAAAAAAAAAGAAAGAAAGAAAACAAAAGGTAAAAAGCACATTTTTTAAAAAGTAAAACCAATACCAAGATGAGGTAGAAAGACCACTCTGTCAATCATTTTCAAACTATAGGAAATAATGACTTACATAAACTTTTACGATAGCTACCAGGGAAGCCAAGTACTGGTGGCTCCTGCTAGTAATTCTAGGTAATTTGGAGGCTGAGATTGAGAACATCACAGTTTCACACCAGACAGGACAGAAAAGTCCCTAGACTCTATCTCCATGAAAGGGAAGCTAGACAGCCTACCTGTGATTCCAGCACCAAGGAAAGCCTAAGATAAATGTATCAAAAACTCAAGCATTCACTTAGGAGAGCAGTAAAACCCTGCCTTAAAAAAGAAAATAAAGGGGCCGGGAGTTTGGCCTAGTGGTAGAGTGCTTGCCTAGCATGCACGAAGACCCAGGTTTGATTCCTCGGTACCACATGCATAGAAAAAAGCTGGAAGTGGTGCTGAGGCTCAAGTGGTAGAGCTCTAACCTTGAGAAAGTCCAAGGAGAGTGCTCAGGCCCTGAGCTCAAGCCCAGGACTAGCAAAAAATAAAAATTAAAAAATAAAATAAAATAAAAAGATGCCTGTAATCCTAGCTACTCGGGAGGATATGAAGATCAAGGTTCAAGGCCAGCCCAACACAAAAGGACCAGCACAAAAGGACTGGAGACTCTTATCTCCAATTAACCTCTACAAAAAATGGGGAAGTGGGCCTTGGCTCAAGGGTAGGGTGGCAGCCTTGAGCTGAAGAGCTCAGGGACAGCGCCCAAGCCAAGTTTAAGCCCTATAACCCACAAAAATAAATAAATAATAAATAAATAAAATAAAAAGAGCTGGAATTGCAACCCAAATGGTAGAACACCAGCCTACTAGGTGTTGAGGCCCTGAAACCCCAGTGCTGCCAAAAAATAAATAAAAACTAAAAGAATATTCACAAAGGAAAAAAGTTATTTTATCTCAAAATTATTTTCACTAGGCTAATTCTGTACTGAAAAAAAATGTTTTAGAGACAAGCAAACTGGTTCATGTCTGTAATCCTAGCTACTCTGAGGGGTGGAGATTGAGAGGATGCTGCAGTTCAAGGCCAGTCCAGAGTAAAAAGTTAAGGATATTCCACCTCAGTCAATAAACAGATAATCAGGGTGTGTTCACCCATGTACTTGTAGCTACATAGGAGGCCACAAACAGGAGTATCTTAATTGTAGGCTGGCTTCAGACAAAAAGGACCTTATCTGAAAAATAACTAAATTTACATAAAATTTAAAAGGTTATGTTCGGTTTTAAACTTGAAAATTTAAATAAATATTTAATCAACTGAATAGATAAATGTTAATATCATGTCTGACCCTTGTACATACTAGTTATTCCTTCCTCTCCTCTACCTACATGTTTCCCAAACCTAGTGTAGAAGTCACAGTCAGAGATGAAACTGTCCAGATGAGTCCTGACAAGAGACTAGTTAGAATAAAAGTGAAAAGAGAACCTTAATTTAAAAATCAGCAATGTAATCTAAATGTAGTCACCCAAATTTTAATCCTTATTCTTTCTCTAACATATTTTCTTCTTTTTACTTTTAGTTTTTGTGACTACAAAGGTGATTTGCAGAGGTGTAACAGTTATATAAGTAAAGTCATGAGTACATTTCTTTTTTTTCCCATTTAAAATTTTTATTATCTTTAAATAGTTGTACAAAGGAATTTAACAAAGCAGTTTATGAATACAATATATCTTGGTTAATGTTTCCACTTTGGACATTCTCACCCATCCCTCCCCTAAACACCCTTCCCATGCTTCTTAGTTTTGTAGGATATAAACTGGATTCTTAACTACATTATCTCCCTGTTCTCTTCAGTTCTCCTTCCCTTTTCCCTTTACTCCTACTCGACGCTCCTTTTCTTGGGGGAGAAACTTTTTTTTTCATATATTTTTTATTGTAATTAATAGAAGGGTTACATGATATTTGCCAGATAGATGGTGCATTAATTCACATACATTGATACCCTTTCACATGTCTTGGTCCCCATTTCCCTCCCCCCATCCCCACTCCTCATCTTGTTTTCCCCCGTTCCCTATCCAAGTTCAAATAACCAAATACAAATATATCCAATATATTAGGTAACAAAGTGAGATACTATAACAATATGAGATAACCAAGGGACAGCAAAAGAGATGAGAGATAACATAGTACCTTAAGAACAACACTTATTCGTTATATGGCTTATGTTTTTATACCCTAGAGAGCCTTTCATTCAGCGTCCTACTGTATGGCCTTTTGTATCAAGGTTTTGCTCTATTGCAAATCTCTGCTAGGAGAGCCCAAGATTTCTACTGATTATGGCAAATGAGGGAAACAATTGAGCCTAAGTACATTTCTTTTTTGGAAAATGTTACCTTTTCCCTGTCTCTCTCCCAGTTCCCCCCTCCATCCCCACCCACAAGTCCCATAGTTCATTTTCAACAGTATCTAGTGAGTACCTCTGCTGCATCTTTTGTTAACTACTATTCTTATCATAGGTACATTTTTTGAAACAAGTAAAGGTCATGATTTTTTTTCAAACAGAGCATATACATAAAGCATGATAAGTAAATTCATACTCATTAGTCATCAGAATGTTTTAAATATGAATAATGCTCTCCTAGCATAGGACTCAGTATCTTAATTATAAGTATCAAAAGAAGAAAATGAATGTCCATACATATAAATTGGCACAAAAGAGTCAGAATAAGGAGATGTATACCAAATCAGCTATCCCTGTAAACAAATAACAAGACAGTACTCTGTAAGTTACATCACTAATCCCTCATCCTAAAATTGCAATTATGTATTATACTTGTTCCAGTTTTTTTCTTAGTAGTTCATGCTAATAGATTGTCCAAGAAAGGAACAAAAAGTAGTGAAACTATACTTGAGATATACTTTATAATGAAAAAATAGGACCTTAAAGAAATCTCAGTCATTTTAAACTCTTTCTCTACATACCAAGTCCAAATTCTTTTTATTTTAATTTGTAAAAAACACTTCAGTATGTTCCTCCTTTCAAAATCATTACCAGAACTGTCATTGAGTTCCATGTTCTACAGAAAGCCTAGTCATCATCTCACTAATATAAACAGAAGCCTGGTTTTTTTAATAGGTACAAGGCAGGTTATTGAAAACACAAAAAGAATAATTTGAAGAATCTGACAGTACAGTGGATAAGATAAAGACATTGATAAGTTACAATTCAAGAAGTTAGTGTGTATCAATAAAAATCACAAGAAAACAGAAAAGTAGAAAAGAATGTAAAACATGTATTAAGAGGGACAAGTGGAATAAAAACTTCACAACAAAATCTTCTGAAAAGTAGTATATAAACTGATGTCAGACATAGTGGTTCACATCTGTAATCCCAGCACTCAAGAGGCTGAGGTGGGAAGACCACAAGTTCAAGATCAGCCCAGTATACTTTCACAACACACGGCTCCCAAAACACATAGTGGGACATTGTTTAAAAAACAAACAAAAAAATGGTTAGGTGTGGTGGTACACCCCTGTAATGCCAACTTTCAAGAGGCAAAGCTAACTAAAGACAACTAAAATTCAAGGCCAGCTCAGGCAAAAAATTACCAGGACCCCATCTCAAGAAATAAAAGCTGGGGGAGAGGAGGCCAAGGAGTGGTAGAGTGCTTGCCTAGAATGCATGAAGACCTGAGTTCAATTCCTCAGAACCACATAAATAGAAAAAAGCTGGAAGTGGTGCTGAGGCTGAAGTGGTAGAGGTCTGGCCTTGAGAAAGTCCAAGGGACATTGCTCAGGCCCTGAGCTCAAGACCAGGACTGGAAAAAAAAAAAAAAAAAAAAAAAAAAAAGAAAGAAAAGAAAAAGAAATAAAAGCTGCGTTTTGTGGATTCTAGCTATGCAAGGGCAAAGGCAAGAAAATCAGTTCCAAGTCCAGTCCCCAGCACAAAACTATATCCTATGGGAAAAATAACTGAACTAACCAAGTGTTTAAGGAATGGCTAAATAAAAAGAGCAAGACCCTGAATTCAAACCTTAGTTCTATAGAATAAAATGTATGATTCCTACAAGAAGACATAACAATTATAAACAATTTGCCCCCAAAGTTTATGAATCAAAATATGGAGAAATGGACAATTCAACAACAGTAGTTGAAGAACTCAATAGACCATCTCAACGAATGACAAGAAGCTACAAAGAATAGTAAAATATAGAGGACTTGAACAACAGATATTATATAGGAAAACTGTATAATCACTTACATATAACTGTGTAAAATCACTTATATATAACAATGTAAGTGGCACTGTGGCTCAAAGTGCTAGCATTGAGCAAAAATGCTCAGGGACAGCACCCACATCATAAGTTCAAGCCCCATGACCAACAAAAATAAACAGACAAATAAATAAATAACAATGTATCTAATAAGTACCCAAAAGAAATAAGAAAATTGTATATATGAAGATTAATTTTCAGAAGCTCACTAGGAAAAACTTGTCAACCAAATACATATTCTCACACACTGATATTAACATCATTGATACACTATTTTTATACTACATGCAAAATGTAGTTTTAAGATTAATTTATGAAATAACATATGACTGTGATGGTCTTTTAATGAGTACTCAACAAATATTTACAGTCTTCAATTTGTTTTGACACATAGACTAAGGAAGAGATACTTTAAATTCTACTTCATGCCTTCATGACTTTATGAATGTCAAAAGACAGCTGTCAGCCATAAGACACTGTACATGTACATAGAATAACAATTAAAGCAATGATCTATTAATAAGAAAAATGATTTCTGATATTTACCACAAGCTTTAGAAGCAGCAATACAAATTTCTTCTGCAACATATTCTCCAGTTGGAAACTTCAGATAATCTCCCTCAGCTTTTCCAAGAGAATGGTAAAGATACACCTGAAGGACTGGCTCTAACTGCTTCACAGAGTTGGTGTTTCCAGGAATATCACCATTCTGATGTATAGGAGATGTAGAGGTTGCTTCCATTTCTGTCATTGTAAGGCAAGCCATTCTCATCCAGTCTTTAGAAAAAGACATTAAGGTTACAAATCAAAGTGATGTTGATAAGATATTCCTTCTATGCAAAAATTTTTCTCAGTAGCACTGACTCTATCAATATCATCAACTGAATAAATAAAATATTGTATACTACCCCCACAAAAACACAGTATAAGGCAGCTTTCAAATGCCTAGTGGACAATCATAAAACCCCAGTTATCAACCTGAGAAATTATTTAACATAAATACATAACACTAACCAACAAATATTAACAAGCAGTTATAAAAGATAAAAAGTATTATTTCTCAACAGATCAATTCCTCTGATAACTCCTTAGTGGACCCGGAAAAGAAAAATTACACTAGAACCTAGCTGGCAACTAAAATATAAGATTATTACTTGGAAGAGTTCATGACTAGAGAGATGGTAACTTGACAAGACCCCCTCAATAAATATATTTGTGGACAGAATGAAGACCATTAATGATAGTAGACAAACTCATAAAGGCATTCACTATGTGCCAAGTACTGCTCTAAATACTACAAATATAAAAGAAAAAAAAACACAAGTTAATGAATTACAATCCAGCACTCAGTTCTACTTGCAATTAAAAGGCATTACTCTACCAGATAAAATATTGAGTTAATCCTCAGTTATGAAATAGTATCTTCTGAAACTTCCAGTGAGTAAAATAACAAAAGAGCCAAGTAAGAATTGTTGGAATAGACATTGCAAGATTTTTGAAGTTCATTTGCAACTGAATATGCACATTTTTAAGGATTTTAATTTATTCAAAGATAGTTATAAACATTTCTTGCCAGGTGCTGGTGGTTCATGTCTGTAACACTAGCTACTCAGGAAGCTGAGATTGAGGACTGTGGTTCAAAGCCAGCACTGGCAGGAAAGTCCATGAGACTCATCTCCTATTACTTACTTTTCCCTCCTTCCCCCCCCCAAAAAAAGAAGAAAGTAGAGCTGTGGCTCAAGTGATGGAGTACTTGCCTTAAACCAAAAAGCTCAAGGAGACCAGGCAATGGTGGCTCACACCTATAATCCTAGCTTCTCAGAAGAATGAGGTCTGAGGATCACAGTTCAAAGCCAGCCTGGGCACTAAAGTCCATGAGACACTTATCTCCATTTAACTACCAGAAAACTGGAAATGATACTGTGGCTCGAGTGGTAGGGCAGTAGCCTGAGTTGAAGAGCTCAGGGACAGTGCTCAGGCAACAGGCATATATTTATATTTCTTATAGTCTATTACACTGTATTAATTATAGGTCAGTTGAATACAGCATAATTATAGGTCAATTACAGCAAATAGTTCTAATATGGAAGCAACAGCAATACTATTAAAAAGATCTCAAACAACCTAACATTACTACTCAAGGAACTAGAAAAAGAACAAACTAAACCTAAAGCTAGAAAAAGAATGAGTTTTGAACATTCTTCTGGCTCAAGTAGAGACCACACTGTAAGAATTGCTGCTATTCTACTCCTAAAATTCCACAGAACAAATTCTACTGTTGACTGCACCTTAGTTTCCAAAGGAGGGGGTGGTTAAAGAAAAACAAAACCTATAAGCTACCCAAAGTATCAGGCAAATGAATAGTCACAGCCACATTATAGAACATGTTCCTTCCAGTTAAGAATAAGCTACTGAGGGCTAGGAATTTAGCCTAGTGGTAGAGTGCTTGCTTAGCATGCAAGAAGACCAGGGTGCAATTCCTTGGTACCATGTACACAGGGGGAAAAAACCGCCGTAAGTGGTGCTGTGGCTCAGGTGGTAGAGGTCTAGCCTTAAGAAAAAAACAAAACAAAACAAAAAACCAAAGACAGTGCCCAGGCCCTGAGTTCAAGGCCCAGGACTGGCAAAAATAAAAACATAAGCTATTGCTTTATGCAACATGGATAAATCTTAGAAATTACAATGTGATAAAGACAGGAAATTGTAGACTATAACATGTTATGCACATTCTTCTTTCCATGAGTTTCATGCTTTTCTTCCTATAACGTGTGTTTTTCCTTGCCAAAAACTGATTTTCTTTTCAATCCTAGCTTGTCTTCATTTTAAATCTTTTAAATGATCATTACTTGTCACTTCTGCAGACACAGAATTATTTGGTATTTAGATTATGCAATAAGAGACTGGAAATCATTTAAGAATTGAAAGGAACACATCAGATTTAATTTATCCCTTCCTTCCTCCTTCCTCCCCTCCCCTCTATCTCCCCACCCCTCTACGCCCATCCCCTTTCTTTTTTTCTTTCTGTGCTGGTTATTGGGCTTGAATTCAGGGCCTGGGCACTGTCTCCAAGCTTCTTTGTTCAAAGCTTTACTTCTGGCTTTTTAGTGGTTAACTAGAGATAAGAATCTCACAGACTAAATGAAAGGATCTTTAGGATATGGACACAAGAGCTTTATCTTATGTAATTGTTGTTCTTAATATACCATGTAATTTCTCTTCTCTTTTTCTGCCCTTTGGTTAATCTCATATTGTTTATTTGGAATAGGAAAGGGAAGGAGGGAAAACAAGATGACTGGGAGGAGGTGGAGGGAGGGAAATGGGGACAAAAACATGAGAAGGGGTAACAATGTGTGAGAAGTAATGCACCCACTACCTGGCGAATGTAACTGTAACCCCTCTGTACATTATCCCAATAATAAAAAATAAAGAATCTCAGACATTCCTGCCTGGGCTACCTCTGAACTACAATCCTCAGATCTCAACCTACTGAGTAGCTAGGATTACAAGTATGCCACCAACACCCAGCACAATCTCTCTTTTTTTTTCTTCCTTTTTTTTTTTTTTTTTTTTTTGCCAGTCCTGGGGATTGAACTCAAGGCCCTGGGAACTGAGCTTCTCTTACTTAAGGCCAGGACTCTACCACTTGAGCCACAGCGCCACCTCTGGCTTTTTCTGTTTAAGTGGTACTGAGGAATAGAACCCAGGGCTTCATGCATGTGCTAAAGCAAGCACTCTACCACTATGCCATCTTCCATTTTTATAAATCTCAAAACAAGAAAACCTGAATAGTACACTAAGGAATTGAAATGTGATTAATCAAACCAAAAATGAAACCTAAACCACAAAATGAGACAAGCAGAGGAATAATTACAGAGAAATATTTATGTAAGTGCAAATTACCACTAAGGTACTAGTTCTTGGGATGGCTGGTAGTCTCATGGATATGTAAATTATTAATTTTTACAACATAAAAATTATATCTACTTTTACAGGTTTTTCCTATTACAATGACATGCACAAATACTCTCAATAAGTCTGGAAAATGAACACAGAAATCATCCCAAAAGTCCTATCATGCTTTTATCAATACCCAATCCTACCACCCAAGCAGCCACTGCCCTGATTTTATTTCCACCAGAGGATAGAATATTATTTTGCTCAATGACTTTCTTCCATCACTAGTTAATGTTTCCCAGAAGATGGAAAACCTCAACATCACACTCATTACTATATTCTTGGAACCTGTAAAGGTGCCTAACACAGGAAGGAGTTGAATAAATGTTGATTAAATAAACACTATAATAAATTTTAATCAATCTGTGCACACACTGAAAAAAAAATAGAACATCAAACATGAAAATCTAATGTTAATTTCATCATACACCCATCTGTCTTAATCCTAGTTACTCATATACATTAGAATTGTCAGAGATAGCTTTTCAGATCATGAGAAAATAATGTAATAAATTGGTAAAAGCTAAATTAGAAACCAAGAAACCTAAAAATAACTTTCCTTTTTTCCCCTGTATTGGGTTGGAACTCCGGTTCTTCTATTCACTAAACATGCTTGCTCAGCTGGCAATCTACAGCCTGGGCCATATCCTAGACTGGTTTTTTGTTGGTAATTTTGGAGTTAATGTCTCATGGCCTTTTCTGCCTCATATGACTTCAAACCATAGACCTCTAGATCTTAGCCCCTAAACAGCTAAAATTATAGGTAGAAGCCACAAGTGCCCAGTGTAAAAATAACTTTTAATCCATTTTTGTCATACTGAGATTTGAACTCAGGGCCTCAAGCTTACACAATACCCGTGAGTCATACCTCCATCTCTATTTTTTATTATTTACTTTTAAGACCGAGTCTTATTTCTTGCCCTGGAAAGAGAACTTCAATCCACCTACTCTTAGACTTCTCTTCACTGAAATGTTAGGTATGTACCATCAACTCTAGCTTCCTAGAATGGAGACAGAGTCTGCTGTCCTAGTACTGTTATCCTACTAATCTCTGCCTCTCACATAGCTTAGTATAATATGTACATACCACTGACCCCAGATATAGGTTGAGAAGGAGCCTTGAGAACGTTTCTGCCAGGCTTGAATGGAATCAAGATCCTCCAATTCTCACTCCCAACTGGCTAAGATTACAGGCATGAGCCAGCAGCACTCAGCTTAACCCAGTGTTACTACAAAGTAATTCTTAAACTAATCTCACTTCTCCAAAGAAATTGATAAATTAAATCTGAGGTGTTCCACTCAATTTTTTTTTTTTTTGCCAGTCCTGGGCTTGGACTCAGGGCCTGAGCACTGTCCTTGGATTTTCTCAAGACTTAGCACTTTACCACTTGAGCCTCAGCACCACTTCCAGCTTTTTTCAATGTATGTGGTACCGAAGAATCGAACCCGGGTCTTCGTGCATGCTAAGCAAGCACTCTACCACTAGGCGAAACTCCTGGCCCTCCACTCAATCTTTAAATGATCTCCATTTGATTGAGGCTTAATTTTTCTATCAAGTAAATAATTTAAGTGCTCCAAAAATGAGAGAATTTTACGACTGTTAAAAACAGGTTTTAAATTTCATACAATAACAACACATAAACTAAAAGTTAAAAGAAAAACAATTTACACAATGCAAACAACTTATTTTGCAAAAAGTCACCCAAGAAAGACAAATGAACACAGAACATTTCTAGAACATACAGGTTCCAATAAAAGAGAATTGAAAGCAAACTGAAATTGTGAAATACTGATTTTCAAGTCCTGAATTGGTGAATATCAGCCCTCTGAAATACACTGTTAATAGAGAAATCAAAATGTAGAAGTATAGAGAAATATAAACTGGCACTTGTACATTAATTTGAAAGTACGTGTTTAAATTAGCAACACATACCAGTTTTAAACTCAGCAATTCTTTTCCTATTTAACACATAATCAATTATGAAATATACACACAGTTCTTTCAAAGAGTTTTGCTGTGAAGAGAAGTGAAAAATGGGGCAGTAATTTGAGGAGACTTTGGAGTCAAGTAATGATATAAATTGGGAATTTGCAGCACATGAGCCTAGCAAAAAGAGCCTGGGGGTATGCCCAAGAAGCAAAGCTCTTCCCTAGCAAATGTGAGGTCCTAGATTCAAGACCTCGCATCACATTTATCTGTTCCTGAATAGAAAAATGTCATTACCCACCCACCCCCCAGTTTAAATCAGTGTTTCTCATGGTCTGATCTCCAGATCAACATCAGCAACATCCCTTCAGAACTTATTAAAACTGTAAGTGCTCATGTCAGAAGTACTAAGACAGAAACTATCAAGGTGGAGTCCAGCAACTTATGTTTCAAAAAACCTTGCAGGTAATTCTAGTATGAAACCATGGGATTAAATAATACCTCTAGTGTAGCCAGGTACAGATCCAAGAATCTACTTTAAGTGTCTCAAAGGGGCCTGAGGAGATGTAATAGCAGCCTAACACACCTGAAGGAGAGTCCCTGAGTGCTTAACCAACCCTAAGTGAGGCTAGACACCGGAAGCTCACACCTATAATCCTAGCTACTAAGGAGGCTGAGACCTGAGGATAATGCTTCAATGCCAACCTAGACAGAGAAATCCAGGAGACCTTTATCTCCAACTAACAAGCAAAAACAAACAGAACTGCAAACATGGCTCAAGTGCCATCTATAAGCTAAAACATCAAAGTCACCTTGTCCCCCACAAGCCCCTTCCTTCCTGTAGGACTAGTCCAGAATGAAGTCTTGCGACATCTTTCTTGTCTGACTTATTTCCTCAAAGTAATTTCTCATTATTTTAGTCATTTTTGTCATTTCACTTTCCACTTCAAACTGTATCAAGCACAGGTATCACTTTAATTTCCCTAAAATATTTATTTCAAACAGTTGTTTCCCAGTTCAGAACTTTTTACTGCTGTCGGTTGTTGTTTTGGTACAGCAAAGAATAATAAAAGTATCTTGAAATCTAGAAAAAGATACTTAACTCTAACAGGCAAAAAGTAGTAGGCCATTAAAGATATGAGGGTATGAAAGTACCACAATACATTACGTGGTAGTTCTATGCAGTATAAATAGAATGGAGTGATGCTGAGTTTCTCAACACCATCAACTTAAAAGGAGAGTTTCATTTTGGCTCTGAGTAACAGAAGTTTTAGTCAATGGTTACTTGGCTTTTTACACTAGGTCTGTGACGGTATAGTTATGAGAGGAATGCTAACAGATTAGGTCTGTCTCAGGCAATTAAGAAGCAAAAAGAGAAGATAAGCCATCAATCCAATGTCTCCTAGACCATGCCCCCACTGACCTAACTTCCCTCCACTCAACTCTTATGATTCCCAGAAGTGCCACAGTTAGTGACCAAACATGAGCCTTTGAGAGACAGTCAAGATGTATAAAATGTTCACTTTCAATTGGGGAATCTTGAACTTAAAGGCCACAAACTATAAAGAGTGACAAAAGACCACTTAAGGCAAAGATCACTAATACGTAATGGGATAACAAGTAAACAATACCTTATTAGTGAGATCACTGAACAAAAGTTATAAAGGTACAAATAGGACACAAATTACATTAAGCCACGATCAACTGGTATTATCTGTCTACCATTAATTTTATCAGAAAAAAAGAAAACTAATGCAGAGGTTCTACATCATTTCCATTAAGGGAGCCCTTAGAGTCTCAATCTTGTTTGTCGGTTTATTCCAGGTACCCTAGGCCAAGAGAAATGTTTAAGTGGGATCAAACGATGTAAGTATTTATGGCCTACAACTTAGTGTCTATTTGCGCACAATACATCTCAAATCTTGAAATTAAGTAGGATACTACCATATCTGTCATGTCATAATCCATGCTGGTTTTTCAGTAGTAAGGGGTCACTTTTTTTTTTTTTTTTTGCCAGTCCTGGGGCTTGAACTCAAGGCCTGGGCACCGTCCTTGACCTTTCTCAAGGCTAGTGCTCTGCCACTTGAGCCACACCTCTGGCCTTTTCTGTGTATGTGGTACCAAGAAATCAAACCCAGGGCTTTGTGCATACTAGGTAAGCACTCTACCACTATGCCACACTCTCAGCCAGGGATCAATTTTTAGCAGAGCAATCTCTGAAAATTCAGCTTTTCCTAAGACATGACAAAGTAAGAAGAAAGGCAGGCATCTAACAATAACACAGTTATTTTAGCAGAGCATTCTCTGAAAACTCAGCTTTAACAAAGACATGACATTGTAAGAAGAAAGGTAGACATCTAACAATAACACAGTTAACTACTTCAAACTTCAGGTTCCAGCCTGAGTTTAAACTGATGCTAAAGAAAAGGAGAAGGGGGATGGGGGGAAGGTTAGAGGAGCAAAAGAAAGTTATTTGCAAAAAATAACCACAAGAGGGCAGCGCAAGAAAAGATAGGGGCAGCACAGTGGGGCTCAAAGAGAAAACAGGCATCAAATGAAGATGGCTAAGACTTCTATTAAACCCTTTAGCCAGATCAGGATCTAAATGTCCTTTTTCTCTGCAAAAGAGGAAGAATCAGTGGCCACTGGCAAATCAACTTACGCACTGTCATTCTACTTTTCTATAAATTTTCTTTGGATATCCAGCTATGATAGTAGCCAAGACTTCACTTCAGACTTTCAAAGTTAGACATTAACATCCCTTTCTATAATGGCATGTCTTTGTAAAGCTATGTTTTCAGAGACTGCTCTGCCAAAAAGTAACTATTTACTTGTAACAATTAGAATAGATCCAGAAATGAGAGTATGGTGGTATCCAATTTGATCCTAAGGAAGTTTTGTGTGTGTGTGTGTGTGTGTGTGTGTGTGTGTGTGCTGTTTTTTTTTTAATTTGCGGCTTTGTATGCACCTTACTCAATTCTTACAAATAATCTTATAGGAAAGAAAGTAGTAAGAAATAAAACTTAGTGTCGGGAAGACCATCATTCAAATCCAGATCAGACTTCAAAGCCAATTTCCTTTCCTTTTTTGCCTTAAAAGCATCCTGTCTTTCAGCAATAGCTAAGTAGAGAAAAGATATCACATTTTTGTCTCTAAACTGAGAAACTTGTCTCATATCACTAAGGAAAAAGCACTAAAGATGATGAGATATTCCTTAACCAGCCTTTAAAACATGCTATTCCAAGACATTCAAATAGAGCAAAAATAAGCATATGTGCTTATCTGACTGACATACCTCAGCTTTCCAGTACAGGTACTATTAACGCATGTGCTGCACACACACACTCTGCAGGTAACTCCAACAGGTTAAGTTCACATACAAGCAAGTGATTCTCGCCCTTGAAGTGTTTAGGAGACACACAGAGAAAGACAAACTAAAAACTGGTTTTCCATCTTCAGATCTGCTGGATGTTGCATCTGAGTACTTGCAGTAGCCCAACAACTACTCATTTGTACAAACCTATTATGAAACCAAAAGCAATCATCCTTTATTCCTACTTCTGTTTTCCTTTTGCACATTTCTCCTCTCTTCTATGACATACTGAGCACTCCTATCCTTTCACAGAAAAGGAGTTTCCCCTGACAGATTAATAACCACCGGAAAGCAGCAGACTGGGTACATTCAACTGACACAGCAAGCTTAGGCAGATAAAGCCATCCAGGAAGCATTCAATGTTGTAGCAGAAACCCCAGCCCGAGAAAAAAAAAAAAAAAGCACCAGCTAATGTGTTCTTCCAATCGCTATTGCTTGTTACTTGAAAATATAGCGAAATCTCTGGCTTCTTGAGCAGAAAGACTGACGGACATGTTACTTTTCTCTACAAAGCCAGGTTGGTTGTCTTTGTGTTTGTTTTTAAACAGCAGTTCTTAAAAAGACCCAAGAGCAACAATGATACCCTAAAATTATTCTGGCAGACCCCACATAAAAAGTTCTAGCCCTGCCATTTTCTGATCAGCGAGGAAGCTCTTGCTTGTCTTCACACGCATCCACCCTTCCTCCGCACGCTCTCCCCAGCTCCCGCAAGTACCTGACACCCTCGTCTTCGCTGCGGCAAAAATATAAAATAAAATAAAAAAATAGACAGCAGCCACGGGCGCACCCCACTCACGGTTTCGCACACTACCACCCACGATCGCACACCCACCGTCGCAGGAGGGGAGGGAAGGGCTCCTCCTCTTCCCCGTGCCTTTTTCTTGCCTTTTTTTTTTTCTTTTTTAATTTCTGCAGAAGAGTTAACAGCTCACATCTTCCCGTTGGTTGCTTCGGGAACCTGAAAGCAGAAGCCACAGTTTACTATCGTAGAAATCCAAAGGGGGCTCCGAGGAAGAGGAGGAGGAGGGAGGGGGAGGAGGAATAGAATATTTGTTCAACTAGCTAGAAAATGGTTAAGGAAGGGTGGGGAGGGGGTTTTAAAGCTAACTCACGCCCAACAGCAACAGCCAGACCCCGCGTGCTGCCTCCGGGTCTCAGACGAGGCAGCGTGCTGCCTCCGGGTCTCAGACGAGGCAGGCTGGGGAGTTTACGGTCGTTCCCGGGGTGCGGGGAGGGTGGGCACCCCGAGGTGGGCAAGGGGTTGGAGACACAGCCCGCCCCCCTCACCACCCACCATCCACCACCCCCATCCATCCACCCCGAGGTCAGGCAGCGACTACACCCACCGGCGGCCCAGCGCGAAGGCGCCTCCTCCTCCTCCTCCTCCTCCTCCTCCTCCTCCTCTCCTTCCTCCTCCACGACGGCCCCCTTCCCCCCCGAGGTGCGCCGAGGTCTGTGGGAGCCCCGGGACCCGACAGCCGGCCCGAGCGTCCGCCAGGCCGAGCCCTCGGGGAGGAGTGGGGAGGGGGGATCCCGCGAGGGGCTGGGCTCCCCGTCACATCCCTCGGCGGCGAGGACCGGGCCTGTCCGTGCGCCCCGGCGGCGGCGGCGGCGGCAGCGGCAGCGGCGGAGGCGGCGGTGCGCCCGGACTGGAGACTCCACACCCCGAGGGCCCGACGGGGGCCCCCAACGCGGCGGCGCCAAGTCCCGGGAGAGCCGGGCGGCCGCCCAGCCTGTCAACGCCGCGGCCGCTGCTGCCCCCTCTCCGCTCCCCTTCCTCCCTTCTTCCTGCAAGTCCACACCCCTCCCACTGTGGGCAGCCCGTCACCGCCGGCGTCCCCTCCCTCCCTCCGCCCGGTCTCCTCAGACGACTGACGCTGCTGGCGAGCGGGGCGGGAAGGGGGGGGGAAACGAGAGGGCGGGAACCTCCCGGTGGCGCATGCGCGGCGTCGCCCCGCCCTCCGCCACCCCCAGCAGGGCGGGGTTTGGAGCGCGCATGCGCACGTCGTACGCGGCGTGGGGGCGGGAAAAGGGAGTTCGGAGGGGTGATGCGCGAAAATTTCCTGGGAGGGGAGGGGGGTCCAGTTCCCGGGGGGAGTGGCTGGGACTCGCTTGGCTTTGGGGCCCCGCTGGGACGCGGGTGCCCACGCCGTCTCCGGACGGTGCGCGTGCGCGTGCGCGCCTTGGAGGCGGGCTGAGAATGAGTCAGCCGGGCGGGGGGGCGGGGGGGCCTCCTCCCCGCGGGGAGACTTTCCCCTGCCCCGCACCTTGCGCCCTCTCTGCTTCCGTATCCACGTTCGGGGAGTCCCGGAGACCTGCCCTTCCCCGGCCTGGAGCTGCCAACCCAGGGGAAGAAAGTGCAGTGAGGGGGACAGCAACCTCCACCACCCTCCATCATCTCCCCCCCGCCCCCCAGCGGCCGCGTCCATTTCTTTATTCGATTGGTGCGGAGCTCGGCCCTCCTGGAAGCCTCCAAGCGTGCCTTTAAATGAGCAGACGAGCCGAGGGCGTGGTGATCAGTTTAGAAGAATACAGAAATGAAGGGGTGGAACTGGAGAGGGAAGGAAGATGGGCGGTGGGCGGGGGGGGGGGGGGGATTGGTTTAGGTTGGGGGGAAGAAGTTCGGACAGGGGACTGGCAGGGACAAAAGTCCACCAGTTCAAGTACCAGGCCGAATGTGTGGAGCAGTGAAAGGAGGCAGTGGTTCAGTGGTGAGACCAAGACAGCCTGAGAAGCAAGACCCCAGGGAGCTCTGCTTTTTTATTATTCCTGTCCTTTGCTTACCTGAATGCAGAAGTTAAGGGCCCTTATGTCACTCTAGCACATGTGTTAACTAGTCAGGTCCATCTTGTGTTTAATAGTTTCACCCAAGACAGGGTAGGCAAGGAAAAATACAGTAGCAATATATGGAATTGATAAACCCTCTACCCACCCAGAAAGATAAAAGTCATGTGCTCAGTGTCAAATAGAAAGTCAAATAGAAAGTTAAGTCTTTCTTTTTTTACTAAGGAGTTGAAACCAAGGCTAACCTCTGAACGTAGTGCCTTGTTACTTTGCATTACTGTGTCTTTTGAGTTCTTTATGTAATTCTTGGTAGTGGCATAGCTAGTAATTTCCTCCCCAGGGTGAGTTTACCCTTATACTTTGATAATGATAAGGGAGAATTCTGAAGAATTTGACCAAGTCCTTTGTGACATTTATGAAATATGAGAAACAAATGATAACTAGATGGTCATACATTCGACACTCAAAACTGCATATCCTGACTCAAAGATAAAAATTAACTAACTCTAAACTGTAGTGCTATGTATGCAGTGGTATGGCAAGATTCTGTTCTTCCACAATAGTGAAGCATAATAGCAGAGGCAGTTGACTGCCACACCCCAAATCCATAACAGCCACAAGACTTTAACTCAGGAAAGTGTGAGATCAGGTCTTTAATATTTTTTAAAGTTTTTCTCCTACCTTCCTTTCTTACTTTCCTTCCTTCCTCCATCCTTTCTCTTTTTTTTCATTTGTGAAAGCACTATGTAGCAAATACTGACCTGAACTGTACATTTTCCTTATTCAGCTTTTGGCATTACGTCACCTTCAGCTTTAAATCAAAGCACTTAAGAAGGAAGTCCAATCAGACTTTCCGATTCTCTTAAATTCTATTGCTTATGTTCCAATGTTAGTTGCTATATGAGATGAGTCCATTTTGGTTATTGTGCATGAGTTGCAGAAAAAGGGTGAGAACTCACACTCTGTCTCCATAGTTTTTCAGTTTCTTCATCCTTCTAAAGCTCAGAAAAGCCCTGTATTTGATGCCTTAAAAATACTGCCACAAGGCTCTCGTGGCTCATGCCTGCAATCCTAGCTACTCAGGAGGCTGAGATATCCGGATCACAGTTGGAAGCCAGCCCACACGAAAGTCAGAGAGACTCTTATCTCCAATTAACTACCAGAAAACTGGAAGTGGTACTGAGGCTCTAGCCTTGAGCTGAAGAACTCAGGGACAGCACCCAGGCACAGAGTTCGAGCACCATGACTGGCCAATTTTTTTTTTCTTATTAAGCTAAACTTATTAGCATCGGAGCACTTAGGACTGAAATAAGGTGGAATGAATACAACAATAAGTGGGAAAAACATCTTGAGTTGCAAGAAGAAGGTCTGTTTCATAAAAAGACAAATGATCTACAGATTTGGGGTGCCAGCAGCAAGCAAGACTTATATCTGACTTCATCATAACTTGAGATATTATGTAGAACCCACAGGTTGATGAGCTGTCTTTGATGATGATACATATTTTCTACCAGGAGCTTTCCCACACCCACACCTCCCATCAGTTATCATACAACTCACTGATACTTCAGGGTCTTTTTTTCTCACTCAATTTTCTCTGTAAATTAAGTTGTTCATGAATGTTCTGGGTTGTAACTATAATCATTGTTGCCTTTCTTCTCTAACTACATTATGACCAAAGGCAACTCTCATTTGATATTAGAGCATTATACTGGTGCAAGGAATATTGTATATTTCACCCTCAAAATACATAGCAAGATGAGAAAATACTGAAACAGCTCTCAATTTTAACTCCCGACTTTTGCCTACTTCCATACCTGCAAATGTCTGTTTTTCCCAAGACTTTTTTTCTACCCCTTTATTAATATTTCCCCTTGATGGCTGCTTCATAAAGCTTTGAGGCTACATCTATTTATCTCAATATCATAAGATCATGAAAGAGAAAGCAACTAGAATTGAGGGAGCACCTGATTCAGAAGCACCCTAAGAGGGTGACCCTACGTTATGCATATATCCTAATCTGGCTTTTTTTCTGATTAATTCAAAGTGGAGTCTTGCAGAATTTTCTACCATAGCTGGCTTAAAACCCTGATCCACCAGGTTTCAGCCTCTCAGGTAGCTAGAATTACAGGTGTGAGCCATTGGCACTCAGATTGAATTTTATTTTCTTAATAAATAACCTCTTCATCATTCTGGTAATTGAACAAACTGTGAAATGTTTCAAAGTTCATTAAATCAAAGTCTTAGAGTCATGCATGCAAAATACCTTTTATTGAACTTCAATCCATCTATGATGAGTTAACATTTAATAACAGTCTTTGGGGTTTTTTCCAAAAAGGTATTTCGAAGTACTACCTGTAGCTGTGACTATGACCTTATTCAGAAATAGGGTATTTACAGATGTAGTTGAGTTAAAATTAAATCATTGGAGTGGATCCTAATTCATGAGTCATGTCCTTACAAGGAGAAAAGACAGACATGCTGTTGAATGGAGACAGAGATTGAGTGATGGATCTACCACCATAAAGGATGCTTGGGATTGACAAAACCTAGACAATAAAGCAATCCTCTCACTTACCCTTTGGCTTCCTAGGAAACAGAGCCCTGCTAAAACCTTTATTTGGGAAGCCCAGCCTCCAGAACTGTGAAAAAATAAATTTCTGTTTGTTTAAAACACGTAAATAATATTTACGATTTTGTTTGAAACTAACATGTCATTCTGCATTCCTGACCAACCTCTGTCTGACACACTTAAATATTTCCTCCCACTTTCTGGTAGGGATAAACCTGTTCCTTTGTCTTCTACTTCTGGATAATGGGACTTCTGTTTAATGGTTTTCTTATTTGCTTGCTGTCACCTTCACCTGTTGCAGAGTAAGCATGAAATGATGTAATAGTCATAAGGCAATCTCTTTTGGCTAACTACTCCAAGGGCTACAAAAGTTTTATATCATGTGCTTTTCTCATAGATGCCACTTCAGTTCTTTCTCTACTCACAGGAAATGTGCTGAGAATCAGCAGTATTACAATATTAGCAGTTTTAGTAAGAATGATGACTTGGGGAAATATTTTTAAATTGAATTATTGGAACAGACATAATTTAAACCCCATGCAAACTTCATTGTTGTATATTTCCACTCTCTATTATCCATATTATAGTGTTTTCAAATATTTTGATTTTTTTCCTTTTGGTTTAATTTCCCAAGAGAACATTAATACATACTAATTATGAAAATTCCAAACAATTTGGACAATGTACATAAAGTATAAATTCCTCTTGACCTTCTAGTCCTTCCCCTCTTTACTTTTCAGAATCATGCACCCATAGCCTTGTGAACTATAGCCTTTTACACTTTTTCCAATGCATTTTCCTACCTATTTTCTGGAGGTGCAATTTTGAGTTCTGTAAACAAGATGAATAAATCTGTGCAGGTCTTTCTGTTGCCTTTTGTTTCTTTCACTTAATATCTTGAGAAATTCATACCAAGGGTTTTGTTTTATGTAATTATAAAACAAAAACAGTTCTAATATTCTCATTATGCCTGGTCATTGTCTATGAGGAGCTTATGTGTGGGGTGTAAGAGGAGAAGGCATTCGATGTAAATTCTGCTACAGAACAAAAGTGAGACCAACTGAAGACAGTTGGCCTCCTATGAACCAATATGGCGGGTTTCTCCGAGCAAAGGCCCTTTATGGCAACCAAAGTATAACAGAAGATAGGTTACAGGGGCAAAAGAGTAACAGCTATTATTGTTGTTGTTGTTGTTGTTTCCTTGTTGCATAGAATGCAAAGTCAGCTGGGCATGGTGGCTCATGCCTGTAATCCTAGCTACTCAAGAGGCTGAGATCTGAGGCTCAAGGTTGAAAGCCAGCCTGGGCACAAAAGGACCTAAGGCTCTTATCTCCAGTTAACCTCTAGAAAATGGGAAGTGGGGCTTGAGGCAAAAGTATGGTGGTAGCCTTGAGTTGAAGAGCTCAGGGACAGCGGCCAGGCTGAGTTCAAGCCCCATGACCCACAAAAAAAGAAGAAGAGAGAGAGAGAGAGAGAGAGAGAGAGAGAGAGAGAGAGAGAGAGAGAGAGAGAGAGAGAGAGAGAGAGAGAGAGAGAAGATTACCACCTGCAAGGTGGGTGGTATGTAGAACTGTTGGAGTTGGAAAATAAAAGTGGGAACAAGGGAAAGTTTTCCAGAGGAGGAGGATTAAAGGAGCAAGGATGTGTTGTTTGACTACCAGGCAGAAGTAAAAGCCCATTAGATGTCAAGAATTTGAAGTGAAACTCAGCAATAGCAGGACTGTGGGTTTGTCG
Organism: Megascapheus bottae; assembly: GCF_031878675.1. NCBI lineage: Eukaryota > Metazoa > Chordata > Mammalia > Rodentia > Geomyidae > Megascapheus > Megascapheus bottae. The sequence continues at coordinate 28,969,906 of NC_143511.1, read as the reverse complement.
CCACCCACACTCAGCTGCACAAGCCAAAACTCAGAACAAAGAGAGTTTAATGAAAGCAAGGTTGGAATTTACCCATGTGTGTAAGAGGAAGTGTGAAAAAGAGTAAAAGTTGAGGATATGTGTAAATGAGTCTTATTTTTAAAACTTTTTACCATAAGATTTCCAATTTTGGATTTTATTTGAACATCTAGATGGAGAGAGAGAGAGACAGACAGAGAGAGAGACAGACAGAGAGAGAGAGAGATCTTGGGGATGATATCCAAGTCTAAATAAAATCCATCTATGTTTCATATACATCTTCTACATATAACCTGAAAACTTTTTCTAGCAATATTTTTAGTGTGGTTATGTTTTAATTACACATATCACACATTAAGTCCAATATGGGGACTTTGCAGTGGTAGCAATCACATATGTGTTGAAAGAGTTTCAGATTTGGGAGCATATTGAGTTTTGGGTTTCCAGGTAAGATTTTCAACAGTAGATATGGAACTACACATGGCAATAAACTTGCAGGCAAGTGTGGCTTCCAGATTGCACACCACATTCCCTCCATCCCCAACAGGTCTCTACTCTTAATATCAAGTTGCACTTTGGAGAATCATCCTCAACTAACCTTGTCTGTATTTTGCAACCAGAGGGTTTTCCTCTTACATTGTACCCATATTGTGCTTTGTGGTTCGTAATTACAAGTATTTCTTATATTTATTTTTTAAATGGCATTTAAGTTTTTCTTTTTCATCCTTGTTGCATTTGGGATAGTTTCTGAGATGAGAGGAACTACCTTCTACTCTTCTGGTTTGTAGTTATTAGTGTTGTTTTTGTTAATATTGTTTTGAAGCTTGTATTTCAGTATGTATTCCCTCTTCACTGTACTGTAATAGTTCTTGAAAATCTAGGATGCGTAGAGAGATTTTTGTCTCAAAAAAAATGTTGAAGAAAGCATCTACTTGTATTTGGACCATTGTTTGGAATGATTATCTTGACTAGATCATGGAGGTGGGACAAAGCCAGGCTTTTCCTCTCCATTTCTTGTTACCATGGACAACAAAAGCTCACCAGAGCTGGGGTGTAGGTTGGACAATTTAAGTAGAAGATGGAAAAAATAAACACATTGTATTTAGTGTAGTAATAGTATTCGTGAGAAGTGCAGGATGAGAAAGAAACCTCAGGGACTAACCTAGGTGTAAGACAAAGTAAGACAAAATTTATAATTGTTCAGCCAATTCCACATAGATTAGTCAATTTCATACATTGGACATAGAGGGATGATTCTACAGAAGGTCTAAGGGGGACAGTCTATGTGAAAAGATACTGTCAGTTTCTCCCAGGAAAATTACATTGGAAGCCAAATGGCCTATTAGGTATTCTATTTTCATCTGAACTCAATATTTAATGGTGTGCCTTTTTGTTAAGACTTTTTTTTGGTGATATCTGAGGTTGGAATCAGTCCTTATGCTTGCTCAATTTGTTTGTCCAGCTAGCATTTGTCCACTTAAGCCACACCTCCAGTCTTACTAGAGGGCCTTTAGAAGTCCTGGTGAAGATTATTGGATAGTTAAAGACAATACTTTCTACCCACAAAACACTACCTGCCAGTGCTAGGGTATGATAGATGGGAAGTCTCTGTGTAGTAAGATATCCACACCATATGGCTGAGTAAAGCACCTGATTACAGAGCAGCCTGTTTAATATAATCTCACACACACAAAAAAAAAAACAAGGAAAGAAACCAAATGATCATAACTCATGTCTGTATTTTTAGCAACTCAAGAGGCTGAGATCTGAGTTCTTGATTAGAAGCCAGCTGGAGCAGCAGGAAAGTCTGTGAGACTCTAAGCTCCAGTTCACACACACACACACAAAACTGAGCTCGGAATGAAACTGTATGTGTATGTATATGTATATGTATATATATATATATATGAAGAAAGTTTTAAAGTATTTCTATGACATGATGAAAATAGTAATTATTCTTGGATGATAAAATTATAGGTGATTTAGTTTCTACATTCTGTTTTTGTGTGGTTTTTCTGAATTTTGGCATAACTATAATATATTTATTTGGAGGTAGAAAAAAACTAGTTTCCTGTTAATTCTGAATAATTAATCATGAATAGATTAACCTATTCATAATTAATCTATTCATGATTAGTTAATCATGAATGACTTAATTATGCTGTGATCACAGGCCTAGCATGTACTAAAGATTCATAATTAAACTTGACTTGGGTTTCTGAGTTTAAAAACTTCAATCCAGTTGAATTCCACTGAATAGGTTTTTTGAATTACAGGAGTTTGGAAATCTAATGGTTGTTTAGAAACAGGGTAAAAATCTTCCCCATCAGATGAAAATTGTAAACAGTATCATAAATCTTTCAGATCTGTTATGTTTGTTTTACAAAATGGATTTTGAAGCCACTCGATGGCTCACATCTGTAATCCTAGCTACTCAGGAGGCTGAGATCTGAGGATCAAGGTTCAAAGCCAGCCTGGGTACAAAAGGACCTGAGACTCTTATCTCCAGTTAACCTCTAGAAAACTGTGAAGTGGGGCTTGGCTCAGGGATAGGGTGGTAGCCTTGAGCTGAAGAGCTCAGGAAATGCGCCCAGGCCCAGGGGTAAGGTGGTAGCCTTGAGTGAAGAGCTCAGGGACGGCACCCAGGCCTGAATTCACGTCCCATGACCCACAAAAAAAAAAATGCATTTTGAAGTTGAAAATAAAGGTCTGCACTGCTGAAATTTGAAAACATGGCCTTACCTGTGAACCAGGTGCCATTTTATGGTGTTTAGAGTTAATGTGGATTCTGCACACCATCAATCAACTCAACATCTACTAGAAATGCAGAATTCAATGCCATTCTCATTAAAATAGAATTTGCATTTTAAAGACCTCAAGGTACTCATATGCACAGTTATGTTTAAGAAGCATGAATGTAATTCATTCATAGCAGTATATTTCTATTAGATTCAAAAACAAGTGAAGGCATAAATTCCAATGGCTCTTAAACTTGTCTACATGTCATAATTAGCTGGGTAGTAAAAATGATGTATGGGCCTCACATCTATCATTAAGACCCTTATTGTTAATTGATCTGAGATGTAGCCTGGGAATTTGGGTACATTAACTTTGCTGGATGATTTTAATATGTGGTTGCATATGAGATCAGTTGAGGCACTTTTTCAAAAATATCGATACTGAGTCAGGGATAGGGCTATGGACCTGTAATCTTTGCTGTTTGTGAGACAGAAACAAGAAGATTATAAAGTTCCAGGCTAGCCTGGGCAAAGGTATCAAGCAAGACCCTGTCTCAAAAACAAACTAAGGGGGCTGGGAGCTTGGCCTAGTGGTAGAGTGCTTACTTTGAGAAAGCCCAAGGACAGTGCCCAGACCCTGAGTTCAAGCCCCAAGATTGGCAATAAGTAAATAAATAAATAATGTTAATACAATGAAATCATTCTAATAATGGATTTCTCAAACCATGTCCTATTATTAACTGGCACATGACTATACAATGATGTATATAAATTGATGTTGGGGTTTTTTTTAGTCAGTTGTGGGACTTGAACTCTGGGCCTGGGTGTTATCCCTGAGCTCATCAGTTCAAGGCTACCACCCTTTCCCTTGAGCTACAGCACCAGTTCTGGTTTTCTGGTGATTAATTGGAAATAAGAGTCTCACAGACTTTAATGCCTGGACTGACTTTGAACCTTGATCCTCAGATCTCAGCCTCCTGAGTATCTAGGATTATAGGCATAAGCTACTGCGTCTGGCTTGAAGTAGATTTTTGTAATTATTTGTTGGTTGGTTGGTTTGATTTGCTAGACAAGAGAAGAATATCACTTTATCTTTCACTTTGAAGAGAGGGAGCCAGGAAGTTGGCTGGCAAGCTGCTTATCAAGTGTTATCACCAAGGGGAATCAAGTCTATTATCTTCAATACAAAGACAAACATTATTCAAGTAAAAGATCGTGTTTCTGTGCTATGGTTCTTCAGTATGTGAACAAGTAAATTTTTAACAAGGATGAGGGAATAAAAATAGTGGGTACCTGAACTGTTTCATGAATGACTGCTGACATTGTTGCTATATTTATAAAGGCACATTGAAATTTTTATGTTCAATTTATAAAGTATGTTGAAAAACTAAGGTTATTATACAAATTTGATGGGATTGTATTAAGACATTTTGCTCTTGATTTATGTTAAATATTAGACTTTAGAAAATAATAATTTGGGCTAGGAGTTTGGCCTAGTAGTAGAGTGCTCGCCTAGCATACACGAAGCTCTGGGTTTGATTCCTTGATACCACATACACAGAAAATGCCAGAAATGGCCAGAAGTGGCAGAGTTCTAGCCTTGATGAAAAAATGTCCAAGGACAATGCCTAGGCCCTGAGTTCTAGTTCAAAGAAAAAAGAAAAGAAAACAATAAATTTTACTTGCGTGCATTTTTTTCAAACATTTAGTTAGATCTTCTATTGTAAAAATGATTCATTTAGCTTGCTTAATTACCCTAATTTTGCAGCTTTAATAAAAGGGGTACAAGGACCTTTCCTCATTTGACTAGATCCAGAGTGCCAAGTAAAGATAATATGGAGGGAAAATGAGCTTCATTCACTTATTAGGGATGCTAGTTAATCCAAATGTAGAACCTCATTTTCCTTTGGAACAGGCATCTGGATACTCTGCTTCAACCAAAAATTACATTTCAAGAAGGAAGTTTAAACGCATTCTTCAACCTCCTGGTCAATCAATTCAGACAAAGCAAGATTAGAGTTTATGAAATCAGAGTAACTTTTTCTCAATTTTTGAGAAATTTCAACCAAATTTCAACCAAAATCTTACAAGTTTTGAAGAAACTTCTCCACTAATTTAAAAAGCAATCACAAAAACACAAACAAAATTCCCTAACCAGCTTTCCTTGAATTGATTACTTGTGTCTTTTCCCCTCTGAGCTATCCATTCTATTGGCCTAGAGTTTAAGTTGTTGTTCTCATGTAAACAATCTAACTTTGCTGTTGATTTGAATACTAAACCACAGAAATATAAAAATAAAAGAATTTGGGGCAGGAGTTTGGCCTAGTGGTAGAGTGCTTGCCTAGCATGCACAAAGACCCTGGTTTGATTCCTCGGTACCACAACATAGAAAAAAGCTGAAGTGGTGCTGAGGCTCAAGTAGTAGAGCTCTAGCCTTGAGAAAGTCCAAGGACAGTGCTCAGGCCCTGAGCTCAAGCCCAGGACTGGCAAAAAATAAATAAATAAATAAAAATCTCCAATTACTTCTTGACTCAACACACAGATTAGTCAAAACCAACATCTTACATTAAAATAAGATACTGCATACTCTTTAAAAGAAACATATAGTTACTGAAATTTTTTATTATATTTCATTTTTCCAGTTGGAAAAACAGGATCTTGGTTCATATGTACAAATGTCCCTTATTCTTTAAGCCAGCTGGTATTTCTTTTAAATTATTTAAATTAATCTGTGTTTGTATGTTAGATTGGGTCATTGATTCCGATTCATCACTTTTCATGAGTGTTATTTTCCTTTCCAATTGATATACAGAATTCTGTACTTGACTTGCTTTGGCCAATGAAAGATAGCAGATGTAGGTACAAGCCTTACATAAGTAGCTCTAATTAGCTTATGGTTGATGATCAAGAAGAACCACATATCACAGGTAGCTAATGGGACTGGAAAAGGTAAAGGAGACCAAACAGAAACTAAAAACACTGATTTAAATCTAGTTTCCTATAACAGGAGCAGAGCTATCCCAACTCACCCATAGATCCACCCTCAGTGCAAATAAGTGCATAGTTTGGGGAGCTGCCATGCTTTAGAATTCATTATTACTGAGCATTAGTGCAACAACAACTGACTAATACATGATATATTTCCCTTTTGTTTGTTGGCATACGTAAGTCTGAACAGTGGCTGGCAGTGTCATGACTTTAGATTAACCCTCAGTCCCACAATAACCAGTGCATCCTACTAATTTCAATGAGGGATGCCCCCAGACCAAAAAAAAAAAATGAGATAATTTTCTCATAATGAAGTCTGGGAGGCAATGAAATAAAAGGAAAATGTATTAAAATTGTAACGCTGTAAGAGCCTAAAAGAAAGAGCTGGAGTGAGGAAATCGGCCAAAAACAACAGTACATGATAGATCAAATTCCATTTGAACAAATACCACTCAGACTGGGTAATCCAAGGGCAAAAGTAGGAAAAATGAGAAATGAGACATAAGCTATTTGGTGAAGAAGCAACAAAGATAGTAGTTGGGAGAAGTGGACGGGTGATCTCTAAAGTCCTTTCAATCTTATTTTCCCTTAAGCAGCCAGACTTTGGACCCCAAATTCTTGATTCTGGAAATAGAGAACTACTTTTTTTCTGTGGGGAGAGCTGCCTTTGTTCAAATTTTGAAATAGTCAAGTTTATCTTTAGCATCTTCTCCACTTCCCTTTCTATACTTTTGCCTGCCATCTCTTGCAGACCTCAGTGGCCCCATACTCTAAGGACTGGACTTAGCTTGCAAGTAGTATGACCCTTGCTCCCCTGCTTCTTTTCTGGCTGCCCATTTTAAATCCCCTCTTCCTCAAATATACCTAGTCTCAGATAGGTCTTGAGAGGAAAGGAAACTGGAACAGTTCGTTGTAAAAGGGAATAACTGATACCTCCATAAATTTCAAAGCTAGGTATAAACTTTGAGGATATGATACTTTAAAAACCAGTGACATCTTGAACAACAGTATGTGATTTGCTAAATTCCAATTAATAGACTCTGTACCTTTCCATTCATTCTTCAATGGTGATCTTGAATGAATTACTACGGCACCTTGTGTTTCCATATTCTCATATGTAAATGAGGAAGATATGTGAAAAAGACAACTTAATAATTACAAGAATCTTCTTAGTAGAACACTTGACATATAGATTGTGACTGTCTCCTTTACAGTCCCTCCCTTGAAGGTATAAATAAGGATTTGCAGTTTTCTTTTTTCTGTCTCCACTGCAGTATACATAGCATTGTGTCCCATTCCTTGTTTCAAAAGGCAAACATCTAAGTCAGAGTCTAAATAGCTGAGACCCTTATTTATGTAAAGTAGGATCTAGCTGCCTCCATTATCTTTTTTTAACATTATCTAGAACCAGTACATACTTTTATTTTTGCATATCCCCTTCTCATTCCCTTGTGTTCACTTAAGTTTTATTTGGTCAGAAGTTGACTGAAGATCCAGCTAATTTATTTTCAATGTCTCTCATTTTCTAATTTGTATATTTAAGGTGACAGGTTCCTGCTGGATAGCACATTGATTGTAACCCACAGATTTCCTAAAGCAGTGCTTTTGTTCATCCATCTTTACATGCTTTATCATTTCCACTTGATTTTAACCCAACAACTGTTTACTAGTATGTTTTTAAATTTGTTGCATGTATGATCTTTTTTGTTTTGTTTTGTTTTCGTTGATTGTGGGGCTTGAACTCTGGACTGAGCTCTTCAGTAAAAGGCTAATGCTTTACCACTTGAGCCACAGCGCCACTTGCAGTTTTCTGGAGGATAATTGGAGATAAGAGTCTCATAGACTTTAGTGCCTGGGCTGGCTTCAAACTGGGATCCTCAGATCTCAGGCTCCTGAGTAGCTAGGATTACAGATGTGAGTGAGCCACCGGTGTCCAGCCTTGCACATATGATCTTAAGGGAAATATTATTGATTTGTTACTTATGAGTAACCTGTTAGTCTTTGTTTTTCTTTCCCACCCTCCTTCCTTCCTTCCTTCCCTCCTTCCTTCCTTCCCTCTCTCTCTCCCTCCCTCCCTCCTTGTTTCCTTCCTTCCTTCCTTCCTTCCTTCCTTCCTTCCTTCCTTCCTTTCTTCCTTCCTTCCTTCCTTCCTTCCCTCCTTCCTTCCTTTCTTTTTTCTTCCTTTCTTTCTTAGAGATTCAGCTCAGGGCTCCAAGTTTGCTAGGCAAACTTGAGTTACACCCCTCAGACCTTTGGTTTTTATTTGTTTTTGAGATAGAGTCTTGGTGCCTTTGCTCAGACTAGCTTTGAAATTTCTGTCCTCTTGCCCCTGCCTCCTGAATATCCAGGATTACAGATGTGTGTCATTGCTCCTAGTTGAATATAATATTATAATAAATAAATGTAATGTGTTAGCCAATCAACAACCAGCAGCCATCTAATGGCTGATCTGTAGCCTTTGATCTGTATGTCATACGTGATGCTCACACTCAAAAGTTTACATGAAGTTTAAGCAGCTGTATGTGAAAAGATAATCATCAAATATCTTTTAAAATACATAATCCAATGTAGTCCTTTCAGTAAAACCACAGCTACAGTATTTAAGTAATTCTGAAAGAACAAACTAATTATGGTCGCTCCATGTAGTGAATAAAGATGGAAAAATAAAGAAGCTCCAAACAGAAAAGTGGAGAGAGAGAGAGAGAGAGAGAGAGAGAGAGAGAGAGAGAGAGAGAGAGAGAGAGAGAGAGAGAGAGAGAGAGGATCTGTAGCATCTTTGCAGGTATAATTTTACACCGTATGCCAAAATTTGGCAGTATCTTATTAGTGGTTCTAGCCAGGGAAGTTTACTTACACAACATTTGCTATTTTGATTGATAGCTGCATCTGGAAATTTTCTGCTGATTGCGGGTCACAAGATTGCCTTATCTTAGTGAGATAGCAGAACATCTTCTCTAACAGGGCAAACTGTTTACTTACTTTTTTTTTTTTTTTTGCCAGTCCTGGGCTTGGGCTCAGGGCCTGAGCATGGTCCCTGGATTTTCTCAAGGCTAGGGCTCTACCACTTGAGCCACAGCACCACTTCTGGCTTTTTTCTATGTATGTGGTACCGAGAAATAGAACCCGGATCTTCGTGCATGCTAGGCAAGCACTCTACCACTAGGCCAAACTCCCGGCCCTGTTAACTTATTTTTAAAAGTTCTCTTTTTCTATCTCAATTCTTAGAGTCCAAGTTCTAACAATATAAAAGTTACTATCATAGTCCACTACGTTGCATTTGGGTATATTATTATTATTATTATTATTGGTACTGGGGTTTGAACTCAGTATTTGGAATTGGCTTGAGTATTGGCTCAGTATTTGGAATTGCCAAATACTAGCTTTTATTATTGTTTTTAATACGGCTTCACATTTTTTTTTCCTCCATGCTAGCCTGGACCATGATCCTTCTGTTTATGCTTCCTGCATAGCTAGGATGCCTGATAGATACCACCATGCCCTAGTTCTTTTTGTTTGTTTCTGTTGCTACAGAATCTCACAAACTTTTCCTGGGTCCGGCCTCAAATCCCAATCTTCCCTACCTTAATCTCCCAAATACCTTAGATTACAGGAACATGCCATCATAGCTGGCTTACTCCTGGGTCTTCTAAGGTAAAAGGTTGATCTTGTTTCCTAAGGACTGGGGGTTTCCTGAGATATGGGGTTAACATAGGGACAATTCAGTAAAAACAATTAGCCACCTTATATTTTAAGTGGGTATTTTTAATCAAGATTATACGTACTTGCTAGTTACTGTGTCATAATTCTTCTATCCATGTGTATATTTACAATTGTTATCCACAATAGCAGCAGATGGGTATTCTTAGTTGTTGTTTGTACTGATTTCATTTTCTTTGGAAATCTGTCCACTTATGGGGTAACTGCGTCTTTTGTGCTTCATTTCTGAGTCTCCACACTCTTTCCCATAATAGCTGTGGCATTTAGCTTTTATAAGTTTACCAAGGGTTCCCTTTTCCTACATCCTTATCAGCACCTGTCATTTAAAAAAATTTTTTTCATTGAAATGAGATGATGGTTTTTGTGGTTTAAATTTGCATTTGAGTTTTTTTGGTTTTTTGCTTTGTTTTGGTTTTAGTTTTGGGGGGTTTTTGTTTTTTGTTGTTGTTGTTTTTTTGGCTTGTCAGTCATGGGTCTTGAACTCTGGGCTTAGGCATTATCCCTGAGCTCTTCAGCTCAGAGCTACTGACCTACCCCTTGAGTCACAGCCCCACTTCCAGTTTTCTAGTGGTTAATTGGAGATAACAGTCTCACGACTTTAGTGCCCAGGCTGGCTTTGAGCCACAATCCTCAGATCTCAGGCTCCTGAATAGCTAGGATTACAGGTGTGAGCCACCTTACCCTGCTAAATTTGCATTTTTCTGATGGTTAATGTTATTGAATGTTTTCTATGAAAAGAAAGATACAGAAATATCTTCTCTTTTCCATGTCTTTTTGTTTTGTTTTATTTTTCTATTTGTTTTGTTTTGGTGCCAGTCCTGGGGCTTGAACTCTGGGCTTGGGTGCTGTACCTGATCTTTTGCTCAAAGCTAGCATTCTATCACTTGAGTCACAACTTCATTTCCAGCTTTTTGATGGTTAATTAAAGAGAAAAGACTTTACTGCATGGGCTGACTTCAAATAATAGTCTTCAGGTCTCAGCCTCATAAATAGCTAGGATTAAGGTGTGAGCCACCAGCACCCAGCTTATCATTGGAATTTTGATATGTTGCATTGAATCTGTAGATTATTTTGTATAGTATCAATATTTTAACATTATTGACTTTTTTCCAGTCCATGAACATGATGTGTTTCTATTTTTGGTATTCTCCTCAATATCTTTCAGGCATGAGCCACCAGTGCAGGGCAAAGTGATTTTTTAAGTATCTATTGAGATCATCATATTTTTATTGTGTTCCCTGTCCTTTTGATTTGGTATAACACATTTATTGGTAGGTTGAACTATCTTTGCATTCCTGAGAAGAATCTTTCTTGATCTTTTCCACATGCTATTAAATTCAGTTTGCTAATGTTTTGTTCATGACATTTTTTGATATGTGTTAGTACTGATATTAGGACTCAAACTCAGGGCCTTGTACTCTCTTACTTTGCTTTCTTGTTCATGACTGGTATTCTACCGCTGGAGCCAGGCCTCTAGCCCAGCTTTTTGTTGGTTAATTTGGAGATGGAGTGTCAAAGACTTTTCTGCCCGGACTGGCTTCAAACTCTGATCCTCCTGTTTTGAACTTCCTAAGTACAAGAGTGAGCCACCAGTGCCCTGCTTGTTGAGGATTCTTGAATCTAAGCTATTGGCCTGTAGCCTTTATTGTTCTTTCCTTATCTGATTTTGGCATCATCGTGGTAGTTTGTCTTGTAGAATAAATTTGGAAGAATTCTTTCTTCTTCAGTATTTTAAAGAAATTTCAGAAGCATGAGTATTAGTTCTTCTTTGAATGTGTGGTAAAATTCAGCAATGAAGTCATCTAGGCCTAGACTTTTCTTTGATAGGATCCCTTTTATAAAATAACTGTTTTTATCTCATTACTTGTTATTAGTCTAAATTTGACATTTCTTCATGGATCCTAACAAGGTATATGTATCCAGGAATTTGTCAATTTCTTGTAAGTTATCAAATTTGTTGTCATATAGTCAATGAAATTTGTCTTTTAAATTTTGCATTTCTGTGGTGTAAGTTCTAACTTCTTTATTCAGTTCTGATTTTGATTATTTTTATTAGTCTGGATAAGAATTTACCAATTTTATTATTATTTTGAAAAAACATCTCAGTAGTTATATTAGTTACATACTTTGCTCTATTTCATTTAATTCTGTTCTTATCTTTATTATTTCTTTCCTTTTATTCTATTTATTTTTCTAATGTCACAGTACCATCCAAGACAGGTATTATAAGCAGGTAGAGTAAAATAGATCTATTACCTTATATGATTTAAGGGCTATCAGAAAGGCTCTTCAGTCTCTCAAACTGCCCACACATTTTGATAACAGTATCTTTTCTCCATTTTGTAATTAGTACCATTACAGCCAATCCCTAAGTTACACGTCTTTTTTTTTTAATCTAGAATTACATTTCAAAGACTATACTTACTTACACATTTTGGTGAGATTATCCTTCTTCCATTCTGCAATTAGTACCATTACAGCCAATCCCTAAATTATCTGTCTTTTTTTAAACCTAGAATTACACTTCAAAGACTACACTTTCAGAGATCATTTCTGTGGCTTATTACTAAAATTATATGTCAGTGGTTCCAGAATTATCTTTAGAAAACCTTTGTTACAAAGTCCAAATCTGGAAACTAAGATGGCTTTGAAGTCCCCTCTCACCACCCAAGCCAAAGACCCCTTTTTAAGGCATTAAAGACTAGCCAGGCCCTGGTAGCTCATGAAATTAAGACCAAGATGATCTTCATTTGAAAGCATCTCAAGCAGAGAAGGCAATGACACTCCAATTTCAATTAATCGGCAAAAAAAATAGGGAGGGTTAGAGGCACTGCTCAAGTAGTAGATCACCAGCTATTAGCAAGTAAGCTGCTGAGTGTGATGCTCCTGAGTTCAATAGAAAAAGAAAAAGAAAACATTAAAGCCCAGTGTGGTGAAGATGACAGAAAATGTAAATAAGGCTAGATCTGTCTGTCTCCCCCCCTCCCCTCTTCACACACTGCCCCTTTCCTGAATTCTCCTTCTGGCCACTAATATCTTCATTCTCATTCTCATTGATCACACTCCTTTTTTTTTTTTCCTGTCAGTCCCAGGGCTTGAAATTAGGGGCTGGTCACTGTCCCTGAGCATGTTTGGCTTACTAGCACTCTACCACTTGAGCTTTTTTTGTGTGTGCGGTACTGAGGAATGGAACCCAGGGCAGGTCTTCATGCATGCTAGGAAAACACTCTACTATTGGGCCACATTCCCAGTCTCTTGACCTTATTCTTTGAGCACAGTTCTTTTTGAACAAGAAGTCAAAAGTATATTTACACTAAAGTATAGGTGAAATCATTTACTATAAATTTTAAATGATTACATCTTCGATCAGTATATATATATATATATATATATATATATATAATAGAGGGAAAGTTTAGGCAAAAAGAAAAAATTTAGACATAGTAAATAAATGCAAAAATATTCAGGGACTCCAAATTCACTTAGCCTATAGAAGTGGTAGCAGTACTGAGGGGCTCCTGAAAGGAGACTGTTTCACAAGGAAAACAAGATTATTCATCTGTTTTTTTCAATAAGCATTTGTTGAGCACTTGATATGATCAACAAAAACCTTTATTACCTGATCTTCTGGATCAGGTAAGGGTAGACACATATGAATGCATATGATACAGAGGCACATATAGTACAATGTGGAAAAGAGGGGAGAAACTTTGGTGAGGATAATAGGGAAGAATCCAGAGGTTTCAGCACAGACAAGTTGAGAATAGAATTAAGTTCCTGGCCAGGAGCAAGGCTAGTGGTAGAGTGCTTACCTAGCATGCTCGAAGCCCTAGGTTTGATTCCTCAGTACCACATACACAGAAAAAGCCTAAAGTAGTGATGTAGCTCAAATGGTAGAGTGCTAGCCTTGAGAAAGCCCAAGTCCCAGGATTGGCCAAAAAAGAATTTGCCAGGCATTGTAGCTCATTCCTGTAATCCTAGCTACTCAGAGGCTGAGATCTGAGGATCAAGGTTCAAAGCCAGCTCCGTCACAAAAGGACCTGAGACTCTTTTCTCCACTAACCTCTAGAAAATGGGAAGTGGGGCTTTGTTCAAGGGCAGTAGCCTAGAGCTGAAGAGCTCAGGGACAATGCCCAGGCCAGGGGTAGGGCAGTAGCCTTGAGCTGAAGAGCTCGGGACAGCGAGTTCAAGCCCCATGACCTACCCCCCCCAAAAAAAAATAGAATTTAAGTTCCTGACATCCATTTTCCTAAAATATGTTAAAAAAAAAAGGGTGACATGGTCCAAAAAGAAATATACTCTTTACCTAATTTGTGTACATCACCTTTATAATAAAAACAAAATTTTTTTTAAAAAAAGAAAGTAAAAAAAAAAGCAGAATATTTCCTATTTTACTAACTGTCCCTCCAAAACCAAGATTTGAGCACAAAATTCTCTTGACTATTAACTCTAAACATAAAGGCTGAAATTATACCTATGTAACATATACCTCATATATAAGAAGACATATGAGCTGGGAGTGTGGCCTAGCAGTAGAGTGCTTACCTAGAATGCCTGAAGCCCTTGGTTCGATTCCTTGGTACCACATATACAGAAAAAGCCTAAAGTAGTGCTGTAGCTCAAATGGTAGAGTGCTAGCCTTGAGAAAGCTCAAGGCCAGTGCCCAGGCCCCGAATTTAAGCCCCAGAACTGGCAAAAAAAAAAAAAAAAAAGAATGTATACGATATATATCGTATATATTACATAATAGTTCGTTCGCACCTGCATTCCTAGCTACTATAAAGGCTGAGATCTGAGGATAGCAATTCAAAGCCAACCCAGGCAGGAAAGTATATATTCTTACTTCAAATTAACCACCAAAAGCCAGAAGTTGAGCTGCGGCTAACATGATATAGTGCCAAACCTAAGGAATAAATCTAAATGACAGCTCGCAGGCTCTGAGTTCAAGCCCCAGTACTGGCACATACGTGAACATGCATACATACACACACACACACACACACACACACACACACACACACACAGTAAATTTAAGATACTAGCATAAACTACTTATGCAATTTTAAGGGAACTGAAAACTCAAGAACTATTTTTCTTGAGTAATTATTCTGAATATCTAAATAAAATAAGACTAAATAAATAAATAAATAAAATAAGACTTCAACTTTTGAGGCTTGGCTCTGTTGTGACTAATGTTATTTATGCTGTTGCTGTTGTTTCTCAGCTTTTATTTCTTTCTGTTTCATTTCCCAGAAATAAAACTGTTTTTATTTTATTATTTCCACTTTCCAAATTAGATTATGTACTGAGTCATCTTCAATCTGTGCCTTAGGATGAAAGCATCCCACCCTTCTGACCTTCAGATATCAGAAGTCAAACGGAGCCATCCACCCCGGCTTCTTGGTTTGTGTCTCTGTATTTTGACAGTATAACTGGGTCCTTCTTTAGACAGCATGAAGAACTTTCAACATTATGGGGACAGATGCAGCTTCCATTTCCTGCCTCTTGTAAATCTACGGGGAAATCAAAGACTGTCAAAGTTTAGGGGGGAAAAAAAAACTAAATTCTTAGGTCATAAAAAGAATTGCCCAAGCTGTGAGCCCTTCTCTAAATTTCTAGGGCATTCTCTTTGAGTACTCCAGTACAGGGGTATCCTAAAGATAAAGGCTTGGACTAAATGGAAGAGATACATCACATAACAGGTCGAGGGTGTAGGTGATCAATGCAGTAGTACCTTCCAAGTCTAAGAGTCTAGAAAATTACCTTCTTTAAGCCATAACTTCATGGACCTTCCCTGTGCCTGACAAATTCTGTCTTCTGAGCAAAGTGCCACCTTTTATCTGCAAGGAAATAACTGAGTGATTCAACTCTAAACCTGTACTTCCTGCTGCAGTTGCTATCCCAAGTCAGAAACCAGACAGAAATTCACCAACACTGAAGAAGCACATTTTGAATACATGCTACTAAACTCTATCTGGGAGAATGTCCAATAATTGGCGATATGACTTACGAACGATGGAAACCTTTTTTTCCATTTTTTAATGTAACAGAGAGGTTACAGTTATATAAATCAGGCAATCAGGACATTTATCTTTGAACTGTGTCACCCTCTCCCTTGTTTTCTCACAATGGAAATCTTAATTCAGCATGAAAGTCATAGTGCCAACAGGAAGCACTGTACAGTGATACAAGGATAAATCTATAGTTTTGGATTCTAGTGAATAGCTCTATAACCTTGAGCGTGTTCGTTAGTACCACTACTCCATTACCACATCTATCAAAGAGGACACTAATAGTACTTTTCCCATAGGCATTTCCTAAAGATAAAGGGAATGAATTAAATGTGTCACAAGGCTGGTCATCATTTGCCTTCCACACACACTTAGCACTTCTTCAGCATCTCCAAGCACCAAAAACCTCGTACAGCTTCGTCTTGGATTTAGTCACCCAAATGCCCCTGAAGAAGCACAGTGGAGATAGGTGAGAGCTGGGTAGTTCACCATTCTACACGTAGGGTTGTCATAGGCTGACAAGGTCCCTTAATTGACAGCCACGAGGCCTGGAGAGTGGCCTTTCTCATATAGCCTTCAGGACTAGATGGAGCAATGTTCTTTGCTTTGGATCACTATGCTGTGTGGTTTCTTAAATACTCCCGAATCCATGTCAATGGTCCCTTTGTTAAAATCTCCTCAGACGGCCCAGTTGGAATATATTATTTGATAAAGTAGCCAGCAAGTACCAGCAGAAGTCACAATGGTAGAAAAAGTAGCTACGATTATTTGGAGACTAGGTTTCCTGATGAAATGGGTTCTGTAGATGCAGCAAAATAAATAACCTAAGGCAAATGAATCCCTTCCTACACAAGGCACTAGATACAGGCCATTCTTTACTGCTCAGACTTTTCATACTATATATGGAGGATAAATTTCTCTTAGGAGAATCTTCCTCCTTAAAACAGACAGCTTTAGAAAATAGTATCAAATTGTAGGCCCATGTAAGTTTCAATTTTACATAATCAACAAATTAGTTTTGGTGTACACCACAAACACTGATCTTGCTGATCTGAAATGCGTTCAGCGATTATTCTGAAATTCAATTTCAACTAGGTTTTCTGTGTTTTCTTTGGCAATCCTACCTATCATGGGAAGATCTGAATTCTTTCATTCATTGTTTTTGTTTTTCTGTTTGTTGTGACAACCCAGGACCTTGACCATAACAGGCAAGGGTTCTGCCATTGGGCTATATCCTCAGACCTTGAGATAGGGTCCCAAGATTATTTCAGATTGTTTTTGAACTATTTAGCTTGGGCTAGGCCTCAACTCTCAAGCCTCCAGCTACTTTCCCAGTTCTGGGTTTCTAATGCTAGTACTGCCATATACAACCACATCCAGCTTACAGTTGACATGAGAATTGAGGTCAAGGTCTCCCACTTGCTCAGCTCATTCTCTACTGCAGAAGCCATGCCTCCAGCTCTGCTTTTCCACTGGTTGTATTGAAGACAATTTCATGGACTTTTCTACCCAAGCGGGTCTCAAACTACTTTCTTTTCTTTTTTTTATTGTCTGGATAATCTATAGAGGGGTTACAGTTACATTTGTCAGGTAGTAGGTACATTACTTCTCACACATTGATACCCCTTTTCATGTTTTTGTCTCTATTTTCCTTCCCCCCTCCCAATCATCTTGTTTTCCCCCTTTCCCTTTCCTATTTCAAATAAACAAATAAATGTATATACAATATACCAGGTAACAAAGTCAGATACAGTATGAGATTAACCATAAGGGCAAAAAAAAGAAAAGAGGAATAACATAGTACATTAAGAACAATTACATAAAATAAAGCTCTTGTTTCCATATTCTAGAGATCCTTTCATTTAGTCTAAACCACTTTCTATCCTCCTGATCTCAGCCTTCTGAATTGTTATGCTTACAAGTCTAAGCCGCCAGTTCTTGGCTACCATTTCTTAAATACACACTAAAGAACACACTTAGCTATACACTTACCTATAAGTACTTTTTCACAGAAAGATGAATTCTCTGTCAGCCTAAAAGCACAAGTAATCAATATAGAAATGCAAACCACTGGATCACATTCTATTCAAGAATAATTAATGGCTGGCCGCTGATAGCTCATACCTGTACTCCTAGCTAGTTAGGGAACATGGTTAGAAGACAGGCCAAGCAGAAATTCTATGAGACTCTTATCTTCAATTAACGCCCCCCTGTAGCTCATAGAATTAAAAAAAATCTTTGGGACAGAGCCAGGGTGCGGTACCTCACACCTGTAATCTTAGTTACTCAGGAGGCTGAGATCTGAGTCTCAAAGCCAGCCTGGGCACAAAAAGACCTGAGACTGTTATCTTCAATTAACTTCTAGCAAATGGGAAATGGGGCATCCCTCAAGGTTAGGGCGGTAGCCTTAAGCTGAAGAGCTCAGGGACAGCGCCCAGGCCAAGTTCAAGCCCCATGACAAAAAAACAAAAACAACCACAACAAACTTAGGAACAGTACTCAGTCCCTGAGTTCAAGCTTCAGGACCAGCACAAAAACAAACATCAAAGAATAATCAATGACATAGGCCTTTTCCCTCAAGTCCTTCCAACTGCAACTGCTGTATACATGGCTCTACCAAGAAGCAGTTCCTCTTCTTGAATTTGTGGTCTCAAGCAATCATTCTATCTCAGCCTCCATAGGAGCTATAAGATTGTAAGCATTTCAGTCCTGGGCTTGAGCTCAGGACCTGAGCACTGTCCTTGGACTTTCTCAAGGCTAGAGCTCTACCACTTGAGCCTCAGCACCACTTCTGACTTTTTTCTATGCATGTGGTACAAAGGAATCGAACCTTGGTCTTCGTGCATGCTAGGCAAGCATTTTACCACTAGGCCAAATTCCTAGCCCCTTCTTCTTCTTTTAACATATAGTAATTTTACAAAGTACTAGGTCTCATTATGACCTCATGACTTTCTGTATATGAATATTATTTGATCATGTCCACAAACTGTTAACTTGGAAGATTCTTTCTCTCTTTCTCTCTCTCTCTCCCCTCTCTTTCTATCCCTCTCTCTCTCATTGCTAATATTGAACATCACTTCACAAATGCTAGCCAAGCACACTCTGCTACTGAGCTACGTTCTCATCCCCATCCCATTATTACCCTTTCTTCTCCTTCCTCCTCATTTTTCCTTTCTCCTATCCAATAGTCCTAGTTTTTCTTCCATGTCCTCCTCTGTCTCCCCAGAGGCAGGCAATAGTTGTCTTTGTGTGACTGGCTTATTATTTTTTTTTTTTAGCGTGGCAAATCTCAGTCCCATCCATTTTCCTACAAATGACATTATTTCATTTTTGCTTATAGCCATATAAAACTGTGTGTGTGTATATACCACATCTTCTTAATCCAGTCATCAATTGATGGGCATCTAGGCTGGTTCTATAATGACTATTGTGAAGAGAATAGCAATAAACTTGAGTATGCAGGTATCTCTATAGTAAGCTGACTGATTCTTGGAGGGATATACTAATAAGTAGTTTAGCTGAATCAAATAGAGATCTTATTTTTAGTTGTTTTGTTTGTTGTTTGTTTTAAGGAAACTCCACAGTGATTTCCATAGCAGCTGCACTAATTTACATTCCAGCATTTTGCTTTTTCTGTGTATGTGGTACTGAGGAATCGAACCTGGGTCTTCGTGCCTGCTAGGCAGGCACTCTACCACTAGCCAAACTCTTGGCTCACTAATGCATCTTAATCAGTGTCGCCCAGTATCACTTTGATTACCCCTTGTTATTCTCCTCCGTCTCACACAACCCCACCAGTCCCCTCAAACTTACCTGGTTCCATTTTCACAGATGTACATTAAATATGATGACTATATTCACACACTCTTTCTCCCGCTATTCATCTGACATACCCCATTCCCAACAATACATATTCCAGCTTCTTGGTATTTCTTTTCTTAGATTATGACCTCATTGTTCAAAGAAGCTACACCCTTGCAAACCTCCTCTACAAGTACTATACTTCAGACAACATGTTTGTGTATGTATGCATTTGACCCTGTTTATGTTTTCATATATGTTTATAATTTAGATTTAAACTTTCACATAGGCGAGAAAACCTGAGTCCTTTGTCTCTGTGAACCTGACTTTCTTTATAAACATAATTTTTTCCAGGTCCTTTCAATTCCCCACAAATGACATAATATAATTTTTCCTGATGGATAAGTAAAATCTGTGTGTGTGTGTGTGTGTGTGTGTGTGTGTGTGTGTGTGTGTGTATGTGTATAAGCTTCTTTTTGCTCAAGGCTAGCACTGTACCACTTGAGCCACAGTGCCACTTCTGGCTTTCTGTGTTTATGTGGTAGTGAGGAATCAAAACCAGGGCTTTATGCACACTAGGCAAGCACTCTACCAGTAAGTCACATTCCCAGACTTCTTTAAGATTAAAAATGATAAAACTCACATAGCTAGAAAAAGCTAGAAAGGCTGTTAGAAAACTCAAGATCAGTGACATGACATGGTTTCAGGAAATAGTTAAACATAATATTCTTTCTTCTTTTTTTTTTTTATGGGTCATGGGCTTGAACTCGGCTGTCCCTGAGCTCTTCAGCTCAAGGCTACTGCCCTACCCTTGAGCCAAGCCCTGCTTCCCATTTTCTAGAGGTCAATTGGAGATAAGAGTCTCAGGTCCTTTTGTGCCCGGGCTGGCTTTGAGCCTTGATCCTCAGATCTCAGCATCCTGAGTAGCTAGGATTATAAGTGTGAGCCACTGTGCCCGTCATAATATTCATTCTTCTTTGCTTAGATTTATGCCTTGTTGCATATTGATCTTAGTTTTCTGCACTTCTATTTGTATGTATACTCAAATATTTTCTGAAATATATTAGAAGAAATAAATCAATACAAATGCAGACCTAAACATGGCATCTGATAAGTACAGCAACTGGTTCAGACCTGTTGTTAACCCCTGGCCAGTTCTTTGAAGACTGCACAGGATCAGACAGGTATCCCTATATCTTGAGGTTTTAAAAGATTCCTTTTTAACAGGACATGGATTCAGACTTTGAATTCCAGCCTTGGAAAGGCTGAAACAAGAGAATCTCCAGAAGTCCTAGAGTTGTATCTTCAAGGCCTCCTTTTCCTATAGTTTCCATTTGTCTTTTCTGAGAGTCAGTATAATATGTACCACTTTTCTGTCTAAGACACATACCAAAGTAGACCAGAATGTACTAAAGAAGCAGAATAAATCAAAATAATGCCATTACATCAAGGAAAACTGTCAAGGACACAGGAGCAAGAATTTTCTTAGAGAAAAAAACTTGATCATGACTGCATACAGTAGGAAAATGCCTTCATGACCGTTCATCTAAATTTGTGTCAAAGCGTTTTATTCTTCAGGCAAAATTAGCAGGAACATCAGTAAAAAAAAAAATACTCAGTCTTAAATCCCACAAAAAGTAAGATTACGTTTCTACTTATGAACTGTAACAAAAACCTACCTTCATAGTTAGATACACACCAAGCTCGTCCCCAGCTCAGAATAGCCAGCCAAAGTTCCACAGTGAAAGATCTCAAGAGGTATGGGATAGTGTTTTTGAGAGTAAGAGAGAGAACAAACGTAGATTTTTTATCAAGACACAGAGAAAAGTGTAAACTCAAAGTCCACAGTGTAACACTACTTCTGAAATACACAGATTTGATTATGAATTTCACTTTCAATGATTTCTTAATTTCTGGAAAATTCAGATTACTAAAGTCTTTGAGGGCCAATGAGTAATCTTTCCAAGGAAATACATGTAATGTTTCTGTGTGAATATCAGATCTCCTGACACGCTCAGTCATGCATCTTAATTGGTTAGTTAGTAAGACTTGGACCTGTGTGCTGCAATGCAACTTCTTAGACTGTAGTCTAAGAAGTCACAGATGTAGATTTGGCATAAGAAGAAGTATAGTTGGCTGGGTTCTGATGGCTCACATCTGTAATCCTAGCTACACAGGAGGTTGAGAACAGAGAATCATAAAGGCAGCTTGGGCAGGAAAATCTGTAATCTCCAATTAATTGCAAAAAAAAAAAAATAAACCAGGAGTGGAGCTGTGGCTCAAAGTGGTAGAGCGAAAAAGTTCAGGAATAGCACCCAGGCCCTGAGCTCATGCCTCATGATTAACCAAAATTAAAGTATAGTAATGGCCTGAGGTTCTCACAAGTGTTTCTTCAAGTTTTCTCCCTTCCCTGGTCCTTCTCTTAATCCCAAGGGATTCTTTTTTTCATATATTTTTATTGTAATTAATAGACGGGTTACATTATATTCACCAGATAGAAGGTGCATTACTTCACATACATTGATACCCTTTCTCATGTCTTGGTCCCCATTTCCCTCCCCTCACCCCCACCCC
The DNA here is from genome assembly GCF_031878675.1 of Megascapheus bottae. Classification (NCBI taxonomy): domain Eukaryota; kingdom Metazoa; phylum Chordata; class Mammalia; order Rodentia; family Geomyidae; genus Megascapheus; species Megascapheus bottae. Next base: position 28,948,059 of record NC_143511.1, on the reverse strand, counting down.
TCATCTTTTTCCCCCCTTCCCTATCCAATTTCAAATAACTAAATAAGCATATATCCAATATATCAGGTAACAAGGTAAAATACTGTAACAATATGCAATAACCAAGAGACAGCAAAAGAGATGAGAGATAAGGGAAAGTGTTTTTAACTAGCTGTTCTTTCAAACAGAGTCCATAAAGACTCTTCAGGTAATACTTTTTCCCCCAGGAAATAGTTCTTTGTTATCTTCCTCCAGGAGGATATAGTTATCAATTTCAAGGAAGCATAAAAGATATTCCTCTTTCAGAGAAGAGTGGTTCTTCAAGACACCTGATTTCAATAGATGCGGAAAGAAGGTCTCATTGTCTTCAGAGATCTTTTTTTCTTACCTGTATATCTGCAATATTCTCTTAATTTGAGGCCTCTGGAGTTGTGGCATACTATAGTCCTGTGTGAGTGTCGTTGCTGTGATTGGGGGTAAAATACAAGCCTAACCTTCCTACCTAACCCGATGTACATAGGTAAGTTTGATAAGAGGTAGCTGGGGGTGTGGTTCAAGTGGTAGAATACTTGCCTAGAAAGAGTGATTGGGAAGCCTTTCATTCAAATCACATACTGCTCTCTCCTTCCAAAATATTTTCATTCGGGCAGCAGGGGCTCATGCCTGTAATCGTTAGTTCTCAGGTTGAGATCTGAAGATCTCAGTTCAAAGCCAGCCTGGATACAAAAGTCCTTAGGACTCTTATCTCTGATTAACCACCAGAAAGCTGAAAGTGGCACTGTGGCTCAAGTGGTAGAGTGCTAACTCCGAGCTGAAGAGCTCAGGGACAGCGTGCAGACCCAGAGCCCAAGCCTCACAACTGATATATATATATATTTATTTATTTATATATATGTACAATTAGCTGAGAAAATATCTGTGAAAGAACTATAAAGTATACAAAAAATGGATTTGTTAAAAGTGACTTGCTTGCCTAGCATGCATGAAGCCTTGGGTTCAATTCCTCAGTACTCAGAAAAAGCAAGAAGTGGTGCTGTGGCGCAAGTGGTAGAGCACTAACGTTGAGAAAGTTCAAGGACAATGCCCAGACCCTGAGTTCAAGCTCCAGGACTAGCAAAAAAAAAAATTGTTATGCAAAGAATTGCTGTGAATTGGTTCTGTCTCTGTTTTGAAGGAGGCAGTCCTGGATGCTGGCTCTGAGCTTTTCTTCTCAAGGCTGCCGCTCTACACTTGAGCATCACTTCCAGTACTGGCTCTTCCTTGGTTAACTGAAGATAATCATCTCACAGATTTGTAAGCTTGGCTGAATTCAAACCATGATCTTCAGATCTCAGCCTCCGGAATAGCTAGGATTACAATTATGAACCACAAGTGCCTGGTTTCAAAGGGGATTTTAAGAGGAGCTGTAAAGGCTCAGGTCATTAATACCATCAAGGACCTAGAGTGTTGATGTATATACTAGGAGTCAGAAAACTATATCATGTAAATTAGGTCTGACCTCCTGCCTTTTTGTTTTTGCATATGAGATAAGAACGTGTTTTGTTTTATATTTTAAATAATTTTTTTAAAAAGAAAAAATAATAGTAATTTTTAAAAGTCAACATTTTAAAAAATGAGAATATAATTTAGTGGCATTGCATCTGCCTAGCATGTGGAAAGCCCGGGAGGTTCAACTGCAAGCAACATTTTTTTTAAAAAAAAAGCAATAAATGGAAAAAGAAGGATAAGCAATTTGCAACATGTGAAAATTATGTGGAACTGAAATTTTAATGTCTATAAATAACAGTTCTTCAGAACACAGCTACACCCATTCATTTACATACTTTCATAGTAGAAGATTGGAAGTCCTTATAATGGATACCAGATAGCTTTCAAAATCTAAAATACTTACTCTGAGGACCTTCAGGAAAAGTTTGCGAACATCTGGAATGTACTAATTGCTAACTACAGAATTTCCTAGTAGATTTCTAGGTCCAAAATAATTTGAAGAGATAGAATTTCCTTCAGATCTCATGTCATCTTTCATCATTTAATATAATGTTTTCCTCCTACTTCAGAGATAAGAAAACTGACCTTGGGTATGAAATACCCAGACTTCTACATAAAGATGCTGTAACACAGCAGAATTTCAGAATCTCCATTCTTAGTATTATTAAAGAAATCCAAAATGGAAAGATAATCTTCAATTTGTAAATGGAGTTAGAGACCAGAAAGGACTCTTGGGAAAATTAGTAAGGTTTTGCACAAACAGGACTCATTTCTAGGTTATTGTGCTGAATTTTAGGAATGAATAAGAACCATATCAAGTGGTACCAGCCATTGGTGGCTTCCACCTAAAATTCTAGCTACTCAGGAGGCTGACCTCTCATGATCACAGTTTGAAGCCAGTAAAGTCCATGAGACTCTTACCTCCAACTAATCAGCAAAAATCTAAAAGTGGAGTCGTGACTCAAGTGGTAGAGCATCTACTTTGAGGGGGAAAAAAATAAGAATGCAAAGCCCTAAGTTCAAGCCCTGTTGTTCAGCAACAACTAATTTTTTTTAATGAAGTATGATATACCATTGATCTCACTCTTTTGAGATTCTATGAAAATCTCAGCAAATACAGCCAACCCCCACTAAACATTATACTCAGCCCAGCCTAGCTGTCCTCCTCTTTTATTTATTTATTTATTGTTTTTTGGCAGTCCTGGGCTTGAGCTCAGGGCCTGAGCACTGTCCTTGGACTTGCTCAAGGCTAGAGCTCTACCACTTGAGCCTCAGCACCACTTCCGGCTTTTTTTTTTCTATGTATGTGGTACTGAGGAATCGAACCCGGGTCTTCATGCATGCTAGGCAAGCACTTTAACCACTAGGCCAAACTCCAGGCCCCTGTCCTCCTCTTTTAAAAACACATCTACTATCTTATCTTTCAAGGAAAGTGAGAACACACGGTCTTAACAGAGGTAGAAAATAGGCAGATTAGGATTGGAAATGTGGCTTAGTGGTAGAGTGCGTGCCTAGCATGCATGAAGCCCTGGGTTCAGTTCCTCAGATCCACATAAATAGAGAAAGCCATGGGGCCAGGAGTTTGGCCTAGTGGTAGAGTGCTTGCCTAGCATGCACGAAGACCCAGGTTCGATTCCTCGGAACCCCACATACATAGCAAAAAGCCGGAAGTGGTGCTGAGGCTCAAGTGGTAGAGCTCTAGCTTTGAGAAAGTCCAAGGACAGTGCTCAAACCCTGAGCTCAAGTCCAGGACTGGCAAAAAAAAAAAAATAGAGAAAGCCAGAAGTTGTACTGTGGTTCAAGTGGTAGAGCACTAACTAGCCTTGAGCAAAAGAAGCTCAGAGACAAAGCCAAAGCCTTGAGTTCAATCCCCAGGACTAGCATAAGAAAAAGGAAAGAAAGAAAGAAAGCAAAAAGCAAGCAGATAATCTAATTCCAGCGATTATAGAAACTGTGATATTTTGAATTCCAGAAGTGGTGCTGTGGTTCAAGTGGTAGAGTACTAGCCTTGAGTACAAAAGCTCAGACATACTATCCAGGCCTTGACTTCAAGCACCAGTACCAAGGTCACCACTCTCCACCCCGCAAAGCTGCAATTAATTTTAGGTTTTAAGCTTTTTTGCGGGGGAGGGGTGTTCTTCAGGGTCTTTTATAAAAAAAACCAAATTAAGTCCACTTTGATGTCTACTTGTAAAGGAAATTTTTTCTTTTAAATGCATAATTCTGTTTGTGTTTGAATGTTAAAGGGATTATTCTTCTTCTAAAATGCTTTTGTACTACGAGACTATGTTAGTATATATACTAAATAAAAATAGCAAAAGAAGCAATGACAATTCAGAAGCAGGCACCAATGATTCATGCTTGCAAGCTTACTTAATTGGAATGTTGAAAATTGGAGGATCACATTCCAGGCCAGCACAGACAGAAAAAGTCGATGAAACTTTTAACCTGAAAGGAAGTTAGATGTGGAAGCAGGTTTCTATTATCCCAGCAATGATGGGAAGCCTAAAATAGGCAAACAGCAGTTTAGGTATGACTGAAAATGATTCCCTGTCCTAAAGATAATTGCTGAAATGCGGGGATGGAGAAATGGCTCTGTAGTATCAAGCCAGCCTAGCGAGTGAAAAGCCCTAAATCCAGAAAGGCAAGGAAGTGGGGAGGGGAAATGAAATGGGGAGGTGGAATGACAGGGGGAGGAGGAAGAGGCAGGGGATGATTTAGCAACTGGAAAAGTTGAGACTGAGAATTATCACTGTTTCCAGGCAGCCCAAAAAGTTCCCTGGGCTACATCTCAACCAGAAGCTGAGCCTGGTGAGGTGAGCTGATTCTCCTAGCTACAACAGGAACTAAAATGGAATGGTAGTGATTCAGACTAATCTGGGGGAAAAAAAAAAAAGTGATACCTTTTTGTTGTCAGTCATGGGGCTTCAGCTCTGGGCCTGGGTGCTGCCCCTGAGCTCTTCAGCTCACGGCTCTACCATTTGAGCCACAGGGCCACTTCCAGTTTTCTGGTGAGCCTCATGGACTTTCATGCCCCTGCTGGCTTTGAACTGTGATCCTCAGATCTCAGCCTCCTGAGTAGCTAGGAGTACAGGCATGAGCCACTGAGCCAGGCGAAAAAGTGATATCTTATCAGAGTAAAAAGAGCTAAAGGGACAATTTAAGCTGTAAAGTATCGGTCTAGCAAGCATGAAGCCATGAATTCAAATCCTGAAATTTAAAAAAAAATAAACGAGGAAAATGAAAACATTCTACATAAAAATAATTAGTCTCTATCACACACTGGCTCTCAAGACAATCTTGAAAAAATCTAAGAAATCAATCTGGAAGTTTAATTTGGACTGTTTACACTTAGTAACAGAATGGAAATTGTGGTACCTTCCTTAGGGAGTATCAAGGGTTGTTTCTATGTTTTTGGTGGGTTCCCCAGCCCCTCTCTCTCTACTTCTGGTGGAGTTTTCTTCCTTGGTTTTAGTTTGGATTTGTTTTAAAACAGGTACACTTTCTACAGAAGGAAGCAATAGGAAAACTAGCAATCTCAGGAATGTCGTTCACATTGAATGCTTCAAGAAGAAAATCAAGGTTGTTTCTGAGAAGCCGTTCACTTGGAGGCATTTGAAATACCTTACCAAGAAATACCCTGAGAAGAATAACCTTCGTGGTTGGCTTGATGTGGTTCTGGGCTTCTGACAAGGAGACTGTGGACTTTATTACCTCCACATTAGTCAAGGAGAAGAATGGATTGGAACCTGAAAGCTAGGGGAAGACTCCTTATAGAGCTTTGCTTTTTAATAGGACAAAGGAAGCAGTTTAAGAAAGAAGCATCAATAAATGAACTTTCAGTTTATCGATCAATTTTTTTAAGTTGTCCTCTTAAAAAACAATGATTGGTTCTCTGAAACAGTACAAGAATTGATTAAAAGTACCCACATACAGCTGTGGCTCAAGTGATAAGTCATTAGCCTTAAGCAAAAAAAAGAAAAAAAGCTCAGGGGTAGTATCTAGGCCCTGAGTTCAGCCCCAGGATCAGCACACACACACACACACACACACACACACACACACACACACACACACACAAAAATCTACACAATTCGTGAAAAATCAGTACTTCACTCATATTCATTTTGACTCTTAACATCCTAACATACTGAAATTCCAGTAGAATATTTCAAGGGCTCAATGTGAGAGGATCCTTGCTGCGTGGGGTTGAGCCCCCAGTACTGATGAGAGAGAGAGCAAGAGAGCGAGAGAGAGAATATTTCATGCACACTGGCAGAAAGGGGGAAAGAATCAAACATGCCTTAAAGTACTCCTTGACACATTTGTATCATACTATGATACACAAAGTAATGTTTACAAGGTTCTAAAGAAAAGTCCATCCTAGTAATATTACAAACTGCACAGTTGTTCTTTAAAGGTAATGGGCAGCTGTTATTAATCAAAATTTTACATAGCTCTGGTCTTTTAGCACCCATGAAACTCTTCTGAGAAAAACCATTCAACGGTGTAATCTAGCCAACCATAGTTAAATCAAAATAAATAAGAAATTTGTTTAAAGTCTTGGTAAAAGAGTCAGTGGTAACCACTGAAGTCTTTTAAACACTGAATTAAATGTTTCTAAGTTACAGAGGTTTTTAGTGATCTCCAGATCCATTCAGTCCTTGAAAATGACATAATTTCATTCCTCTTCTTGGCTGTATAATAATCTTATTGTGGGTGTACATACACATATACATAAACTACATTTTCTCAATCAATCCATCAATTGTAGATCATCTGGGCTATTTCCATACCTTAGCTACTGTGAACACTGCTGCATTGAACAAGGGTATGCAATGGTCCTTATTGTAGTCTAACTTACATTTCTTCCAATGGATGTCTACGAATGGTACTGATGGACTAAATCATAGCTCTTTTTTTTTTCCAGTTCTGGGCTTGAGCTCAGGGCCTGAGCCCTGTCCTTGGACTTTCTCAAGGCTAGAGCTCTACCACTTGAGCCTCTGCACCACTTCCAGCTTTTTTCTATGTATGTGGTACTAAGGAATCGAACCTGGGTCTTCGTGCATACTAGGCAAGCACTCTACCACTAGGCCAAACTCCCCTCCCATCGTAACTCTTTTTTAAAGGTTTTTTTTTTTTCGAAAAAACTCCCTCCTGATTTCCGTAGTAACACAAAGCTCATATACCCATCCAAGTACACAAGGCTTCCTTCACTTTCCTTCTCCTATCATCACCGGCATTTGTTATTGTCTGTGCTCTTGCTATGGACATCATTCTAACCAGTGTGTGATGAAATCTCAATGCCATTTCAAGCTGCATTTCTTTTAAGGCCAGGGATAGTGAGCATTTCTTCTTACATTTATTGTCTGTTCGTTTTCTTTCTTTCCCTCCTCTCTTTCTTTTTCTTCTTCTTCCTTTTTTTTTTTTTTTTTTTTTTTTTTTTTTTTTGCCAGTCCTGGGATTGAGCTCAGGGCCTGAGCACTGTCCTTGGACTTTCTCAAGGCTAGAGCTCTACCACTTGAGCCTCAGCACCACTTCCAGCTTTTTTCTATGTATGTGGTTCCGAGGAATCGAACCCGGGTCTTCATGCATGCTAGGCAAGCACTCTACTACTAGGCCAAACTCCCAGCCCATCCATCTTTCTTCTTTCTTTCTGAGATGAAGTCTAAGTGTGTTGCCCAGGCTAGGCTTGAACTTTTTGTGTCAATCGATCCTCCTGCCTCAGCTCCCAGGAAGCTGGTACCAAAAGGCACATTATTACTGTGCCTAGATAACACTTCTCATTTCTGTTAGTCTAATTTCAGCTTTCCCAAACCTATATAAGTCAGGTTTACTGAGCTGTAGCTGCATGTTTCTTTGCTGTGGGGAAGTTTTTATGCATCATAGACTGTTGGACAGTATCCCTTGCCTCGACTAATTAGCATCATTCCCGCTCTCCAGTTATCAGGTAAACAACACAATGTCTTCAGGCAGACACTGGAAAAATGGACCCACCCTTGTCTCATCCTCAGTGACCACTTAATCCAGCCAGATTTGAAAGCTTTTAAAAACACACAGCAGGGGCCAGGAGTTTGGCCGAGAGGTAGAGTGCTTGCCTAGCATGCACAAAGGCCCGGGTTTGATCCCTCGGTACCACATACATCAAAAAAAAGCCGGAGTGGTGCTGAGGCTCAAGTGGTAGAGCTCTAGCCTTGAGAAAATCCAAGGACTTTGCCCAGGACTGGCAAAAAAAAAAAAAAAAAGAACACACAGCAATGGTATTCTTGGGTGCTTATCCTGTTTGCTAGAATCCCCACCCTTTTTATTTAATCAACAGATAAACTGTTGCAACTTTAACTTTGAGGTCCCATCACAACCAGCAGAGGGCACCTCTGAACCCAAACTAATGGGTCTACTTTTTTCTGAAATCTTGGGGGTGGTGTTAAGATAAAATCACAAGCTGGTAACTTCGCCATAGAATCACTGAAGGTTGGGTGAGGAAACTGTACAAAGACAGACAAGACTGAGGCCTGAAGCAGGATCTGAGGAGAGCAAAGATGTGGGGGAAGAGAGCCTGAAAGATTAGGAGCCTAGAGGGCCAACAAATTATGTGCATCATTGAACTGGAAACCAGTTCTACAAATGGAAAAGGATTCCAGCCACATTCCAGAACTGAGGTCACTTCCAGTTTTCTTGGAAAAGATAACAGGGAGTGAGAAGGAAAACCTTGACTTTGTTCCCCTCTGGCCTGCCCAAATTCAATTATACATTAAAATAAAAGAGTATCTGAAGGGATGAGCATATCTGGAATTCTAGACTACAGACAAAAAGAGGCAGGGGATTGTGAGTTTGAAACCAGCCTAGGTGAGACCCAATCTAAAAACAGAGGGATAATTACAGAGATATACTTCAGTAAAAGAGCTTTTTCTTACCATACACAAGGTGCCAGGTTTGAGCTCCAGCTTGGGGGGTAGCGGGGACACTTACAAAAGTATCAACAACCCTCTTGCATTCTTGCCCAGCCTTGTTGAAGGAGCCTGAAATATCCTGGTGCAGCTGTTACAATGTATCACAACCCTATCTTTTAGGGTATAATATACTTAAGGTATACCAGTTCGTTTTCTGGAGGGTCTTAAAGTTCCAGAAGTCTCCCCAGGGTCTTGTCCTGCTGGTTTTACTATTATTCACAGAAAATACTGCCGTTTGCTCAGTTGTCTTGAGAGACTCAAGCCTTCCTAAAAATAGATCGGCTCAAGTCAGCTCTGATTACACACTTCTCATTTACCAAGAAGCTTTATTTTCTCTCTTGACTTTCTTTCAACAAAAGTAAAATCTTCTAAATGTTTAGAAGATTGGTTGAAGAAGTTCTAGTTTGCTACCATCTTGATCTTCTGGCAAAAATCAAAACAGTGCCATTTCACAAAGAGAAAAATAGCCATGTTTAAGATGGTGTAAATCCCCCCAAAAATACATTTTCCATGCTTAACCATTTTATTTTTTTTATTATTTTTTTTTGCCAGTCCTGGGCTTGAGCTCAGAGCCTGAGCACTGTCCTTGGACTTTCTCAAGGCTAGAGCTCTACCACTTGAGCCTCAGCACCACTTCTGGCTTTTTTTTTTCTATGCATGTGGTACCGAGGAATCGAACCCGGGTCTTCGTGCATGCTAGGCAAGCACTCAACCACTACGCCAAACTCCCGACCCATACTTTCCCATTTTAAAATAATACATAATACAGATATTTGCAAAGTAGATAGAAGATAAGGGAGATGATGAACACTGGTGGAATTTTAAGGCATAAGAAATATATCAGATTGATACTTCACTCAAAATAAATGACTTGCATCCTGAAATATCTCTTTCAGTATCAAAATCCTTAAATGTTGGTCATTGTACACTTTACATTTTTCTTTGGGCTATAGTTTAGCATACTGATTAGCCAGGTTTTGGTGGCTCACACCTGTAATCTTAGCTAGAGGCTAGGATCTGAGAATCAAGGTTCTAATCCAGACTGGGCAATAAAGTCTTTGGGGGGGAGGAAAAGTGAGTGAAAAATATGGGAAGGGGTAACAATGTTCACGAAGTAATATACCCACTACCTTATGAATGTAACTATAACCCCTCTATACGTCACCCTGACAATAAAATAAAATAAAATGCTGATAAATACGATATAAAGAAAATCTATGAGACTCTTATCTCTAAGTAGCCACGTGGCTCCAAGTGGTAGAACACTACCCTTGAGCAAAAATGCTCAAGGAACATTTCTAGGCTCCTGAAGTTCAGCCTCCAAGACAGGCAAAAACAGCAACAACAACAGTAACAACAAAAAAAACAAAAAAAAACCCTTAAATTTTGGAATCTTGGATTGAGCACTAATTACAACGACTAGCTGACCATGGATAGATTATGGAACCTCTTCAAATTCACTGTTCATCACTTAAGGGAAAATAAAAGAGGATGATTTTAAAAAGAGATGATTCAAGTCACTAAAGAGGAAAAGCCAGGCACTGGTGGCTCATGCCTATAATCCTAGCTACTCAAGAGGCTGAGATCTGAGGATCACAGTTTAAAGCTGGCCCTTGGGCATAAAAGTCTGTGAGACTCATCTCCTATTAATCACCAGAAAACTGGAAGTGACTCTTGTGGCTCAAGTGGTAGAGCCTTAGCCTTGAGCTGAAGAGCTCAGGGACAGCACCCAGCCCCACTACCAACCACAAAAGGAGGAAGAGGAGAAGGAGGAGGAGGAGGAGGAGGGGAGGAGGAGGAGAGGAGGAGGAGGGAGGAGGAGGAGGGAGGAGGAGGGAGGAGGGAGGAGGAAGAGATGTTAAAGTCAGTCTTCAAAGCCAGGAGCTGGTGGCTCACACCTGTAATCCTAGCTACTCAAAAGACTTAGATCATGAACATCATAGTTCAAAGGCAGCCCCAGCAGAAAAGTCCATGAGACTTCATCTCCAATTAACCAGTAAAACGCCAGGCTACAGGCATGGCTGAAGAAGAAGAAAGCCAGCTGTGAGCAAGAGAGTGTGAGGTCAAGTTCTAGTAGGAAGAAAATTAGCTAATTAAGCAACTAACTAATAATTAATGAAAGCAAAATTTTTAGTTTACAACTTTCATTTTATAAATATATAAACAGAAATGCAGAGAAAGTAATTGTTTGAGCCAACAGTTGATTTCAGGGCATAGACCATTTAGCTTCTACCCTAGATTTTATATATATATATATATATATATACACATATGCATACATATATGTGCATCTAAATATATACATGCATATGTGTCTACACATATATACACACATATGTATTCTGCATCCATTTTATCCCATAAAATATCATTAGCTTTCATAAATGACAAAGCCTGGTGAATTATAAATGTAAAAGCATTGAGGTAAGAAGTATCCATGTTTGAATCATGACACTACCTTAAAATGAAGAAGAGAGGGGCCGGGAGTTTGGCCTAGTTGTTAAAGTGCTTGCCTAGCATGCATGAAGACCCGGGTTCGATTCCTCGCTACCACATACATAGAAAAAAAACTGGAAGTGGTGCTGAGGCTCAAGTGGTAGAGCTCTAGCCTTGAGAAAGTCCAAAGACAGGGCTCAGGCCCTGAGCTCAAGCCCAGGACTGGCAAAAAAAAAAAAAAATGAAGAAGAGAACTGTGACCTTTTTCTAATGTTACCTAACATACATTCAACAATTAATATTGGTTGATAATATGTGAATTAATTCTGCGAAGGCATTAGGCTTTTCTTAATTATATTTTTAGCCATAGTAGAGCAGAATTCATCATTCTTAACAGTGGGTTACTTAGGCCTACAGGGTAAAAGATCAGATGAAATATGAGCAGGTTGGACAAGACCTGGGGGAGGGGCTCATGTGGATCGAGGACTATATCTCAGAAGGAGATATACATTATAATTTACTAAGAAGTTATAAAATACCCCATGCATCTACTCTGAGAGAACTCAGCTGAGAGACTTCAATGCTGGCTCGACTAGATTTTATTCAGGAATGAGACTTAAAGCAGTTTGGGTGATTTGGGGTTTTTTCCTAGAGGCATTTTGTTCTGCAAGAGGATCAAATGCTTTAAAATGGGTGACCATATCTCCTGAGCCCAGGCAGGTTCCAGTCAAGAACAGTAGAACAGTCATCCCCAAGACCCCTTACTAACCCCCCAGAATAATGTATGTTGCATTGAAGGAAATTCAAACTGAACACAAATGGATAGAAATTTAACCAAATTTCTCTTTGCAGTTTTTTCTTGGGAAGTTGGTCTGTTTTGTTGCTCATATTTGTCATTTTTCTTCAGAATAACTTTTCCCCCCTAAACAGGCTAGTTCTCCAGATGTACAGCAGAGTCAGTAGTGTTTCTAGATGGTTGCCAAGGAAATCTTTATCAATACAAGCAATAGCAACAAAAACTTTAGACTTGAGAAGGCTATGTCCCTCCCTCCATTTTTACATGTCTACCTTACTTTGGTCCCAACTCCCCATTTTTTTTTTTGCCAGTCCTGGGGTTTAAACTCAGGGCCTGGGCTCTATTCCTGAGCCTCTCAAGGCCAGAACACTACAGGCAGTCTATTCTGTTTACGTGATACTGAGGAATTGAACCCAGGACTTCATGCATGCTAGGGGAGCATCCATTCTACCACTAAGCCACATTCCCAGCCCCCAACTTCCCAATGTGATTTTACTTTTTCAGTGTTCTTATGGACCAGACAGCAGTGTTAAGAGGCAGACTATATTCAAAGAGAAAGTGATGTGTTAGCATGACTCTAGCATATTATCAGCACACCATGTTGAAAATGACCTATACAACTTGTGTATAGGGATGAGAGGGAAAAACTGGGAGAGAGTGAGGGTGGCATTGTCATATATATATATATATATTATATATATTATATATGTATATAATATATAATATATATATATTCATTACTTGATTTATACAACTGTAACTCCCACTGTATATCACCTTTATAAATTATATAAAGATAGCCAAGTAAATTAATTAACTGACAGACCAAGCAAAAAGGTTTTAGCCAAGGTTTTTAGACATGATGAGCCTGCCGCCAGTGGCTCATATCAGTAATCCTGATTACTTAGGAAACTGAGATGTAAGGATCATGGTTCAAAGCCAGCCTGGACAGGAAAGTCTGTGAGACTGTGAGATTTTCTCCAATAAACTACCAAAAACAATCCAGAAAGTAAAGTTGTGACTCAAGTGGAAGAGTGCAGCTCTGAGCAAAGAAGCTCAGGGACCGTGCCTAGGCCTTGAGTTAAAGTCCCGTGTATGTGTGTGTGTGTGTGTGTGTGTGTGTGTGTGTGTGTGTGTGTGTGTGTGTGTGTGTGCGTGCACATGACATTATACAAAAGCCTAACAGAAATTTCAAGAGATAAGTGATACATCTACAGGTGGTATTGCTAGTATAATGGGAGTTTCAGAGGGGAGGGGGTGAAGGAGAGAGGGAGGGGTTAGACTGAAGAAAGAGGGTTACCAAAGGAAATACAGAACAACATTTTCCTAAATGGAGACTTGATTCTTCAGATTGAAAGAGAAGGCACCTTGAATGCCAGTCATAGAGAAAATACATGCAGATCCATGTTGGAAAGATGTCTGAATTCTAAGAAATAGAAATCTAAAGGCCTCCAACAAGAGACAGGAGAGGAAAATAATTCTTTTGAAGAAATGAGAACAGTTAACATCAGAATTTTCATTTGCCTTAGTAATGTCAAAATATAATGGCCCACTTTCTTCAAAATACTAAGAGAAATAACTTTGAGCCCATAATTCTGTAGTGAGCCAAACAATTATTCAAGTATACAGACCAAAAAAAATGGTATTTAGATATGTAAGGAAGGACTTAGAAAGTTTGCCATCTATGAGCTTTGGCCAAAAATTACCTGTAGCTAAGCAAAAACTGAATACCAGAAAAAGTCATGAATAACAAACAAAAAATTCTAATGAAAGTTCTAATGACTTCTGAATGTTGATAATATACACGTATATTCAGCTGGGCTTGATATGCTCACTTGAAGAAAAAAAGATTTATGGTGTAGCTCACTAGGACATGGCCTCAGAGGGTAGCCTTTACAGTCAGATTTCAAGACCCTCAGCTAGAGATAAGAGGTCACATTCTTTACCCGGGAGGAACCCTCACCGGACACTGAAGGCATACGTTTAAAACAAATATATGACATACATGCTTGACATACAACTAATCTATATTAATATAGAAGGAAAAAAAGTCTTGAAAAGACCATTGTTACCAACCCAACAAATTCTGTTTCCTTCTCTTCTACACTTTTACTTACACTAAATAATATTTCATTCCTTTCTTCATATAGCATTAAAGATTATTACAGATTGTTCCTTTTCTGTTTTTTTTTCCTTTTCTTTCTTTCTTTCTTTCTCCCTTGTGTCTGTGTGTGTTGGTTGTAGGGCTTGAACTCTGGGCCTGGGTGCTGTCCCTGAGCTCTTCAGCTCAAGGTTAGTGCTCTACCACTTGAGTCAGGGTGCCACTTCCAGCTTTCTGGGGGTTAATTGGAGATAAGAGCCTCATGGACTTTCATGTCTGGTCTGGCTTTGAACCTAGATCCTCAGATCCCAGCCTCCTAAGTAGCTAAGATTCCAGGTTTGAGTTACAGGCACCCAGCTACAGATTGTTTAACTCATCTTTTTCATTGACAATCTCGTGTTTGCCTTTGATGCACTTTCAAGAGTGTTATTGAGTGATTAATATAGAAAACTATGTTTTTCAATGGTATGAGGACTTTTATTTATGCAGATTTTAATGGCAAGGTAAAGTTCTTATCCTGGCATCAGTCATACATATGTAGATAAGTGTGTCTATATCATATATGATATTATATACAAGATTAAACATAGAAGAATGTTTCATTTTTTAAAAAGCTGTCTTCCTTCCCAATTTTAATAGGTCTTAAGAGGATGGCAGCATCAGAAAATCCAGCAAGGCAGACTGAGAAGCCCTTAGTTTATCCACAAAGGCCCTTCCCTCTGTCTTCCCAACCCCCTACCTTTCGTTTTACTTCCTTTCCCTAGTATGAAACCCAAGACCACTTATAACAAACTCTCTCTCTCTATGTCAGAGATCCTCCCTAGAGAACCAGACCTTTAACAAATATTGGAGAAATTACAACTTTAAGTAAACAGATATTGAATTATGTTTTACTTTTTTATTTTTTTGCCAATCCTGGGGCTTGAACTCAGGGCCTGAGCACTGTCCTTGGGCTTTTTCCTCAAGGCTAGCACTCTGCCACTCGAGCCACAGTACCATTTCTAGCTTTTTCTGTGTGTGTGGTACCAAGGAATCGAACCTGGGTCTTTGTGCATGCTAGGCAAGCACTCTACCACTAGGCCAAACTCCCAGTCCTTGAATTCTTTTTTAGACAGGTAACTAATGTCCTCAATAAATTTAATGAAATATTGGTAGCAATGGTAATAGTAAACAAAATCATAGAAGTTTTAACTACCTTACTGCATGGGATTCAAATGTGTAAATTTCGTGTCTTGTTATTGCTTTTAGTTCTTTCAGTGGACACCAGGAAGAAGTAAAAGCATGAAATGAAACTAAGATTTCCATTTTAAAATTTACAAGGTGTTTACTTCTCTAATTTTATATATGTCTCTTCTCTCTTAAGCTGAAAACTGAGTTTCTAATAACATACTTGTCTTTATCCTATGATATACCTGTAGTATTTTCTAAAGAACAATGCTGGTATTATTTAAAACAATTGGATTGGCTAGGCACTTGCAAACTTAGCTAGTATGGAGGTAGAGTCCTGAAGGGTAGAAGTTCAAAGGCAGCCTAGACAGAAAAAGAAAAAGAATCTTAGAGATTCAATTAACCAGCAAAAGGTTTGCCTGAAGGCGTGGCTAACATAGTAGATCATAAGCCCTGAGCAAGCAGTCACATAAAGGACCAAGCCTGGAGTTCAAGCCTCAGTACCTGAAAATAATAAATAAATAAATAAATAAACAAACAAACCAAACAAAAAGAATGTTTCTTTGTGGTTTTTTTTCTAAAGACATAACCCACGAGGGATATAAACTCAATACTGTAATTTTCTTCTTTCTCAAATACTGCATTTTAAAGACATCTCAGGAATTATATTCTTCGTGTGGTTTGGGCATCAACTTATTATACTGTTGTGGTCATTTGTTCCCATTTGTTTTCAATGTTTAGGATTTTTTTTCTTATTAATTCCTTAATTAAATTAAAATTTATGTAGAACATTTACATGGCTCTAAGGCCAAAGCTACACAACCAAATAAGTATTAAAAAAAAAAAAACTCTTCTTTTATTCTGTCTCTCCCTGCCACACCCACGCCCGCACACACACACTTTGCTTTTTGCCATAGATATCCAATTTTTATTAGCTTTTGATTATTATCCCAGTCTTTTGAAGAGTATGGTATTTATGCCCATATTACACCCAGATAGAGCAGTATGCACAGTGTTTTGCATTTTGCTTTTTTAAAAAAAAAACTCAAGTAGATCCTAGAGAGAACTTCATATAATATATAGAACTCTTTCTCAGACTGCATGGTTAGGAGAGATCTGACTAAAACAAAAAATTATCAGCTAAACTTTTCCAAATGTTTGTGATTAGAGTAAAATCTAAACTCTTGGCTTTAGTTCTCAAAGCCTTGTCTTATCCTGGCCTACTAATAACTCCAAACTCACCTCATGCTCTACTCTTTCCAGTCAGTGTCTCAACTCTGATTTGTATCTTAGAATGACACAGGCTATTTTAGAGAAGCTCTCAAAGTTTTACACACATCAGGATCATCTCATACCTTGGTCCTCCCTGCTAGATTTTATACACAGGTCTGAGTTGAGGGCCTGAGAATTCTGATTCTAAAATTCCTTCATGAGGCTGTTGCTGCTAGTCCAGGAAACTCTCTAAGCACCCATTCAACTCACTCTCCTCCATCACTCTACCATATTTTTTCACCAGTCCTGGGCCTTGAACTCAGGGCCTGAACACTGTCTTGGGCTTTCTTAAGGCTAGAGCTCTACTGCTTGAGCCACAGCACCATTTCTGGCTTTTTTTTATGTATGTGGTACCAAGGTATCAAATCTGGGTCTTTGTGCATGCTAGGCAAGCACTCTACCACTAGGCTAAAGCCCCAGCCCATACCATATTTTTTTAAACTATTAATCACAAAATTTTGTGAACTTAATCAGCCCTGCACAGAAAGAACCCATGTTTGTACCTTTACTGTTTGACACTCCGCAGCTGATAGAACGCAACTTCATAAGGAGATGTAATTATTCACTCGTAACAGAATGGATGGGAGCTCTCTTATGACTTCATAACTTGAGCACTCAAAAATAAGTATGGCTACTTTTCATACATTAAGATACCTACAAACAAAGATAGGTAAGTGTCAGTAAAGATGTAAAGAAATAAAAGCCAACAGATATTACTGCTGGGATTGTAAATGATCTGGACACTTAGGCAAACAGTTTGGTATTTTCTCAAAGCATTAAACAGAATTACTATTCTTTTATATGGCAGTTCCATATTAAGGTAATATGATGATTAATCTTATGTGTCCACTTGCTTGGACATAGTGTACAGATATTTGGTCAAACATTATTTTGGAAGTTTCTTCGAAAATGATGGATGGGCCTCATCCAATCAGTTGAAGGCCCTAGAACAGAAAAATAATGTTGCCAGAAGACTGCCTTTAGACTCTAACTGTAATTCTTCTTGAATCTCCAGTCCACTGGCCTGACCTGCAGAGTTTGGACTTACCAAGTTTCCAGAACCATGTGAGCCAATTCTCTGAAACAAATATCACTGTATATGTTCATCTTATTAAATATATTTATTGAGAACTCTATGTACTATTTCCTTTTAGGCATATAGGATGGATAAGATAGATCTATAAAGTCATCTATACGATTTCTATTAATATAGAGATGTAGATAGATCTATTTATAGATATAAACATAGCCCAAAGAAATAAGAACACAGGTCCATAAAAAACTGACTCTACATAAAAGTTCAAAGTGGCATTATTCATAAGAGCCAAATAAGTAGAAAAAATGATATCCGTGAAGTGATAAATAAAACTGTGAAATATAAGAATATATACTATGGGTCAGATGCCAATGGCTCACACCTGTAATCTTAGCTACTAAGAAGGCCAAACCTGAGGATAGTGATTCAAAGCCAACCTGGGAAGGAAAATCTGTGAGACTCTTAGCTTCAATTATCCACCAACAAGCCAAAAGTGGAATTATAGCATGTGGTACCACACTAGCCTTGAGCAAAAGAGCTCGGGGACAATTCAAGCCCCAAGACTAGTACTAAGGGAACTATTTAGCTATAAAAAGGAATAAAATACTGATTATGTTACAAAATAGTTAAGTCTGAAAACAAAACAACAGAAATTTCCCAATGTGACAGAACAAAAAGATATGAAAGAAAAAGAGCCTTGGCTATATGTGGGACAACATGTAGCAGAAAAAATATACATGAAACTAAGTCACAGGAAAAGAGATTGCCATAATATCTGAGGTAATAATGACTGCCAATTTTGTTAATTTTACGGAAAAAAAATCAACTTCAGAACTAAATTGTCTAGTCTACACAGGCAGGATTCTTTTTTTTTTTTTTGCCAGTCCTGGGCTTGAGCTCAGGGCCTGAGCACTGTCCTTGGACTTTCTCAAGGCTAGAGCTCTACCACTTGAGCCTCAGCACCACTTCCGGCTTTTTTCTATGTATGTGGTACCGAGAAATTGAACCCGGGTCTTCATGCATGCTAGGCAAGCACTTTAACCACTAGGCCAAACTCCCGGCCCCAACACAGGCAGGATTCTTAAAAAAATAGTCATGCTAAGCATATACAAAAGAAACACTAAAGACTACAAGATAAAGTTTAAAATTTTGAGAGAAAAAAATAAGATCGAGAGTACAATATCCATAATAACTGACCTCAGCAAGAATAAATGACATCAAACTGTGATGTCATCACTGAACTGCTTGCTGTCTATTCAATTTCATAGCTAGTGAAATATCCTTAAAAACGGAAGGTTGGCCAGGTGTCAGTGGCTCAGGCTTGTAATCCTAGCTACTTAGGAACCTGAGATCTGAGGATTATTGTTCAAAGTCATTTGAAAAGTACATTGGACTCTTTTCTCCAATTAATCAAATACTGGAAGTGGAGCTATAGTTCAGGTAGTAGAGCTCTGACTTCAAACGAAAAAGCTCAGGGACGGGATTAAGGCTCAGAGTTCAGGCCCCAAAACTGGCACCAAAAAACTTAAACAACGAAATGAAGGTTAAAACATTTTCCACAGGCCTAGTGGCAGAGTGCTTGCCTAGCATGCACAAAGCCCTGGGCTCCATTCCTTGGTACCACATACACAGAAAATGCCAGAAGTTCAAGTGATAGAGTGCTAGCCTTGGGAAAGCCAGAGGACACTGCTCAGGCCCTGAGTTCAAGCCTTAGTACTGACAAAAAAAAAAATTCAACAGCTGAAAATACCCATTTGCAAAAGACTGGAGCAACAACAACAAATGCTCAAATCTCTTCAGATTGCAAGAAAATAGTGTCAGATGGAAAAGTGAAGCATTAAATATTTGGGGAACTTCCAGTGGAAATGGCAGGAATTCCCCCCTTCCCCCATATGAAACAGCTGACATCTAGAGTTTCTTCCTTTTATTTTTGTAAGATTTTAATTTGATTTTTCTCTGACATCCTCCAGAATTTCCCCAAAAATACCTTTTATCTTTTCTTTGGCCTCAGTTCTATGTGGTTTTTCTTTTCTTCCGTTCTCTCTCCTTCCTTTCTTCTCTCCTAAAATTAGAAGGTCCTCTCTCCTCTTCCATTCAGTGTCAATATGTGGCCAGAGGTACTGAGAAGGCCCTCTACCTTGTGTCTAAATCAGCTAAATCATCTGAGGAGTTAAGAGGTTTATCTTGTGTGATTGTTGTTCTTAATGTACTATGTTATTTCTCTTCTCTTTTTTTGCCCTATGGTTAATCTCATGTGGTTACTGCATCTGACTTTGTTACCGGGTATATTATATATACATTTATTTGTTTATTAGAAATAGGGAAGGAAAGGGGGGGAAACAAGATGATTGGGAGGGGGTGGGGGAAGGGAAGCAGGAACAAAAACATGAGGAGTATCAATGTGCAAGAAGTACTGCACCTACTACCTGACAAATGTAACTGTAACCCCACTATACATTATCTTGACAGTAAAATTTAAAAAAAAATAAATAACCAGAATCCGGGTTTACAAGGTATGTGCCACCATGGTGTAGACAGTAATAGCAGCTCCGGCAGGGAGCCTGTTGTACAGACAACAAGATACTTCTGGTAAAATGCCTATTTGACAAAATAGCATGCAACAAAGGACCTACCCCAGCTCCTCTTCCACTTTTCTCTCCTGTTGTAAGGAGGGTATACAGAAAAGCCACATTTTGAGAGGGCAAATCTTGGAGTGTTTATTAGAAGCCTAGTGACTTCATGGAAGAGTCCTGTCTCAAAACCCAGCAGCCTGCAAATACACTTAGCACAATCAGGAGACAGGTCACAGAGGAAAGAAAGAACAAAAACTTTACCAACTGGCCGGGAGTTTGGCCTAGTGGTTAAAGTGCTTGCCTTAGCATGCACGAAGACCCGGGTTCGATTCCTCAGTACCACATATATAGAAAAAAGCCAGAAGTGGTGCTGAGGCTCAAGTGGTAGAGCTCTAGCCTTGAGAAAGTCCAAGGACAGTGCTCAGGCCCTGAGCTCAAGCCCAGGACTGGCAAAAAAAAAAAAAAAAAAAAAAAAAAAAAACTTTACCAACAAGCCAATTCAGCTCCAATGAAGAGCTGAATTGGGACGCCATGGTGACGGGAGAAGAGCCAGGAGACAGGACTCAGGGTACAAACACGGAAACAGGGGGCATGATGCCATGGTACCTGAGCTGGTCCAGGCCTAAATAGGGCCAGGGTAGCAGGCAAGTCACAGGAAATTCCCAGTCCCAAGCACTGGACTGGTAGGTTTTGTAATGTATCAGCCAAGTGCCTGGCTCTGCCTCCAGGGTTTCAGACACACCCATCACCTGGCAGAGGGGGGTGGGGGAGGACTTTACCAATATGGTACCTGCCAGACCTGACCTCCTTACTGCATCCTTTACCCCAAAATCATGGAGAGAAAACATTTAAATCGTTTTCCTTCTTCCTTTTCCCCTCCTCTTAGCCTTTTTAATCTTCCTCCTTCCTCTCCCCTCTTTATGTGGTGGTTTGGAAACTAGAAGCAGGGCCTTATACCCTAGACAATTACATGTTCTAGCATCCAAAGACATCCCCACACCTGTCGCTTAAATAATACCTAATTTAGTTCCCAGATTAAGGACGTTGACGTGATAGCTGTTTTTTTCTGTTTTGTTGCTTGTTGTTTGTTATTGTTGTTTGTGGGGCTTGTACTCTGGGCCTGGGCACTGTCCTAGAGCTCTTCAACTCAAGGCTGCCACTCTACCACTTGAACCACAGCACCACTTTGGGTTTTTTTGGTGGTGAATTGGAGATAAGTCTCATGGACTTTCATGCTTGGACTGGCTTTGCACCTCAATCCTCAGATCTCCTCAGCCTCCTCCTGAGTAGCTAGGGTTACAGGTGTGAGCCACTGGCCCCTGATGTGATCATTGTTATCTCAGATTCCTAACTTTATCATGCATTCCAGATAAATTATCTAAGCAATTATAGTGGAGGTAGAACAGAAATCTCAAAGGGGAAAATGTCCAGGGTAAAACATTCCAATACCAAAACTCCAGTGAAACCGACACACCCAAATTACTCATCAGCTCCTCAAAAGAAGAGCAAGACTGTTCAGGTTGTCTCTCCTGCCCTCTCCAATGTCAATCTGCTTTCCATTTCTCAGAAAAATAACAGAAGTTCTGTCTTTCCTACAATAAATAGACACAACAGCCCCTACCCCACCCCACTGCACGCATACAGGGACCGTGGAAAAGGGACAAGGAGAATTTTACCTAATTAATGAATTTTCCAGATATTTTATATTTATTCTGCATTAAAAAAGTAGAAATCCCTTTGGGCATGGTGGCTCACGCCTGTAATCCTAGCTAGTTAGGAGGCTGAGATCTGAGGATGGTAGTTCAAAACCACCCCAGACACTAAAGAACATGAGACTCTTATCTCCAATTAACCACTAGAAAACTGGAAGTGGTACTGTGGCTCAAGGGGATAGGGTGGTAACCTTGAGCTGAAGAGCTCAGGGACAGTGCCCAAACCAGTTCAAGCCCCACAACAAAAAAAAAAAAAAAGGAAAAGAAATGCCAACTATAGGCAATATATTCCTAATGATAAGGAATTGTAATGTATTTGGAATGTGTCTTCAGAGGAAATACTTTGTTTTCAGAATAATAGTCCATT